>NC_136410.1:4237500-4430000 GCF_051521515.1 Lactuca serriola
CTTTTTATGCATGATCATGGTTTAACGAAATCTACAACTATCGTTTAGATACCTAAGGCTAAATGTTATTGTATTGAAACTTTGCGTTTTTCGCTTAATCGGTGTTGCCTGGTTTTGCCGAGAATCTTCGGTTGGTCATAACTTCTCCGTTATAACTCGGATTTTATTGTTCTTTATATGTACGAAAACCTTGATACAATTCCTACCACTTTATTTAACCCAAATAATATTTTAGGAAAGTTATATTTTGGTTTAAATTTGACTGGTGTTACATAATATTGTCTCAAAATGTCGGGTTGTCACATCGTGTATAATGGTAGCCACTATGACTCCTGAGCTCCAGCGGTTCTAAGAGGACTATTGGCCTTACAAGATGTGCCAAGATTTGATGGAAAAGTACCATCAAATTGTGTGTCAAGAAAGGTACGAGATTGTCGCCTCGTTGATAACGACCAACATGAAAGATGGAGAGTCCATCACGATCCACTTACAAAGAATACAAAGGTATATTGATCGCTTGCTCATGTTGAATGTCAACTTTGACGAAGAGTTGGCGATTGATATCATTCTCCACTCTTTACCTCCTTGTTATGATCAGTTCAAGATGACTTATGATATGAACAAGGAGGAAGTCACCTTGAGAAAACTTCAAGGTTTGTTGAGAACTACTGAAAGTGGAATGAAATCCAAAGCTGTCGAGTCCACCCCTATTGCTGCTGCCCCCGTCCTTGCAACAGGACATGGAAAAGGGAAGAAGAGGAAAGCTCCCTCTAAGAGCCACACGGAAAAGTCCCGTGATGGATCCTCCTCAAATGGATCCAAACGTAAATCCAGTTCTGCCACTCCCTCATCCGATCCTAAAAAAAAGCAATGTGCTTCTACTATCACGAGAAGGGGCATTGGAAACAAAGTTGCCTGAAATACTTGTAGGACATCAAGGATGGGAAGATAAAACCCTCCTTTGCATGTATTTATACTATTCAATCTAATAAGTCATCACATGCTAGTTGTTGGGTCCTTGATACAGGATATGGTTTTCATATTTGTTCTGATTTGCAGGGGCTAAGAAGAAGTAGGGATGTGGAGCATGGGAAGATGAACTAGATAATAGGGAATAGGAAATCGTCGCCTGTCACCAAGATCCAGATTTATTCTTTAATGATTAGTAGTGGGTTAGGTTTAGATTTGAATGATTGTTGCTACTCGTTAGAAATGACGAGGAATATTATTTCTTTTCATGGTTTGTACAAACAATGAAATTGGTTATATTAATGCTTTATATAATGGTGCTTTATATTTTGAAGCATTGTCAATGGTGTATATGAAACTATGATGGTTGTAGACAACTTAGAAAATAATGTGTTGCATATCGATTCGTCTAATGGTTTAGACAAGGCATTCTTGTGGCATTGTCGTCTTGGACATGTCAACAAGAAGCGCATAGCCCAACTCCAAAAGGATGGAGTCTTGGAGTCTTTTGACCTAAAGTCAGATGACACGTGCAAATCTTGTTTGATTGGAAAAATGACTAAATCACCTTTCAATGGTACTTGTGAAAAAGGCGAGGGATTGTTTGTGTCGGATAAGGTGTCTAAGTCCATAACTATATTTGGTATCAACTTGAACCGACCCAACATGGTCCATTTGGGTTGCACTTCACCTAACAATTTGTATGGATATACTTTTGAGAATAAGATGTTTATGATATATTAATATATTATTAGTTATAATATATTAATATGATATCATAATTATTTAATTAGTATTGATCAAGAATTAATTTAGAATTAATTTAGTGATCAAAATGGAGCTAATTAAATATGGGCTCTTATTATATATATGGATTGGGCTAAGATTTATTTAGGATGGGCTACGAGTATATGGAGTCCATGGATAGTCCATGGAGCTTTTAACCCATGGATCCTAGGTAAATGAAGAGTCATGGGTATTAGGGTTTAACCCTAATCCTACATATTATATAAAGGAGTCCTTGGTTCTAGAATTGGCACTAGTGTGTGTGTGTGTGTGTGTGAGCATAAGAGTGAGCCGATTTCTATAAGTGCTCTTATTCTCTTAAGAGCTTCCAACTTGTTTTGGTGATTTGTGACACCACTTGAGGAATCCACACTATTAGTGCTAGACTCAAAACTCCAAGAAATCAACTACAAAAGAAAGGTATGTTATTCTGCTTAATGTTTTATAGTACAAGTAACCCATAACATGCTAGTTAGGTTGTGAGCCTTGGAATTCATATTTGCATGTATTTTAGAGAAAACATAGATCCAAGGTTTCTAGGGTTGCATGTAACCATAGGAGTGTTAGTATGCTCATAACCCAACAGTTGGATCTCCTACATACCGATGTGTGTGGGCTCTTCAGATCCACCATAAGGGATGCTAACCATTTCTATGTTACGTTCACTGAAGATTATAGCAGGTATGGGTATATCTACTTAATCAAGCACAAGTCGGAAACCTTTGAAAAGTTCAAAGAGTTTAAATAATAAGTGGAGAATCAATTGGGCGGGAAGATAAAGATGCTCAGATTTGATATGGGTGGTGAGTATCTTAGTATCGAGTTCCATGACTATCTTAATGAA
The DNA here is from genome assembly GCF_051521515.1 of Lactuca serriola. Lineage (NCBI taxonomy): Eukaryota > Viridiplantae > Streptophyta > Magnoliopsida > Asterales > Asteraceae > Lactuca > Lactuca serriola. The sequence continues at coordinate 4,240,100 of NC_136410.1, forward strand.
TGTGGAATTGTTTCACAACTGATGCCGCCTAGGACACCGCAGCTCAATGGTGTGGCTGAGAGACGCAAATGAACCTTATTGGACTTGGTTCGTTTCATGATGAGTCGAAATTCGTTACCTATCTCATTTTGGGGGTATGCCTTAGAGACTGCCGCCCATATCCTTAATCTAATCATAACTAAGAAGGTTGCCAAAACACCTCACGAGATATGGACATGGAAGGTTACCTCGTTGGAAGAAATCAAGGTTTGGGGTGGCGAAGCTTTCGTAAGACGAGAGTATCATAACAAACTTGTGTTGGATTAGGTGTCTAAGCCCATAACTATAATTGGTATGTACTTGACCCGATAGTATCATGGTCCTTTTAGGTTGCATTCACCAGGGCAATTTGATAGGATGAATATTTGAGAAAGAGGTTATTTGTGATTTATTAATATATTATAAGTATAATATATTAATTGAGAAATCATATTATTTAATTAGTATTGTTCAAGAATTAATTTGGAATTAATTTTGTGATCAAAAAAGACTAATTAAATTAATAGGGACTTATTAAGTAAATCAGTGATACTTATAGTTTGGGCTAATGATCAATGTTGATTATGTGGACTAAATCTTTGTGGAGTCCATGAAGATTTAGTCCAAATGGCTTATCATATGGATTATTGGATTAAAGGCCCAATGGAGTGGATTAGGGTTTACAAGTTGAAACTCTAGGAATTCCACACTATAAGTGTAACCCTTTAGCTCCAAAATTGGCACCCAAGGATTCCAAGTAGAACCCTAGCCGATTTTGTGTGTTCATGACCTCTCTCTCTCTCTCTCTCTCTCTCTCTCTTTATCATCCATTTGTTCATGGTGTCTTGTGATTCCATTAGAGGTATCACACTTGAGGTATTCAACCAACTTGATTTTATGTTGCAAATATCAAATTGTATGCTAGTTGTAGGCTTCATGCTTTGGATAATTTTATTGCATGTATAGCTAGAGAAAACTTAGATCCAAGCATTAGGGTTGTATGTGCACCATAGGAATGTTAGAGTACATAAAACCCAACAACTTAAACCTCGCAGTGAGCGGTATATTTTCATCGGCTACCCACAAAAGTCTTTTGGATATCTTTTCTATAGACCAAATGACAACGTGGTCTTTGTAGCAAGGAGAGGGGTTTTTCGAGAGAGAGAACTCATATGCCAAGAATACAGTGGGAGGCAAATTGATATTGAAGAGCTTCAAGAGTCAAGTGATGAAGGAACCTCTAACACTAGCGCTCAATTTGAGGAAGAGATTCCTGTTGAACCAGTTGATGAGTCCTTACTTCTAAGACATTCCAGTAGAGTTAGTGTTCCACCTATGTTGTATCGTTTCCATATAACTGCTAAAGGTGATACGTTTATCAATGATAGTACACTGATAAATTTGTATGAACCTAACAACTACAAGGAAGCCATGGCGGGCCCGGAGTCTGCAAAATGGAAAGAGGCAATGGATAGCGAGATTCAGTCCATGTATGACAATCAAGTTTGGAACTTGGTTGGCAATGTGACAGGTCGTAATACAATTGGCTACAAGTGGATCTTCAAGAAGAAGATCGACATGGATGGGAAAATGCATACGTTCAAGGCACGATTGGTTAAGAAGGGCTTTACTCAAACCACGAGGGTTGACTATGATGAGACCTTCTCACCAGTAGCCAAGATCAATTCTATTAGAGTTATGTTGTCCATCGCTGCATTTCATGATTATGAAATTTTGCAGATGGATGTCAAAACCACTTTCCTTAACGGGAAGTTGGCTGAAGATGTTTACATGTGTCAACCAGAAGGTTTTATGGATGCCAAATACCCCAATAGAGTGTGCAAGCTTGAGAAATCTATTTATGGATTGAAACAAGCATACCGCAGATGGAATCTTTGTTTCGATGAGAAAGTCAAAGAGTTTGGATTTTCGAGAAGCAAAGATAAGTCTTGTGTGTATGTCAAGGCTAGTAGGAGTATAATTAGCTTTCTAGTTTTGTATGTTGATGACATACTACTCATAGGAAATGACATCCCGACCTTGCAGGAGGTTAAGTCCTGGCTTGGGAAGTGTTTCGCTATAAACGATCTAGGAGAAGATGTTTATATTTTGGGGATAAAGATATTGATAAACAGAAGTAGGAGACTAATATGACTTAGTCAAAGTACTTACTTTGACAAGGTGTTGAAACGTTGTAGCATGGAGAATTCCAAGAAAGGGGGACTGCCAATCTAAAGCAATACCAAGTTGAGTAAGACTCAGAGTCTGAGTATTGATGTCGAGATAGCGGAAATGAGTCGAGTGCCATATGCTTCCGCCATTGGCTCGATCATGTGCACTATGATGTACTCGCGCTGATGTAGCTTTTGCATTGACCATGGTTAGTTGATATCAAGAGAACCTGGGTAGAGCTCATTGGACTACAGTTAAGAACATTCTTAAGTACCTGCGAAGGACTAAGAACTGGGTCCTTACAGGTGGTAGGAGTGATGACTTGAGAGTTACAGGGTACAATGACTCCAGCTTTCAGACTGACAGAGATAACTTCCGCTCTCAGTTGAGCTGGGTATCTACCCTGAATGGATGAGCAATTACTTGGAAAAGTTCCAAGCAGGAGCGAATCAGAGTACATAGCGGTGAGGGAAGCGTCGAAGGAGGCAATATGGTTCAAGAACTTCATTAGAGACCTTGGAGTTGTACCAGCCATAAAGGAGCGTATGGAGATTTTCTATGATAACGAAGGAGTGGTTGCCTTAACCAACGAACCAAGGGATCATGGTATATCTAGACACATCGACAAAAAATACCACCTCATCAGACATCGGGTAGAATAGGGACTCCTCGTAGTCAAGAGGGTATCGTTTGAGGAGAACCCAATAGATCCCCTCACAAAGGGTTTGAGCAGGGTTAAGCACTTACATCATGCGAGGAGCATTGGTCTGAAGGATGATATTAGTCTAAGTGATTAGATAGATGTTTAGAAACTTGTAAAAGATAAACATAATGGACATTTGTTGATTAAGTAATGGAGATTTATTTATAAGTAAATTTTACTATCTTGTGTCTATTGTTTACTATTGTTTCACTTTTGCATGTTTTACTTCCAGAATAATTAGATTGTTCAAATTATCCATAGTCGATCATACTTTGGTAGTAAGTTATGAGGTTGGACTGTCATGAATTGGTTTGTAGATTGTCTAAGTGTTTAGACATAGCAAAAGTTTGTTGCAATGTTCATGAGTGCTCTTGAAATAAGATTTGAGTATTTGATTAAACCAACACTCATATGAATCAGTTCATGAAATTTTTCACAAGTGATTGTGAGGTGATAATATCGTATAATCTTTAAACTGAGATATATGATTTGTTGTTTACAACTCGGTTGTCCATTGATAATGAGTAAACGCATCAGTAACTTGATGTTATAAAACGTGTTGTTGTGTCCAACTTGATGAGTAAATAGTACAAGCATATAAGTCAAATTTTATCTGTTCCTTTTATCCTAGGAGGGTAAAAGCGATATCCTAGGCCCCTCAATTATTTTGTGTTGAGTTATGTGTCAGGCCCGGTTAGGACTGAATTAATGTGTTAATTAAGTTCTATGTCAAACAAATTAGAAGTCGAGAAATAAATTGTTGGACATTGAGAATGATTATGTTCCATGTCATTGTCCACACGATATCTTGCAGAACGGAGGTTTATATGATCACTTATCTAAAGGATGTGTGATTGAATATGTCAGAGTTTGACAGCGGCTTTTGAGAGCTACGATTGCTAATCGGATTTTGAAGTCATACTTGCAGTTATAGTTATTAGACTTATCCAAGTGGGAGACTGTTGGATTAGGTGTCTAAGTCCATAACTATAATTGGTATGTATTTGACCCGATAGTAGCATGGTCATTTTGGGTTGCCTTCACCATAGCAACTTGATAGGATGAATTATGAGAAAGTGGTTGATAAATGATTTATTAATATATTATAAGAATAATATATTAATTGAGAAATCATATTATTTAATTAGTATTGATCATAAATTAATTTGGAATTAATTTAGTGATCAAAAGAGACCGACTAAAAGAAATGGGACTAATATTGAAAACCACTGATAGCTGCAATTGGGCTGATGGATCACCTTGAAATAAGGTTGGAAGAAATCTATGGGAATCCCATAGAGAATTCATCCAAGGACTATTCTAGAAGGTGTCCATGGGCTGCTTAAGGCTTAAGTAGTCAAATTAAGGTTTCACCTAAAACCCTACCAACCATAAGTATAAATAGACCCCATGGCTTATAGAATTCGGCCCCTATGCTTTCTAAGAGAACCCTAGCCAATTTCAATAAGCCTCCATCCTCTGTCTCTCTTGTTCATCTATTTCTTGTGGTGTTCGTGGCTCCATTAGAGGCGCAACAATTGAGACACTAAGCTCTTGAAGGTCAGGATCAACCAATCAACAAGGAAAAGGTATTCTTCTAACTTTGGTTTAGTTATTGATTTCGAAAATATGTATGCTAGATTAGGGTTTTTCTTTGGAAAATTATTATGCATGTATAACTTGAGAAAAACCTAGATCCAAAGCAATTAGGGTTGCATGTGCACTGTAGGAATGTTGTAATGCTCAAAACCCATCAGCATACACTAAGCAACTACAGTAATGATGTTAACTTCATATAAGGAAAACCCTAGGCTATCAGGCATCATATAATCAGGCAATTCTATCATGTAATTCCTGAAGATCACTAGCCTATCACTAGCATGATGTTCTAATATATCACAATATCAAATATCTGTATGGTATTTTGGGGTGTACTTGGTGGCTCCGGTTGATCATACACTCTACATCCTCTTTTAGTATTTTGAAACCATTTGAAAATCATTTTGAAAGTATTTTCCTTAGTTTGAGACTGGATTTACATGAGTGTTCCTCCAATTCACTCAAACCAAGGATTTGATACCAACTTGTAGCATCCATAAAATTAATGAAAATTTAAAACTTTTTCAAGCATCGAAAAACCATTATTTATTACAAAATGTTTTCAAAAGAGTTTCATCTAAGAGTATCTCAGAAATCAAAATCATAAAATATGAGCAAGTGCACGATCAAGCCTTCGCCTTCCCGCGATCATCCGAAGTACTTGAAACAAAATCCAAAATCGTAAGCCCGAAGCTTAGTGAGTTCCCCCAAAATACCAACGTCATCCAAATCAGAACAATATCATAACAAACAACATGCATATAGAGTCTACAGTATGACCGGACCGTCCTCGTCGGGCCTTCAGTCTGTCAGGCTCACCCTCAGAACCTTCAGCATGTCTGGTTCGCGTTACCGGGCCTTCAGCCTGTCTGGACCGTTCTTCGGGCCTTCGGCCTGACTGGTACGCCCCATTGGGCCTTCAGTATATTCGGGCCGCCCTGGGTATGTTAGCCTAGAGCACAAAGCAAGACCGCCTTAACCCACCCCCAAACACACAATCAACACATAGATATCAAACGCTAGCTAGCATGTATAAACACTCAAACAGATCTAACATATCACTAATCATAGCATCATCCTATGTACCAGGATACCGACCTAACATGCCACTAAACATAGCATCATCCTATATACCAAGATATAGATCTAGCAGATCACTAAGCATATCATCATGCGATAACTAGGATAACAATCTAAAAGGCCAACATTGGTGCCTTCGACGCTATTAGTATAGTGAGGAAAACTCACCTCACAAGTAGTGTTGAACCGATAAATTGAATCCGAGCTCACGCCTCCGAACTCAACTGCCTTTAATCACCATATAATTGATTCCATTTGAATCCCAAATTGCAAAATACCCTCAGAAGTCAAACTCGGTCAACCATGGTCAAAGTCAGAGTCAACAGTCAAGGTCAACGGTCCATGTTGACCCAACTTGTCGAGTTCATCTACTGACTCATCGAGTTCCTTCAGAACTCAGAAACCATAAAAACTCGAGTCAACTCGCCGAGTTGCCAAACAACTCGTCGAGTCCATGTAGTGTCCAGAAGATTGGGAAAACCTTAACCAAGTCGTCGAGTTTTCTCACCAACTCAGCGAGTTCACTCAGAATCCTGAAAGCGGGAAAACCCTTATCCAACTCATCGAGTTGGCTAAGCAACTCGTCGAGTTCCTTTAGCCCTTTTCTCATTCAGACGCTCTTAAGCGAAACCAAGGCTCCAGACTGTAGATCTAGCCCCCTAAGGTGTAGTTACCACATAAAGTTGCCAACTTTACATGCATGCAAGGCGTCAAGAGGCTAAAACACCCAAAACTAAGCTTAGGAAGAGGTTTAGGGCATGGAGAAGAGCCAAGACTAGATAAAGTCGACAACTTTATGTCCATGGGGCCTAGAGGAGTCCAGATCTGAGACCATGTCCTCATGACAAGCTCAAGCCCGAGAGTGACTCCATTTTGCACTAGAAAGGACCATATTCTTGCATAAGGAAAGATCTAAGAAATGGAAAGCCAAGGTAAGGACTTTTTACCTCCAAATGGTTGCTAACACAGAGTAGATGTCGGATCTACTGCTTCTCCCTTTGCTCCAACCTCTTCAAGCTTCAAAACCCTTCCAAAAGAGCATAAAAATGACTTTCTAAGCTCACACACACAAGAAAGTAGTAAAGCATGGCTAGGGTTTCCTTCTCTGGGCAATGAGGTGATAAGGGAGGCCAAAGAATGCGGGCTAAATCCTTTAAATAAGGTGCAAACCCTAAAAATTAGGGTTTTTCCATTCCTAAAAATTAGGGTCCTCCAACTCGTCGTGTAGGTTCCATAAACCACGCGACCTGATTAGTTTCTACACAATGAGTTGGGGCATCCAACTCGTCAAGTAGGTCTTGAATGATGTATAAAAATTCTTGAAACTCATATCTGCAAGTCGGGATGTTACACTATTAGTCTTAAGTCGGTAGCTCAACGACACAAATATGGTCATAATGACCGAAAATTAAATGATAGGGTTTTCCCCAAAATAAAAATATTGAATTATAATGAAATGATATTATTGAAAGAAGAAAAATAGCATATTAAAGAAAATTTAAAATCTGGCAGAGACCAAACTAAGCAAAAAGCCCAACATACAGATCGGATTAGGCGAGATTATCAAACATAGTGACAATTATGATTCTTTGTCTTCATCCTCCGACTTTAAGTTTGTGGCTAAAAAATGAAACGAAGACATGTATATTGATGTCAGAGGCACCAATTATCCATTTGAAAACGAATTATTATTATTTGGCTGCTAAACTAACCAAATGAGTGACTACTAAGACGCCAAATGGCGCATGTTTCAATGGATGAGACCTTGTCTATTTAGTGCGTTAATTATTTGTGATATCACAACTTTGGATTAGAAAATAGACACAATCAATTGGAAAATAACCAACCAAATGATGTTAGGCAAATTATCATTAAATACAAATAACACTACAACAAATATAAAAAGTATGAGCGACACTATAATGGCAAACTAGAAAAGAACCCCAGCTCCGTCCCGGGTTAGAAATTTTTATTTTTTACTCTTTTATTTTTTGCAGGATTGTAGTTTTACTTTTATTTATTTATTATTTTTTTTACAACTAAGAAAGAGAGAATTAAAAATGAAAGATCGGTCGCTCACCTACAAATTTCAATTGCTATTTCTGACCGGACTTCCCAACTTGGAATACAATAGGATTAGAACCTTTCAACATTATTGTCATACAAATAATGAAGTAATAAAATTCAACACAAATACCAAGTACGGGCAAAAAAAATGGGGAAAATGGTTTTTAAAATGGTCTAGAAGAATATAATGGTTTAATCAAGTAGAAAGTAGTTAATTCGCTAAATCAATTAAATAGTGAATGTATAAATACTTTTTTGTATTTTTCCTTTTAGAATTAGAAAAATATTAAAAAAGAATTTTCACCTTGAAAGTATAAATAAACCAAGTTGTTGAAAGTTTGAGAATTTTATCAATGCATATCATATTAGTGATCTGGGGAAAATATTAGAGAAACAACGATAAAAATTAATCTCATTCAACAAATTTAAATTTATAAACAAATGACAATATTCATAAAATTGTAGTTTAAATAATCATGAATTTTCTTTATGAAGATTTTGTAGTATATTCTAAGGGGAAAAGGAAGTGATAAGAAAAAAATGTAATAGTAAATAGAATGGATATGTTAAAAGGGCAAAACCGTTTTTTTTTAATAAATATGAAAACTATAGGATGCAGCATGTTAGGAGTGGGGTCCTTGCACCCCACTTGGAAGTGGGCCCCACCATTATATTACTAAAAATAGCCTTTAAAATCAACAAAACTTCAAAATGGGTCTTTGTGGTTTTCGAAAATATCAAGTTTAATCCCTAAGTTCAAAAAACCTCATAGATGGTCCATGTGGTTTCAAAACTTTTAACATTTGGTCCTTCCGGCTAACTCCATTACCACTTAGCCGTTAAGTAAAGGGTGTTTTTGTCATTTCACTACCCAGGGACCACTTATGAGGTTTTTTATTACTTTTTTTTAAATAAATAAATAAATAAAATTTAATATGTAAGGGTCCCACCTCTCTCTCTCTCTCTCTCTCTCTCTCTCTCTCCTGTAAGTTGTATAAAATTCTTTCTCGTCGCTGGCTCCCCTGTAAGTTGTATAGATTCCATGTCTCATTCATCATTTGATTCCATATTTTCATGAATCAGATTGAATCTGAATTTGTTTTGAATCGCCTTTGTATACCTTCGACTCCGCAGGGCGTGGGTAAAACCACTCTGATCGCTAGGGTTTTGGAGAATCTCAGAACTTCCTACCTCAATTTGAAAATACAAGGGTTTTTCACTCGTAATGCCCTATCATTCCATACTCTTCCATCGCTCAAATATGTTTTGATTTTCGCCTTCGTTTACTCATGAAATTTGGGATACAAAACAGGTGAGATCAGACAAGAAGGCGAGAGGGTAGGGTTTGAGGTGGTTACGTTAGATGGTCGCACTGCTCCATTTACTTCTATTAACAATTCCTGGTAACCATTTCTTTATATTTTTTCATCATTCAACGTCGAATTAGGTTTTAATTAAGTTTTCCATGGCATTGTAGATTCCATTAGATGGCCTATTGTGGGAAGATACAGAGTCGATGTAGCATCATTCGAATCATTAGCTTTGCCTGAGTTATAGGTTCGTTTAGCTTCATCTCTAATTTCTCAGTAAGAAGTTGATTTTCGATTTCATTTTCAGGACAAAGAAGATACAGATCTGTTTGTGATTGATGAAGTTGGAAAGATGGAGCTCTTTAGTTCGTTGTTCTTCCTTGCAATGTTACGTGTTCTTGAGTCAAGGAAGATAAATCTTCGGTGGTTGTTTCTTCCACCGGTGAATCGGAGAGAGAGATAGAGAGGGGTGGGACCATTGCATATTAATTTTTATTTATTTATTTATTTATTTTAAAAAAAGTAATACAAAACCTCATAATGGTCCCTGGGTAGTGAAATGACAAAAATACCCTTACTTAATGGCTAAATAGTAACGAAGTTAGCTGGAAGGACCAAATGTTAAAAGTTTTGAAACCACAGGGACCATCTGTGAGGTTTTTTGAACTTACAGATTAAACTTGATATTTTCGAAAACCATAGGGACCATTTTTGAAGTTTCGTCTTAAAAATCTTACTTTTGCTAAAACCCTCCTTTGCGACACCCATTCTTGTAGAAAAAGCCCCATCTTAACATATTTTTACTACAGAAACCTACAAATTCAAAAAAAAAATTAGAGGTTTATTCCTATATAAGTTTTTTTATGTATAACGAACCCGCTTTACTTCAAGCATGAATCCGCCACTGAATACGACAAATGACAACAACACCATTCTTGAGAAAAAGCACCTTCTTCTTCACTAGTTTCCTGGTTTTAGGATCAACTTGATGCATCAACTCAATAATCTCACATTCCTCTAAAACATAGTGAATATGCAATATAGCTTTGTATCTAGCAGTGAAAATAGCCTAAAAAAAAATAAAAATAAAAATTCATAAAAAAATAAGTGAGGAAGAATAATAATAAATCCAAGGTGAAAGATTTATGTAAGTTAATACATTTTCCAACAATTCAAGAATTTGCAACTGAGCGATAAACTCGTGAACTACTGGTATTGGTTTTGCTACAAAAGAAAAAAGAAAAAGGAAAACATCAAACTCTAGAAAGATATCCAATATTGAAAACATTATTACATTTCTTTATTTTATAAATATATGTACATATTAAAGATAAACTTAATTAAAAGAAAACATAGTACCAATACTGGAAAGAACAAAGTCGGATAGTATGTCTTGTTCTTCAATCCCAGATACTCTGACACGTATATTCTCACCGGGTCTGCATTTTGAAACCAATTTATGACAACAATTGTAAAGACATGTCAAAGCACAATGATAATACTACAGAGATGGTAGAAATAAACAATCATATTAGTTAAAACCCTCACAATGTAATTAATTACTGAAAAACAAATGACTATGTAAGGGTATACTTGGAATTACTACGCATTGGGTTTGAACTTCACATGAACATTGTTTTTTAGATGTGGTAAACCGATGTGGTATATACCCTCCAGATGTAAGAAATGCAACCCGTTGATGGTAGATTTAAACATATTATTTTATCATCACATGCTACATCTGATCATGCCATCATCTAGATTCTAAGAGAAGTAGAGAAGGACGTGCAAGTAAGTGCAAAAGACCAAATTACCCTCATGTTATTATCATTACTGTTTTAAGTTAGAGGGCTATTTATGTCATTTGACATGTAAATAAGATATTGTATTCTCTTTGAAAAAAAACATGTATTAAAAAATGCAGTTAATGAGGGAAAAGAAAAATAGATCAGAAAGGATTCACATACGTTGGTTTCAAATCTTGGTTTGAATTTTAGGTTTCTTAAGGTTTTAAATATGAGGTTTGATTTCAGATATGTTTTTGATGTTTGATTTCATATGTGATTTTAATTTCAGCTTTGAGGTTTGATTTCATATTTTTCATATATTCATTTTGGTTTTGGGTTTAATGTTTAATATCAACTTTGAATATGACTTGGAGGCGATGAGTGCTGGTGGTTGACGACGGTGTCAAATGAGAGTGATGATTTTGATGTCGTGGCTGGATTTGTCAACATGAAACATGTATATAGGATATTGGGTTGATCAGTTATGGCACATCATTTTTTTTAATTTAAAAATAACAAATAGTTAATAGAATATATATATATATATATATATATATATATATATATATATATATATATATATATATATATATATATTAAAGGCAAAATAGTCTTTTTATATCATATAGGAACAAAGACCCAACAAAACAAGGTTTGAGGACCTTCAGAATTAGAAAAGCTCAAACCAAAGGAAACATTAATCATGTAGTTTATTCTAAAAAAAAATTGTTCAATTTCAATGCAATATAGTAGAGAAAATGGTTGATGATATACCTTCCAAAGAAAAATATAAAGACTCTGCTGTTTTCCACCTATTGTTCAGAACTATGTGTACCTGACAAATTCCACCTCAGCATATATAATTTCCAAATCTCTCGTATTTGGCGAAATTTTTGTTATAAATAGGGTAGCCAGTATCTACCTGCAAATCACGTTCACCATAAACATCTTTTGAGTTTTGACTACCTTTCACATGATGGCTTCTCCGACAGTCTCAGACCTTGAAAACCCAATCACCACCTCCGCCCTTCCCTACTCCTACGCCCCATTGCCTGACGGCGAGCAACCCACCGGAAATGATCGCACCATCCGCCCATCCAGAAAGACAGCCCTCTTTCTTGTGTCTCTGTTCTTGGCCGTCGCTTTTCTAGTCGCATTGTTCGCCGGAAACAGCCCAATGCTTCCCAAAATCTTGAACACCAGTCCGGTGCCATCCACGGCGGCGACTCCGGAAAAGGTAACACCTTTATCTCGTGGGGTGGAGAAAGGTGTGTCGGAGAAATCTTTTCATCCATTGTTGGGCGCAGATAATTCGTATCCATGGAGCAACAACATGTTGGATTGGCAAAGAACTGCCTTTCACTTCCAACCTAAGAAAAACTGGATGAACGGTAAATTAATTCTTTCTTACATTTACATACACACACAAAATTTGAGTTAAATTTCACATTATGAATGTGATTAGAAACATCATTACTTATATTTTTCTTCTTTTGCTTCTTTTTTTTGGCATCGCTGTGGTGATCGCGATTCTCTCTTCAGATCCTAACGGTTAGTTCAAAACTCATTCGGTTAATATATTTTTATATTATAACTTCGAAATAAATAATATATAATTATGAGTTAAAGTGTTTAATAAAACAGTGGTTTTATCCTAAGGATGGCCCACTCTCGTTTTCGTGATTCATTTATACAAGAAAACAAAGTATAATTAATAGTATTCTTTATTTATCAAATTATTCTTAAAAAAGCATATCCATTCTTTCAAACTTCAAAGTTACAACTGAAAAGGAAGAAAGAGAACATCCTTTTTAAGCACTTTTTTAACATTTTTTAAAATAAAAATATACTTTATATAAATATTTTTGAGGTCTACTCTTCTTTACATGCACTTTTTTGACATTTTTATATAAATTAAAATATATTTCAGGTCCAGTTTTTTACAATGGATGGTACCACCTGTTCTATCAATATCATCCCGATGCTCCGGTGTGGGGCAAAATCGTTTGGGGCCACGCTGTCTCCAAAGACTTAATTAACTGGCGCCACCTCCCCATCGCCATGGAAACCGACCAGTGGTATGACGAACAGGGTGTCTGGACTGGTTCCGCCACCATCCTTCCCGACGGTCAACTCGTCGTACTTTACACCGGATCCACCAACGAATCCGTCCAAGTCCAAAACCTAGCTTATCCAGCCGACCCATCTGACCCCCTCCTCATCAACTGGGTCAAATACCCCGGAAACCCGGTTCTCGTCCCACCACCTGGTATCGATAATAAAGATTTCCGTGATCCAACAACCGCATGGAAGACCCCCGAGGGAAAGTGGCGAATCACCATCGGTTCTAAGATCAACAAAACCGGTATTTCATTGGTTTACGACACAGAAGACTTCAGAACCTTTGAGCTTTTAGATGGGTTGCTCCATGCTGTTCCGGGTACGGGTATGTGGGAATGTGTGGATTTTTACCCGATATCAAAACAAGGCGAGAATGGTCTTGACACCTCAGTAGATGGGCCTGGGGTCAAACACATAGTCAAAGCTAGCATGGATGATGACCGAAATGACTATTATGCCATCGGTACTTATGATGCCTACAAGGGGAAATGGACCCCAGATAATCCTACATTAGATGTGGGAATCGGGTTGAGATACGATTACGGAATCTATTACGCCTCAAAAACATTTTTCGACCAAAACAAGCAAAGAAGAGTTTTGTGGAGTTGGATCAAAGAGACAGACACCGAAGCCTCCGACATTAAGAAGGGTTGGGCTTCTGTCATGGTATATCTCTATCTTAAAATGTTTCAAATCCGACAATTTTCACTATATATTTATTATACTTGTACATTTTTCACAGGGAGTTCCTAGAACAGTTGTGTTGGATAAAAAAACTCAAAGCAATATAATTCAGTGGCCCATTGAAGAAATTAACCGATTGCGGAAAAACCTTACCGTTTTCAAGGATGTCGTTTTAGAAGTCGGCTCGCTCGTGCCACTCAACCTGTCTTCTGCATCTCAGGTACTTGATATATTTTCCTTTTTGTTATGTTAGTAGTAGAATTTATCTCCAAAAGAGTCATAAAAAGAAATGAAATGATAGACTACAACATATATAAAAGTAAAAGCAAATGAGACTATTATAATTGTCATTGTCATTAAAAGTACTTTGTATATGATTGGTTATAAGATTTGGAATTATTATAATTTACAGCTAGATATTGTTGCTGAGTTTGAAGTGGATAAGAAGACAGTGGAGCGATTAAACGGAGCCGATGTTGCATATGATTGCGCCAAAAATGGTGGAGCAGCACAACGAGGTGCATTGGGACCATTCGGTTTTTCGGTCCTTGCACACGAAGGCCTGGCTGAACACACTCCTGTGTATTTCTATGTTGCCAAAGGAGTTGATGGGAACCTTAAAACATTCTTTTGTGCTGATCAATCGAGGTCATCTAATGCTAATGATGTCGATAAGTCAATTTATGGGAGCATTGTCCCAGTTCTCAAAGGTGAAAAGTTGTCTATGAGAATCTTGGTGGATCATTCGATAGTTGAAAGTTTTGCACAAGAGGGAAGATCATGTATCACTTCACGTGTTTATCCAACAAAGGCTATCAACAACAATGCTCAATTATTCTTGTTTAACAACGCTACTGCAACTAAAGTTACTGTTTCGGTCAACGTATGGCAAATGGATTCTGCTCATGTCTAATTAGATGTTAAATATATTATTTGTTCTATTATTGTTTAAAATTGATCTAAGAGGGAAAAGATATCCCTAAATTCTTTTGTATGTAATTATCCTTCCGATATCTTATTTTTGTACATGATAGTGAAGAATTCAAAGAAAAGTTGTGTATTCTTTATACTTATACATTCTTTTAATAGAAGGCTTAATCACAAAAATGGTCAAAATGGTATGCTAAATCGGGAACAAGGATATCTTGATTCGCAAAATGGTAAGCTTGTCCTCTATAATCTAACTAGTTGTGAGACCTGCATGTTATATGGGTTTACTAAAACAAAAAATCTTTATGAATGTTTAAACAAAAATTTATTTAAATTTGAAATTTTAGATTTGAAATTTAAAATTTGAATTTAAAAGGAAACATATTAAATACAATATATAAGTACTAATATTGTAATTTATTGACTATTTTTAATTAAGGCAATTAGTAATTGGTATGTAAATTTGATTGTTAATTAAAAAGAGATAAAAAAGAAGAAAATGGCAAATGAAAAAAAAATTTATTCAAAAATACCAAAAACCTGACATGTGTCTAAATTAATGTAATAGTGACAAATGAAAAAAAAACCTTCATTTATTAGAGAAGATTTCTTTACGAAATAGGAAACGAGCTACCCTATACATTCAAATTTCTTAGTTACCTTTTTGTGACATGTATCGTGAACTGATGTTGAAACTTTCCAATCCTCATATATTTTATAAACAATTTTTTCTACTTTCTACATCCAAACTAAAAATCTCATGAACTTCTCAATAAATGTAAATATTAATTAATTGTACAAAATATTATGGAATGATTATCTTGATTTTCATCCATCAAATAATAATATAGAATAGAGAGAAGTTGGGAAGGAGATAATGGAAGGCAGTGGGGTTTTGGCATGGAAGATGTCCATGTGAGGAGATGAGGAAGGATATTTCTAGGGATTTAGCTCCAATACCATGTTAGTTTGAATGATTGCGTATCTCATTAATTGCGTACGTACATAACATAAATACACTCGATACAAGGCCAATGGGTCGAGAATTAAATTAGCCATACAAGGCCAATGGGTCGAGAATTAAATTGAGTGTTGCTAACAAGACATCTCATTAACTATTTTTTTAAAAGTCAACCAATAATTAACCGTTTATAATCAGCTTTTCCAGAAAACGATGCAATTTTATCCAATAAAAATATTAAAAAAATTAATTAGGTGTCCATATTGCAATATGAAATGTCTTTTTAGCCAACCCCATTAAATTAGGCTAGCGAATGTCACAATAATAAGGTTATAGGGTATACTTATCACCAAGTAATTAGAAAAGTGATATCACATATACATCACATCATTTTTTATTTTATTTTGACATTTAGATTAAATAAAAATATAATTAATAAACATAAATAAATATTTCACATTACTTAAAAACACATTATATAACTTAAATTTTAAACCTAAATTACTAAAAAAAAAACATAAAGACATAAAAATTTAAACCTAAATTACTAAAAAAAACATAAAGTCATAGAAATTTAAACCTATATTACTTAAAAAACAAAGAAAATTAAACATAAAAATTATAAACCTTAAAACCTAATTTGTATATTTTTAGCAGATTTATTGAATTTTTAGAAAGGACGCTAGCTTTTCTAGGTCAAGATCCGATTGGGGCTTTGTGTTTATAATCTGAAGATCGGTAAGTGTTATATTCCACCGACGAGCTTCCTTTGTTGCTTGATTTTTTTTTCCGAAAAAACTTAGATTTTTGTCTATTTTTTCCGCAAGTACGTTTTTGCTACTCGCTTTTTCGCTTGAAGACGTCATCTTTTTCCCTTTGTCCCTTTCCGGTGGTCGGCGAAGTTTGACTTCCGATGGACCCTCCCCCTCGGTGTCGTCGAAGTCTTCATTAAGGCGACGCCAAAACCCACATTCAACTCGGAAGTTCTTGGCCTTTTGTTGGAGCCGGTGGTCGATTCCGAATGTAGAGTCTCCAAATTAAGGACTCATTTTGGATCCTTACGACAAATTTCACACGCTTTTGGTTGGCCGAATGTTTTACCGCCGTTGGTAACCTTGTATTGTTAGCATACGGTTGATAAAATATTGAAATCGTTGCTACCACTTTTATGCATAATTTTATGATTTTCAAATATGTCATTAAACTTGGTGTCATCCACTCGTAGTTCACGCCATTTTCTATTAACATTGTTATACGTTCGATCCGTTTTCTTTCCCAATAGCGAATGAAAGAGGTCTAAAACACGAAACCAAAAACTGTTTTTTCGTTTGCGCGGTGCCCATCATCGAGTCACACGATATGAAAATCCAAGCTTTAGATAAAACTTCCTCCTCATCTTCTTTCCAAGTTGTACCTCTTTCTTTTTTTGTAGCTTTTCCTTTTTGTTGCTTTCTTCTAGATGGTTGTTGTGTTTCTTGGACCATTTCGTCGTCGTTATTGTCGAGGTTTATAGGTTGAGATTGATAAAATGAGAAATGAGAGCCAAAAAAGTTTCGACTTTTTAACTTTTTGAATAGAAAAGTCCAAAACTCGAGTAATTTTTCACTTTAGCATTTTTGACTTGTTCAACAGATTATGAAACCAAATCGTTAATTTTTCCAAAATAATAAAATTTTCTGTAAATCGTTAAAACTTGTATATATAATATATAAACGACAAAATTGCTAGAATGATCCATGTGGTATGTCAAAACTAACATGTTTTTGTCCAAAATGGGTTTGGCTCGCAAAGATGGTCCAAAAGTTTGATTTTCTTGCGAGTTTGGTCCAAAAATTTTGAAACTTTTTAAAATGACAGATTTGCCCTTGGTATTTCCCATTTTTCAATTTTTTTATTACATAAATCAAAAAAGAAAAAGAAAAAAGAAAATAGATCTATCTTTCTCTCTCTCTGTGTGTCTCACACACACATACACTCTCTCTCTCTCTCTCTCTCTCTCTCTCTCTCTCTCCGTATTGGAACTGTCCACCACTTACTTCTTTAACCACCACCTACAGCTACCATCACTACCCCTCGCCGCTACCACCACCACCACCATCGGATGCCACCACTATAAAAGAATGAAAAATCAAAAAACGTTTTTGTTTGTTGTTTCAAATTGTTGCAAAAGAAAAGTTGATTCGATCGAAATCATCAAATATTTAGCATTCATAACCAAAATCTAATTCAAAACTCAAAAACACCTATCTATCTATGAATGTTCAGCAATTTTAAGTACATAAAACATACAAAACCAGATGAAAGAACCTTGTATTTTGGGGGTCTCCTTGTTTGGCTAATCTGGTAACAAAAAATAGAAATAAATTGAGACCCACTTGCAAATCTATCTTCAAATAAATCGAGTAAATCGAGACCCACCATTATACAGATTCAGACAACAATTTCATGGCCCAAAATCGATTCCAATAGATACAAGTATGTAAAATGGTCTCCGCGTTTCCCCTTCTCTCTCTTCTTTTGAAACCTACAAATCGATTGGAATAAAATTCTGATAACAATTTTCATCCCCACCGCTGGAGCCATAACATCGCAACCAACCACCTCCTCTAACCTACGCATCCAAGCCCCTGCTTCCGGTGACATGATCCAAAACATCACCGGTTACCTACATCTTCTTGATGGTCGCCGACAGCTACTCTTCCACCACTGTTACCACTAGACAAACCCCACTGACAGTCGTAACTCAACCACTAGCAGCCGTCTATGGCTAGCAACTGCCGACCCCAACAAAACACCTCCGAGATGTCACTTCCCCCATAAACCACCTCCAACGAAACATCGTCGACAACGATCGCAGCCTCCCCTGTTTTCTCGATTCGTTGCCCTTAGTCAACCACATCTTTTCGCAGGTCGAGGACCGCTTTTCCTTCGCCACAATATCCCTCGACAACGATCGCAGCCTCCCCTGTTTTCTCCAAGACTTCCCCTCAAGTTTTGGAATTTAAATATTTTGATTAAAAGTTTAATTTTGAAACATTTAAATTCTAAAGCCTAGATATTTACAAGTTTAAAATTCAACCCTTATACTATTATGATATAATAAGAATATTGATTATATATATATATATATATATATATATATATATATATATATATATATATATGCGTGTGTGTGTGTGTATGTATGTATGTATGTATAAGATAAAGACAGTCTTACCGTTAGTAGGCCTCATTCATGAAGTCGATCTATAAGGGGGGTATAAGGTTGCTACCTATAAAATGGCAGTTTAATGGGTGTCCACTCTCACCCACCGCTTCCTTGATTGGTGGAGGGTCGTTAGCCGAACAGGTAGGACATGACAACTAATCTCATTAATAAGTATAATAAATGTATAAAGTAACTAAATACTTTTATAAATTCCCAATCTTAGTTACTTTAGTCAAAATGTGAAATGATGCTATTCCATGAAATTACACTTTGCACCTTGCCAAGTCGTTAGTGGAGTGTGTGTGGTTAACCGGAAAACTAATTTGGGACTAGTAAAGGTGGCAAAAGGTAGATTGATGTTTATCATAGATCAATGGAGGGTGTGTGGTTAACCGGCACATTGATTAGGTGATTTGTAACATCGAGAGTACCAAGTACATTTGCATGGTTATTCACACCTTGTTTATGATCCTTGGTATCTCAGTCACAAACTTGAAGGGCATATCGAGATTTAAACATGCCATTGAAAAGTTCAATGAATCTCAAAAGAATCTAGGAGTTTCAATTCATTTAAAACTTAAAAGTCTTTTTCATTTTCATGGTGGAAATTAGTGAATCGTCATTCACTTACCTTCAAATTATTTGCAATTTAGATTACGAAATCCCTCTTCTAAATTGTGAATAATTGTGTTGGGTCCTAGCCCTAATTTCTCATTTGGGTGTTTAATTAGGGATTCTTATCTAATCTAAACTTTGTTCCTTTTCTATGTCAGATGTCTACTTCAAACAACAACAACAACACTTCTGGCTCGATCCCTTCCGGCTCATTCTCACTCATGAACTTGTGTGGGAGGGTGATATTTGATAGGTCCAATTTCAACGATTGGATCCACAACATCCACATGGTCACCCGCTACGAGGACAAGGAGTATATTCTTGATAAGGAGATGAAATAGGTTAATGTCAACACTGCTACTCCCGAAGAAATCGCTGCTTACGAAGCTCACGAGCGAGATGCTACGAAAGTTCATTGCATCATGCTCGCAACAATGATTGTTGAACTCCAAAAGTCCTACGAGGAGTACTACCCCTACTAGATGTATGAAGATTTGATGGATATGTACCATCAAAGCGCGAGGCAGCAAAGGTACGAGATCATTGCTGCAATGATCATTACTAAGATGAAGGATGGAGAGTCCATCACCGCCCACCTGCAGAAAATGCAGAGATATGTGGACCGCTTGTTGAAGTTAAATGTTAACTTCGATGACGAGCTGGCCATTGATATCATTCTACATTCCTTACCTCCTTGTTACAACCAGTTTTGTATGACCAACCAAATGAACAAGGAAGAGGTCACTCTAAGCAAGCTTTAAGGCCTGCTAAGGACTGATGAGAGTAGTCTGAAAGACAAATCCGTTGAATCAACTCCTGCTACTATCGCCCCTGTCTTGGCTATTAGGAAAGGGAAGGGTAAGAAGAGGAAGGCTCCTTCTAAGAGCCACAAGGGAAAGTCCCACGATGGTACCTCTTCTAGTGGAACCAAGGTTGGTCCCGCTGCTCCCTCCTCCAACCCGAAGGATGCAGAGTGCTATTACTACCACAAGAAAGGGCATTGGAAATGAACCTGCCCGAAGTACTTGCAAGATATCAAGGATGGAAAGATAAAGCCATCCTCCACAGGTATTTATACTATTCATTCTAATAACTCATCACATGTTATGTCTGATGGGTTTTGAGCATTCTAACACTTCCTAAGTGTACATGCAACCCTAATAAACCTTGGATCTATGTTTGTCTAAATACATGCAAAATTTGTTTTCCAAGGTTCATAATCCTATCTAGCATACATGGGAACTTTAATCCTAAAAGGATAGCTAGAAATACATGCCTTGTAGTTGATTTTGATTCCTTGAAACCTTGTGAGCCTAGCACCCCAAGTATGATGCCTCAAATGCTTCACACAACACCAAATGCTTTTGGAATGACTTTAGAGAGAATGCACACACTCTAAAAATCGGCCTAGCCCTCTTGTTTCTTTGTGTAGCCGATTTTGGTGGATAGTATGTTCCTTATATAGTGTTGACACATCTAGGGTTACACCATGTAAACCCTAATGTGTCATGACTCTTCATTTCCATGACCCATGGGTTTGTAACTCCCATGGAGCATCCTATGGGTTTAACCCAACTTGATAATCCATGGAGCCTCTTAGTACACTATACAAGTTATGGGTGATTTACATAATCAACCCATATATTTAATTAGTTATCTTTTGATCACTTAATTAATTCCAATTAATTCTTGATCAATACTAATTAAATAATACTATTAATATATCAGAACTTATAATATATTAATAAACCACAAGTGTTATTTCTCTCATTTACTCTATCCAATTGCATGGTGCCATGCAACCCAAATGGACCATGCCAGGTTGGGTCAAGTACATACCAGAAATAGTTATGGACTTAGACACCTCAACAGTCTCCCACTTGGATAAGTCTAATAACTATAACTGCAATACTTCAAGAACTGATCGACAATCGTAGCTCTTTTAACATCTCTTGGAACTGAGAAGATGATGATACGTCATTTAAGATAAGTGATCATATAATCCTATGTTCTAGATGTCAGCCGGACAAATACATGGAACAATGTCTTAGTTATTGTCCAACAGTTTGTTTCCCGATTTCCAATCTGTTTGACAAGAACTTAATAGAACACATCAACTTAGTTCTGATCGGGCCCGATACATAGGTCAAATAAAATCATCGAGGGGCCCAGATATCAGCTTCTAATCCAAGAAGGAACAGATAAACTTCGACTCATATGTTTGCTCTACTACTTGTTGAATCATACACAAAGCAACGTTTTATGACATCGAGTTACCAATGCGTTTTCATACAATCAATGCATAACCAACTCATAGGTAGCAAATCATATCTCTAGGTTTGAAGATTTATATGATATTACCATCTCACGATCACTCGAGATAAATTCCATGAAGTGATTCCAGTGAGCGTGGGTTGAGTCCAATGCTCAGAACTTATGAGCACTCATGATTGTTGTAGCCATGTCCAACAACTTAGACCTCTGCAACCAATCATGACAGTGTTGATTCATACCTACTTTCGACATATGACCGAGTGTGGAGGTTTGAATAATATGATATACCAAACATAATTATTCTGGAAGTCAAAACATGCAAAAGAAATATAGTAAACGATCGACAAGAGATAGCAACACTTTACTCATAAATAAAACACCTTTTATTCATCATCTAATGTCAATTACACTTTACAAATTTCAAGGTTATCTAACTACTAAATCTAATATCATCCTTCAGCCCTATGCTCTGAGCATGCAGAAGATGCTTAACCCAAGTCAGTCCCTTCATGAGGGGATCTGCTGGATTCTCATCCGATGATACCCTCTTTGCCACGAGGAGTCCTTCTTCTATTCGATTTCTGTCGATGTGTCTGGATCTCCCGTGATCCCTTGGTTCCTTGGCTAAGGCAACTGCACTTTCACTATCACAGAAAATTTCCATTGGCTCCTTAATAGCTGGTACAACTCCAAGGTCTCCAATGAAGTTCTTCAGCCATATCGCCTCCTTTGCTGCCTCGCTAACTGCTATATACTCTAATTCGCAAGTTGAATCAGCCACTGTCTCTTGCTTGGAACTCTTCCAAGAAATTTCTCCTCCGTTTAAGGTAAAGACCCAGCCTGACTGAGAGCGGAAATTCTCCTTATCTGTCTGGAAGCTAGCATCACTATACCCTACAACTCTCAAGTCATCACTCCCACCGAGGGTAAGGACCCAGTCCTTAGTCCTCCGTAGGTACTTGAGGATATTCTTTACCGCAATCCAGTGTGCCTTGTCAGGGTTCCCCTGATACCTGCTAACCATGCTCAAGGCAAAGGCTACATCAGGTCGAGTACACGTCATATCATACATGATCGATCCTACAACCGACGCATAAGGTATTCGACTCATTTATGCTATCTCAGCCTCAGTACTAGGGCTTTGTGTCTTACTCAATCTGGCATTACTCTGGATGGGTAACTCTCCTTTCTTGGAGTCCTACATGCCGAATCTCTTCAGCACCTTATCCAAGTAGGTACTCTGACTAAGTCCAATTAGTCTTTTACTCCAGTCTCTCAAGATCCTTATCCCTAGAATATAGGCAGCTTCTCCTAGGTCCTTCATAGAGAAACACTTCCCAAGCCAAGACTTAACTTCCTGTAGAGTTGGGATATCATTTCCTATGAGTAGTATATCATCCACATACAATACCAAAAATCTAACTATACTCCCACTAGCCTTGACATATACACAAGATTCATCTTCACTCCTAGAAAAGTCAAATTCTTTTACTTTCTCATCAAAGCAAAGATTCCATCTGCGAGGTGCTTGCTTTAACCCATAAATGGATTTCTCAAGCTTACACACTCTATTAGGGTACTCTGTGTTGACAAAACCCTCTGGATGACTCATGTAAACATCCTCAGCCAACTTTCCATTAAGGAAAGCGGTTTTGACATTCATTTGCCATATTTCATAGTCATGAAATGCGGCTATGGCTAACAGAACCCTAGCACTTGTCACACTATAAAAGGAACTCCCTAGAGCTAAAATCGGGTGCCCAATACATTATTGGAGAGTGTGAACCGATTTGGTGCTAAGCATGTTATTCTCTCAAGCCTCCTTTTGCACTTGGTGTTTGTGACACATTAGAGGCATCATATTTGAGGTGCTAAAGCTTTTGAAGGCCAAGAAATACTAGTCCTACTAAGAGGTAAGTTATTTAACTAGTTATATTATTCAATTGTCAAATTGTATGCTAGTTAGGATGTATGCTTTGGAAAATCAAATTGCATGTATAGTTAGAGAAAACATAAATCAAAAGAATCTAGGGTTGCATGTGCACCATAAGGTTGTTAGAGTGCTCAAAACCCTTCAGCTGCATCTTGCCTTGCGGCCTCTAATGCTCGGCCTTGACCATCCTGCATGTCAAGCACCTCTTGATGTACCATGAGATCTCTCTCTTCATGCATGGCCACCAGTAGCTCAGTCTCAGATCGCGGTACATCTTGGTGGCCCCCGGGTGAATAGAGAAGCGAGACATATGAGCCTCCTCCAGTACGATATGTCTGACCCCACCATACATCGGAACCCACACCTGACTGCAATGGGTCAACAATCCCCGACTATCCTGTACGAATCTGGTGATCTCGCCCCTAATCTTCTCCAGCTTCTAGTTCTTATGTTATACACTCTCGGCCCGAGCTTCCCTAATCAAGCTCACGAGTGGAGAATCCATATATATCCTCATACATGTCGCTGGTACAGAAGATCCAACCGACTTGCGGCTCAGGGCGTCTGCCACAACATTCGCTTTACCCGAATAGTATAGGATCTCGCAGTCATAATCCTTGACTACGTCCAACCACCTACACTGCCTCATGTTCAGGTTTGGTCGATCCATGATGTGTCTCAAACTCTTGTGATTTGTGTATATGGTACAGCGGACCCCGTAGAGGTAATGCCTCCAGATCTTGAGAGTGAACACCACCGCTCCCAACTCCAAATCATGTGTGGGATATCTCGACCCATGTGGGATTTAGCTGCTTTGAAGCATATGCTATTACCTATCCCCTCTGCATGAGGACTGGTCCCAATCTGGTGATCGATGCATCATAGAACACCACAAAATCCTCAACTCCCTCAAGGAGTGTCAAAACCGGCACCTCGCCGAGTCGCTGTCTCAGAGTCTCGAATGCAGTCTGCTGCTCAGGGCCTAACCGAAAATCTACCCCTTCCTCGTCAGGCGAGTGAGGGGTACTGTAATCTTGGAGAAATCTTGTATGAATCTCCAGTAGTACCCTATCAATCCCAAAAAGCTCCTGATACCCGAGGGAGATTTTGGAACCTCCCACTACATAACCGCCTCGATCGTGGCCGGATCAACCATAATCCCCTCCTGGTTAACAAGATGTCCAAGGAACTGAGCCTCTCGTAACCAAAACTCGCACTTCGAGAACTTGGTATACAGCCGTTCTCAACTCAAAACTCTTAATAGTTCGCGGAGATGCTTCGCATGTTGCTCCCTGGTCTTGGAATACACCAACATGTCATCTATAAACACAATGACCAAGCGATCGAGCATTGGTCTGCACACCAGATTCATCAGGTCCATAAATATTGTCGGTGCATTAGTGAGCCCAAACGACATCACCACAAACTCGTAATGTCTATAACAAGTCCGCAACGCGGTCTTCTCCACGTCCTCCTCCCTAACCATGACCTGATGGTATCCGGACCTCAGGTCTATCTTGGAGAACCAAGATGCAATTTGCAAGTGATCGAAAAGATCATCCATCCTCGGGAGTGGATAAAGGTTCTTCATTGTTAACTTGTTCAACTCCCGGTAATCAATGCACATACGGTGTGAACCATTCTTCTTCTTGACGAAGAGAATCGGCGCTCCCCATGGAGAATTGCTCGGATGGATGAACTGCTTGCCCAACAGTTCCTGCAGCTGAGATGACATCTCCTGCATCTCGGGTGGTGCCAATCGATACGGCGCCTTGGTGATAGGGGCCGCACCTGGCACTAGGTCGATCCCGAACTTGACCTGCCTCTCCGGAGGCACTCTGGGTAACTCCTTCGGAAACACATCAATGAACTCTCTGACAACTGGAACATCCGAAACCGAAACTTGATTCTTGACCCACGTATCCACCACATACGCCATATAACCCGCACAACCATGCTGAATATACTGCCGAGCCCTGGCAGCTGAGCAAAACCCTGAACCCAATTTGGTGCCCTCGCCGTAGATAACCAGTTCTCCCCCACTTGGGGTTCGAACTACCACCCGATGACCCTCACAGTCGATCATGTCCCCGAAACGACTTAGCCAGTCCATACCCAGACTCACACATACATCCCCAATGGGAATCAGAATCAAGTCTATCGGGAAGGATACCCCGAAGATCTCTAGAACGCAACCCCGATAGACTGAAGAAGCAGAAATCCCATGTTCGTTGGCGATAGAGACTCACAACGGACACTCTAGCTCTCCTACAAGCAAACCAAACTCCCTACTGAACAATCGGGAGACAAATGACCGAATCGCACCAGAGTCAAATAATACTAATGCAGGTAAGGAGTTCACTAAGAACGTACCTAACATAGGTACAAACACATAAGCATAAAACAAATATGATCAATAAGATAAAGGATAGAAACATACCAGCCACCGCATCTGGTGCTATCCTGGCCTCCTCGGCTGTAAGCAGGAAGGCGCGTCGCCGAGCCCTCAGGGGCTCTGCCCCACCCTAACCCTCATCAATAATCCTCAGTGTAGCCGGAATTGGAGCCTGCAACTGCCTAGCAGCTAGTAGGGGACACTGGGCCTTCATATGGCCCACCTGCTCACAATGGTAACAAAGTCTGACCCCAGAAGCTGGAGTCTGCTGCCTATAATCCCTAGCAACGTGGCCCTGCTTTCCATACTTGTGGGGCACCCTGAAGAAGACCGACAAACCCCATCATGCACCTTGTCGCACTTCCCACATGTGCGACCCTTCTGACTACCCTACCTGGAGTCAGCGGCCCTAAATCGTTTCGGTGCAGGTTTGGACTGCACCGGGGCCTGTCTCTGCTCTCTCAACTGCAACTCAATCTCAAGCTCACACCACCTAGCAGCCTCTTTTAACTCCAGTAAAGTATCACAACGCTGAGTAGCAACAAAATGTCTGATGTCAGTCTTGGGCATGCTCAAATAATGAGTTATCTAAGCCTGCTCATACGCAAACTCCAGGCAAAACATCGCCCTCTCAGTGAACATGCGGGTGATCTCCGTCACTGACTCCATACCCTGTCTCATCTCCAAAGACTCCTATACCAACCGCTCTCACTAAACCTGTGGAATATAGCGAGTGTAAAACATCTCCCTGAACTGATCCCAAGTAACCGCAACTCTCTGCTTATCAGAATATGACCATGTCATCAATCTCCACCAGTCCTTTGCTTCGGACCTCAGAAGGTTCAGAGCATACCTGACCTTCTGGTCAGTAGGACATGAGCATGTGAAGAAGCATCCCTCCATGTCAAATAGCCACCTCATGGATATGAACGGGTCTTGAACCTCATTGAAGGTCGGGGGATTCATGTTATTGAAGTCCCGGTACTAAAAAGCCCGACTTGTCCCCATACCTGCAGCCACCAAGGCTGCGGAGGCTGCAACATCAGTAGTCCCAGCAATGGCTACTGCATATCTGTCATCAAAATACTCCATCATGGAGGTCTTAATAGACCCAAACATCTCCAGAATCTGACCCCGGACAATCTCGACCACCTCCTCTCAGATGATCTCCCTAACACGATCCTCTGTCAATGCTGACCTATCCTGGCTACCAGCTCCTCAGTCGGACCCGGTCTTAAACCACCTCGTAGTCACCATTATGAAAGTATACCAAAAAGATATCTGATACTCCATATAATAATGGGGAACCAACTCTCAACTAAACCCTAGGGGTTGTGACTTCCTTGCTACACGTATGGGTCCTATGCTTTTAGTAGTACGAGTCCATACTACCTTCCACACCTACCCATATTTGTCTCAAGGATCGTCACAACACCCTAACAATGTAAATAAGAAGAGGCGAACGCTCAATCCTCACTCCTAGAGGAAGGCTAAATATCTCACAACTGGTCGACTGACCCTACACAACTCATCCATGAAACTTCCACCAACCCTGCAACACTCGTGTATGCTAGCCATACATAATGCTGGAACCTATTGACATTCGAATATTTGATCCTATCCTAAGCCCTTTATCAGACAAGAACAAGAAATAAGGCCAAAACAAATATTCTCAGGCTATAAGATCTTAATTATGTACAACTATGATGCATACACTAAGCAAGTACAGTAATGATGTCAATTTCATATAAGAAAACCATAGGCTATCATGCATCATATAATCAGGAAATTCTATCGTGCAATTCCTGCAGATCCCTAGCCTATCTCTAGCATGCTGTTCTATCATATCACAATATCAAATAACAGTACGGTATTTTGGGGTCTACTTAATGGTTTTGTCTGATTGTAGACTTTGCACCTCCTTTAGTATTTCGAAAACCATTTGAAAATCTTTTCCTTAGTTTGAGACTGGATTCACACGAGTGTTACTACAAGTCGCTCAAACCAAGGCTATGATACCAACTTGTAGCATCTATAAAATTCACAAAAATTTAAAAAAATTTCAAGCATCCAAAAACCATTACTTATTACAAAATGTTTTTAAAGTAGTTTCATATCAGAGTATCCCAGAAATCAAAGTCATAAAATTTGAGGAGGTGCACGATCAAGCCTTCGCCTTCCCACGATCATCGGAAGTACTTGAAACAAAATCCAAAACTGTAAGCCCGAAGCTTAGTGAGTTCCTCCAAAATACCCGCACAACAAATAGCACACATATAATAACAACATACTATGGGCCCAATCAACCATCAAGCTGGAATGCCCCATGCCCTCAACCATTGGGTTTGAATGCAAACATATTATAGGTCCAATCATCCTCGGGATGGTATACCCTCGGCTCACAACCATCGCGTTGGAATGCCTACATACTATGAGTCCAATTATTCTCAGGATGGAACATTCTCGACCCATAACTATCGGGTTGGAATGCCCCGATCTGTTGGCTCTCGCACAAAGCAGAAAAGCCTTAACCACTAATCAATCATGTGCACATATATTAGATAATCACATAACAATCTACAGACAGTTAAATTGATCTATAGATCACTAAGCATAACAACATCCTATCTACCAAGATACCGATCTAACCGATCATAACCACATATACACATCCTATCTACCAGGATACCGATCTAACAGATCTCACTAATAATAAAGTAGGATAACAATCCAAAGGGCCTGCCTTGGAGTCTTAGACCCTTGAGTATAGTGAGGAAAACTCACAAGTAGTGCTATATTGATAATATCCAACTCCCAATCATAGTTACGAACTCAACCGCCTGTAACCACCATATGATTAATTCCATCAAAATCCCAAATTACCAAAATACCTTCAGAAGTCAAACTTGGTCAGCCCTTGGTCAAAGTCAAAGTGAACGGTCAAGGTCAACTGCCCATTTGACCCAACTCGTCGAGTGTAGCTTACTGACTCGTCGAGTTCCTTTAGAACTCAGAAATTGTGAAACTTGAGTCAACTCGCCGAGTTGCTAAACAACTCATCGTGTCCATGTAGTGTCTCGAAGATCGGGAAAACCTTAACCAACTCGTCGAGTTATCTCACCAAATCGTTGAGTTCACTCAGAATCCCGAAAACGAGAAAACCCTTATCCAACTCATCGAGTTGGCTAAGAAACTCGTCAAGTTCCTTCAACA
This sequence comes from Lactuca serriola, assembly GCF_051521515.1. Classification (NCBI taxonomy): domain Eukaryota; kingdom Viridiplantae; phylum Streptophyta; class Magnoliopsida; order Asterales; family Asteraceae; genus Lactuca; species Lactuca serriola. Next base: position 4,269,170 of record NC_136410.1, read on the forward strand.
ATTTTCTCACTCATACACTTTTAAGCGAAACCTAGGCTCCAGACTGTAGATCTAGCCCCCTAGGGTGTAGTTACCACGTAAAGTTGCCAACTTTACATGCAGGCAAGGCCTCAAAAGGCTAAAACACCCAAAACTAAACTTAGGAAGAGGTTTAGGGCATGGAGAAGGGCCAAGACTAGATAAAGTCGACAACTTTATGTCCATCGGGGCCTAGAGGAGTCCATATCTGAGACTATGTCCTCATGACAAGCTTAAACCCGAGAGTGACTCCATTTTGCGCCAAAAATGACCATATACTTTCATAAGAGGAGATCTAAGAAATGGAAAGCCATGGTAAAGACTTTTTACCTCCAAATGGTTGCTAACAAATTATAGATGTCGGATCTACTGCTTCTCCCGTTGCTCTAACCTCTTCAAGCTCCAAGTTCCTTCACAACCACACCAAAATCACTCTCCAAGGCTCTCACACACACTCAAGAAGGTATAAGGCTCAAACTAAGGTTTCTATGGACTGTAAAGTTGTAAGGGAGGCCAGTGAGGGGAATTAAGGTCCTTTAAATAGAGTGCATACCCTAAAAATTAGGGTTTTCAAGCACAACCTCAACTCGTCGAGTTGGGGTCCTCCAACTCGTCAAGTAGCTTCCATAAACCACGCGGACTGATTTGATTCCACACGATGAGTTGGGGCCTCCAACTCGTCGATTAGGTCTTAAATGATGTATAAGAAATCTTGAAATTCATACCTGGAAATTGGGATGTTACACGGGGTGAAGATAGAGTGTGAATAAACTATGAGATAGGATGAGAATAAGTGAGAATAGAATAAGAGAGTATGGAAATAGGATAATAGAAGATGAGATTAAAGTTATAGAGTATGAGAATAAAGAAAAGAATGGTAAAGTATGAGGGTTCAATTTGTAGTTGTTGTATGAGAGGATATAAAGGCACCAAGGACTTGGACTAGAAGTAGATTTTATTTTTGGTATTACCTTGTTGCTTTAAAATGTGGGTATGATTTATTGTAAACCCGATAATATCTTGGGATGAAAAATGTTTTTGAGATTTAGAATTCCTCACTTTTTGTAGAAAAACTCTGATAAATCCCCATAATATTTATTGAGAAAAGTTGGTTGGTTACATCAAAACACATGATCAAGGCAATAGAAACAAAAAACAAATCTATGTGTACATGCACCCTATGATCTAGGTTTTACTAGTTAAAGCAACCTACTTTCAAAACTAACCAAAAGATGGAATACTAACCTTTTTGTTGCTTTGATTGCGATATCGTAATTGTTAGCTCTTGCGACAGATGAAGAACCCAAAGTAGAATATTCCTATGAATGTAGTCAGACCCACAATTACACGAAGCAAATAAGGATTGATCCTAGATTAGGGTTTTGAGAAAATTCAATAACCTTAAGAGATGGGTTATAATTTTCTCAAAGAGGAGAGAGGGAGAGAATATGAACAGTTTTGAGAAGGAATCAACTTTCTGGGTTTGATCCCTACTTGTCTATTTATAGACAACAAATAAATCTTTAAGGGATTCAAACTCTTAGGATAATCCTTACTTTATTTAAAAACATGTCGTATCCCTATCCAAGGGATAATCAGAACTGTCTTATGCAACTCTCTAAGAGCTTCTGAAATATTCTGATTAATCTTTAGGAACTAACTAATATTCAAGCCCTTTAAATAATTAAAATGTGTAATTAATTCCAAAATAATTTTGAACTAATTTATTAATTACTTAATAAAGTAATAATTTATTTTTCTCTATCTCCTTCTAGTCACTTGTGCTATGAGGCCAACCCAAAAGGACTTGTTATTATTAGAAATATTGTCAAACAGTTAATGACATCAAATACTAGTTCTAACAGTATGAATTGAAATCACAATAACGTTGTGATTAAACTGGAAATCTTAGTCAGAAGAGAAAGGAGGGAGGATGATTACAAACTGTCGCCATTGATGGTCAAATTCGTCGTCGTTATAGTCGAATCCGTTGTCAGTGTTTCCTGGTGGCGTGGTGGTGGAATCGACGAGGATTGAGCTTCAATCAATGGTTCGTTGGTCGAAATCATTGGAGCGAAGGAAGGGTTAGAGATAGTTGTGTTAAATGGAAATGATATAGGATAGGCATGATGTAGACAATGGGTTTTAGTGGCGGCAGGAAATAGCGACAATAGAAGGAATTAGTGGTGACTCGGTAATTGGAGAGAATACGTTTGCGGTCAATTTTTTAGGGTATTAGCGGCGACAAAATCGCCGTCATTGGTGTCGCCGCTAATACCCACGTATGAGGATTAAAAACCAAACGTTGGATTGATGTAAGTAATCAATGGATGGAGTGAACCGTGAAACCATCACATAGATCATGCATTAGTTATTGGTGGTTTCGCCAGTAATGGTGACATTTTATATAGCGTATATTAGGAGCTTCTTTTTTGGTAAAGAAGATGATGACCACACCAAGATTCTTGATTGGCTAAGATTTTTTTATTTTTTTTTTATTTTTTATATATATTTTTTTATTTTTGAACTTCTTTTTTTGAATTCATGAAATGTTTGAAACCTGAACCGTTAAATTGGTTATGCTCGTTCTTTAGATTTTCGAACTAAGCACCAAAAAATATTTATATCAAACTTTCGATTAAAGATGACAGTCCCAACTTACAAAATTAAGGAACACAATTTCTTTGTATGAGGATTAAAAACCAAACGTTGGATTGATGTAAGTAATCAATGGATGGAGTGAACCGTAAAACCATCACACAGATCACAAATTAGTTATTGGTGGTTTCGCCAGTAATGGTGACATTTTATGTAGCGTATATTAGGAGCTTCTTTTTTGGTAAAGAAGATGATGACCACACCAAGATTCTTGATTGGCTAAGATTTTTTTATTTTATTTTATTTTTGAACTTCTTTTTTTGACTTCATGAAATGTTTGAAACTTGAACCGTTAAATTGGTTATGCTCGTTCTTTAGATTTTCGAACTAGGCACCAAAAAATATTTATATCAAACTTTCGATTAAAGATTACAGTCCCAACTTACAAAATTAAGGAACACAATTTCTTTGTATGGTTGACTTTTATGTTCACCTTATAAATAGTATAATTGGGATTATTTGTTCAATTTAGTGCTTGAAATTAATAGTCTTTTCTCATTCTTTTGTAAAAAAAGCAACAAAAATTAGGGCTGACCATATTAACCGAAAATCCGAACCATAACCAAATTAATCGGTTATGGTATAACCGAACCATTACTGAAAGATATGATGTGATTTCTAAATTTGATTAACCGAATATATGGTTCGGTTATGGTTTTCAACTTTTCATTAAAAACCGAACCATTATAAACTGAACCAAACCAATAATATTAATATTGTTTTTAATCTAATATAATATTAAATATATGATATGTAATTATATTGAGAATTGAAAATATAAAAAGTAATTATTTTGAGTTAGATAGGATAGATAATATTCTATCAATACAATTATATATACATAATCATTCATTTTTTATAACGATAGACTTTGTGTTGTTCAATTTGTATAGAAAAATATTTTTATTTTTATGTCATTTTTGACCATTTTAATTAACTGATATTAACTATTAACCATAACCATTAACCATTAACCGACTAAAACCATTAACCAAACCAACATTAACCGCTATCCAATGATTATCAAAATACAATAACCAATTGTATTGGTTATGGTTCGGTTTTGAGCAATAACCGAACCAAACTGTCCATACACAACCGTAAAACTACAAACAAGTTCATAGTAGAATACAATTTCACATTTTTAAAACGTGATATATAAAAGTTCATAGACTGTAGCTTCTCGTCCATCAACACCTTTTTAAAAGTGATGTACATTTAAAACATTCAAAAACCCTACTCACTTATAGCATTGCAATTAAGAAATAGCAATGCAGACTCATCTATTTGTGTTATATAACACGCTACTTTCAGTTCTTTCTATCATATGAGTCCAATTACTCAAAAAAACTTCCGCCGGAAAAGTCATGCAAACAACACTACAAGAAAAGTCTATTTTAGCGACGAACTAAATTTTGGTCACTAATATCTCATTTACTCACCATATATTTAGTCTTCACTAAATTTTGATAATACTACAAATTTAACGACCACTATTATGATGCTCGTCACTCACTCATCACTAAAATATAGAATAAAGTTTAAACAATTATTTTCATATATCATAACAAGTATTAGTGACCAAAAAAATGGTCGCTATATTGGAGACTTAGTGATAAAAAATAGTGGTCACTGGATTTTAGTGTTAATGATGAAAACTAGTGGTATTGGAGACTTAATGACCAAAAATAATGGTCACTGAATTAAAGACTTAGTGACCAAACATAGTGGTCACTAGCTATTTATATATTTATGAGTTGAAAAAGATTAGTAACCATAATGGTAGTAACTGAATATACCATTGAAAATTGCAAAAAATTTAGGATTGTATAATAATGATCAAAGAACAAGTTTCGTTATAAATTTAAAAACAAAAATGAGAATTATAAACTCACATTATGTAAATGACCACGAGGATAGTTTATTTGATTGAAGAGCATTATGGTAATTTCACATTAATGATACAATGTTAGATAGTATTGTGTCATTACATAGATGTCCGATTATTTCATAGTAGTGATTTTTACCCATTTGATGTTAGGGTAATTTCGTAATTTGGTATAAAGGACTTTGGAGTAATATCAATCCTAATAAGGGTCATAGTGGAAATCATTAAAAGATGAAAGGGTAAGAGCATAAGTACTATAAGTTGAGGGTTAAATTCTAATAAAATAATGCAAGTTTAAGGAAATGTGGTTATCATCATCTCCATTACGTATTTACGCTACACAGACACTGCCTCGCTTTCTTCTGTTCACAATCTGCATCGACCACCGCCACCATCATTACCTCGCCTTCTGTCTTCCGTCGACACTGCTTCCCGGTGTTGCTATCGCATTGAAGATCACCTCTTTATCTGCTTCGCTCACTTCAGTACCGGGCTCCGTCGTTTGAAGCCCTAATTTTCCCAATTGAAGCTTCGATTAGATAAGCACTTCCCCAAAATTTGCTGAAGGCGTGATTAGGGCTAGAAAAAGCTCAACTGGAGCTTTATTCCTTACATTTGATATTGTGTTCATCATTACTAAATGTTGAAGGTAATGTTATCCTTTCCTCAATCTCTCTTCTCTCCTTACTCGTTGATTTCTCAGGGACGACATCCTCTACCTATTTTTTTGGTTCTCGAGTCTGTTCTGATTCCTGTTTATAGTCAGACACTTACACAAGCACATATAAACACACAATCGAAAACACATAGAAATACGCAATCACTTATGAACGGAGTCGGATTTTCTTTAATTTTGTTGTACGTTTCCGATTGAGGGCTGTGGTGGTGGCATTTGTTCCCCACTATTTAGTTTTAAGGTTTTATGATCGTTTTGTTGTGTGTCTCTGAGGAATGTTGGAATTTTTTGTGATTTTCTGTTATTTATCTTCTGAATTCAAGAAATTTTGTTGATTTGATAGAGTGGAGGCATAGATGTTTCTTAGAGGCTTTGTTTGATTTTCCTTTTGCAATGAATTGATCCAGGATCAATTACCTTAAGTATATGTGTTTGATTGCTTGACCAGATGATTCCCTCTTTGGTTACACTTCATTCCTGGAATCCAATTCCCGACCACAAATGGCCTTACCAGCTACTTCATTACTACACACAATGCTAATTATAGTTTCATAATGTTTTTCATCCTATACATTTTAAGTGTTTTTTAGTAACTAAATGGCATCAATCAAATCTATACAAGTATTTAGGACTTAACAGACCTAGATGAATAAATGTTCACTTTTTAAGTTCTATCTCTCTTGTGCATGTGGGAATACGAGGATATGCTTATGATTAACTCCTTTTAAGTATATTTCTCATTGTGTTGTCATATATAACAGGTTAAGAATGAATATGGAGATGCTTTAATACAACTGTTCCTTGGGTGATGCGCAAACAAAGTGATGCACCTGATCCAATTATAAGTAAAATTACCTCAACTTATAATCAAGAATCTGTATCTATGTCAATTGTGAACACATACAAACTGCTAAATTGAAAGCTCTACAGTAGATCAAGTTTTTGCCTGTTGGATACTCAATTAAATGCCCTATTTGTGTGTTGAATCTTATATTAGTTTCATTGTTTCTTCTTTAATCGGTTCTATAGCATAGAATGAAGTTTTTTTTAATAGGTTTCTAACATAATGGCACGCCAAATTGCAGATAAATTCATCATACATTGCCTTACATTGCCTGGAATGAAATCCAAGAACAAATTATCTTATTGGAATTGCAAAGATTCAACTAAGCTATTGTCTATAATCTCTGAACTTGCGTATTTTACTATTTTTACCCATTATATGAACCTTTCTCAAATTATTACATAGTTGATAATTGAATATTGCAAGAGTTTGTACATGGCATGCCAGAAAAAATGTGTTGGGGATGTTGATGATGAAAGACTAAAATTAGGGTTTCAACTTGTTACTTTTCAATTTTAGAGTTGATACTATTTGTGGCCATTAGAATTTTATAAATCATCTTTCCAGAAAATCATCTTCCGCCAAGGTTGTTCACTTATTCGCTAACCCAAAAATATGAAGAACTCTACCAAGAGAATGGAGGTTCTCCCTCCTATTCCCCACCAACACATGCTTAAATCTTTTGTTGACATCATGTTTCATTTGTAGGGTGACTTTATAAAAATCTTGGAATCTGGGCCTTATGAAGGTGTCATTGGTGTTAAACTTGAAAATGGATCTACCATTGAAGCAAAATTTTCCCTTAATTGGAGGAAAGGTAAAAATGGGTGTGTTCCATTTTCCCTTAAGTGCATTAAAGGTTCTGTAGGGGTAGTTTCCAGCACATTAGTTGGAGTCACATGTATATACCCTGTTTTATACAAAAAATGTGTTTTGAAGCTTATAAAATATACTCTTGTGAAAAGTAATTGCTATGATACATTGATACACATTTGTTTTTTTTTTTCACATTCAGGTTAAGTGATGGGGGCTTCGTGGTGGGATTAGAGAGGATGAAAATTAAAAGGATATGATTGTATGGCTACATGTAATATGTGTATGGTTTTTTCTTAAATAAATATTAAACAAAAAGATATTAACATTTCGCTATTTTGTAGATGTCCAAGCGTCATGGATGGTGTTATGTCTGAGTTCCATAGAGGGATTAAAAGTTTCCAAACTGAGGATGACCAAAATATTGGTGATGAAGGAGAAAAGATTTCACTGATACTAGAAAAAGTTGCATTTCCAGAAGTTATAATGGCTGAAATGATTTCAGAACAACTCACTCTATTTGCATCTTATCAAGCAAAAATACAGATAACACCCACCCTCACCCTTTCATGTGCAAAAGACAAGAATGTCATTCACTTTAAATGAACAAACCTAAATGATCAATGTCATTGTTTTGCAGGCATGTATGCAGTAAGAGATGCAAAAGTCAGTTAAAAAGGCTTAAGAAGAAGCTAGTCAGAGTTGTTGGTTTTACTAGTAAAATAACTCACATTCTTTTGTAACAACTATTATTTGTGTACAGTTTATAAAATGAGTAAGGTAGTTAGATATGGAATACTTACTGTTTTTGGAAATTTGTTTTGGTGGTTGTTGTCTTAATTTTGTTCTAAGGTGAATATATGATGTTTTTAGCCATTTCAGCATTGTAGATTGTAGGTTTCTTTAAAGTTAATCAAATGGGTTAAATAATAGAAATAGTAACAAAAATCAGTAATTTGGATAAACTAGTGACGACTTTCTGTGGTCACTAGTTGGATAAACCAGTGATGACTAATTATAGTCACTAAATGGATAAGACAGTGACGACTTTTTATGGTCACTCATTGGATAAAATAGTGACGACTTTCCTTGATTAGTGACAACATTTAGTGGTGAAATTGGTCGTCATAGATTTAGTGACCAGTATATGTTAGTCACTAATTAGTGACCATTATTTTTATTTTTGTCACTAATCAGTTTTTGTGACGGACCTATAGTGACGACAAGTGATGACCAAGTTTTTGGTCACTGATTCATTTAGTGACGACTCTTTCTATTGCTAGTGACCATTTCGTTTTCGTCACTAATTGGCATTTTTTTTTGTAGTGCAAACAGACGGAATATTCTTTCGCTAATCCAAAAATACAAGTTGATGAAACGTTATTATGATATAACTTTAAAGAAAAAAAATGCAAACACGCTACTGTTATCGACATCTTGCGAGAACCACGTCTACCCAATAAATTCCACCTCAGCATTAATAAATTTCAAATATGCATCTTCACTCCCTTAAAATTTTCCTATAAATATCGTAGTCAGCTTTTTTATCCAAATCACATCCACCTCAGCATCAATAAAATTTCACATGAAGGCTTCTCTTTCTAATCTTGAAAACCCAATCACCTCCTCCGCCCTTCCTTACTCCTACGCCCCATTGCCTGACGGTGAACAACCAGCCGGAAATGACCCCACCATCCGCTCATACATAAAGACAGCTCTCTTTCTGTTGTCTGTGTTCTTGGCCATTAGCTTTCTAGTGTTCCTGTTCGCCGGAGAGGAGCCTGTACTTAACAAAAACTTGAACACAAGTCCGGTGCCTTCCACGGCGGCGACGCCGGAAAAAGTAACACCTTTGTCACGTGGGGTGGAGAAAGGTGTATCGGAGAAATCTTTCCATCCATTGTTGGGTGCAGACAATTCGTATCCATGGAGCAACGACATGTTGGATTGGCAAAGAACTGCCTTTCACTTCCAACCTAAGAAAAACTGGATGAACGGTAAATTAATTTTTTCTTAATTACATACACAAACAAAATGTTTTATTTTTAGAGTTTAATAACACATCACGAATGTGGTTAGCAATGATTTATAGTAATTTTTTAGTAACTAATAATTACTTCATTTGTTTTCTTTGGCATTAATATTGTTCCTGATGATGGCGATTCACTCTGCAGATCCTAATGGTAAAGTCCAACCATTTTATATTTATGCATTAACTTGACTTCTCCTTCATTTTTATTATTCTGTAACTTCAAGTGAATGCACTCTTTTGACAATCTTATCGGAAATAATCTACTACAGCTCCGGTTTTTTACAATGGATGGTACCATCTGTTCTATCAATACCACCCCGAAGCTCCGGTGTGGGGCAAAATCGTTTGGGGCCACGCCGTTTCCAAGGACCTCATCAACTGGCGCCACCTCCCCATCGCCATGGAAACCGATCAGTGGTATGACGAAGAGGGTGTCTGGACTGGTTCCGCCACCATCCTTTCCGATGGTCAACTCGTCGTACTTTACACCGGATCCACCAACGAATCCCTCCAGGTCCAGAACCTGGCGTATCCGGCCGACCCATCTGACCCGCTCTTAATCAACTGGGTCAAATACCCAGGAAACCCGGTTCTCGTCCCACCACCCGGTATCGATAATGACGATTTCCGCGACCCGACAACCGCATGGAAGACTCCAGACGGAAAATGGCGATTCACAATCGGTTCTAAAATCAATAAAACCGGTATTTCGTTGGTTTACGACACGGAGGACTTCAAAACCTTTGAGCTTTTAGACGAGTTGCTCCATGCTGTTCCGGGTACGGGTATGTGGGAATGCGTTGACTTTTACCCGATTTCAAAGCTAGGCGAAAATGGTCTTGACACGTCAGTAGATGGGATTGGGGTGAAACATGTTGTCAAAGCCAGCATGGATGCTGACCGAAATGACTATTATGCCATCGGTACTTATGATGCCTACAAAGGAAAATGGACCCCGGATAGTCCTACATTAGATGTCGGCATTGGGTTGAGATACGATTATGGAATCTATTACGCCTCCAAAACATTCTTCGACCAAAACAAACAAAGAAGAGTTTTGTGGAGTTGGATTAGAGAGACAGACACCGAAGCCTCCGACATTAGGAAGGGTTGGGCTTCTCTCATGGTACGTTTTCCTAACAATTAAATGTTACAACTTACATATCGTAAAATCTTTCAAAATTTATTCATTATATTATTTCTTTACAGGGGGTTCCTAGAACAATTGTGTTTGATAAGAAAACTCAAAACAATATAATCCAATGGCCAGTTGAAGAGATCAACCTATTACGAACAAATCTAACAGCTTTCAAGGATATCGTGGTAGAAGCTGGCTCACTCGTCCCACTTAACTTGCCTTCAGCGTCTCAGGTAATTAATATGTTCTTTTTTTATGTGTAAGAGCCTTGAACATTTATTAAAATATAGTAAGCTAATTAATTAATATGGCACACTAACACTACTATTGGGTTATTTATTCATTTATTGACTATAAGGTTTTGTATTGAACTTTACACAGCTAGACATCGTGGCTGAATTTGAAGTGGATAAGAAGACAATGGAGCTATTGAACGGATCGGATACTTCATATGATTGTGCCAAAAGCGATGGAGCCGCACAACGAGGTACATTGGGACCATTCGGTTTTTCAGTCCTTGCAAACGAAGGTCTAGCTGAACACACTCCTGTGTATTTCTATGTTGTAAAAGGAGTTGATAGGAATCTTAAAACCTTTTTTTGTGCTGATCAATCGAGGTCATCAAATGCTAATGATGTCGATAAGTCGATTTATGGGAGCATTGTCCCAGTTCTCAAAGGTGAAAAGTTGTCTATGAGAATTTTGGTGGACCATTCGATAGTCGAAAGTTTTGCTCAAGAGGGGCGGACATGTATTACTTCGCGTGTTTATCCAACAAAGGCGATCAACAACAATGCTCAATTATTCTTGTTTAACAACGCTACTGCCACTAAAGTTACTGTTTCAGTCAACGTATGGCAAATGAATTATGCGTTTGTTTAGTTAGATGTTAAATCTATTTATTTCTTCTATAATCTATACTTGTTTATAGTCGTTCAAGAGTGGGAAAACAAATCTCTCAATTCCTTTTGTTTGTGATGATCATTTCGGTATCTTGTTTTTATACGAGAAAAACAAAAAAAAGAAAACAGGAAAAAAAAAGTCCCCATAAAAAAGAGTCGTGTTGTAAACTATACTATGTAAATAAAATTTTTAAATTTTAGGTTATTTTTCTATACTTCTACCTTATTTAGTAACAATTTAAATGTATTATGGATGTGGTTTGACTTTTAGAAAATAGTAACTCACACAAATCGTCCCTCATATAAGTGATAAATTAAATGCACATTTATTCCTTATTTTCAAAAATTAAGTCAGACCGTTTTTGAAATGTTTAAAATGTGCAAGTTTCGTCCTTGATTTCGTTAATCATACATTAAAAATAAATTTACCCTTATCTATTATTTTTTGATTTCCTTTTAATTTATTTATATTATATCAATTAAAAAAATAAAATAAATTAAAATAATGCCCACTACCAGAAACTCTTAAACTTTACTTCCTAACCCCACCGATAAGTTCATCTTCTCCACCAACACCACCTACAATCTACATCACTTCGACCTGCATCACTAGGAAACATCTCCGACAACCATCATCCTTTACCATAGGCAACCATCTATGATAGGCACCATCGTTTGCCTCTAAAACAGAAAACAAAGTAAAACCCTAACATCAAATCAAACACAAGTCCTAAAAAAACCTGCAAAAATCAAAGCTCTTTGAAACCAGCAAAATTGTTTGATGGTGGAGCAAAAACCAGAGAAGATGGTGGGTTATGGATTTGAGACAATGAAGTGTAGATCTGATAAAGGTCCCCTCTTGATCGCTACTACTCAACCAAAAATCAAAAACCAAGTTTAGAAGTCGAAAATCAACTAGAAAATGAATATTCAACTTCAACCTGGAATGCAACAACAAATTCACGTTTCAAAAAGTTATATGTTCATTGATTTAAGGGGTTTAACGATTTCTGGGTTCGAACGATTTTTTGGGTTCATTTTATTTATGGAAATAAAGAACAAGAAAAACGATTTCTGCAAAATGTCGATCTAGGGAAGAAAAATCATAAAATGATTCTTACAATTGTGCACGTGTATGTGTTTGTGTTTGTACTTAGGAATAGACCCTTCATCTTCGTGGTTTTTTTTTGTTTCAAGAACAAGAACAAACCCGTTTGTGGGATCAATTAATTTTTAGATCTCGAGTTTTGTGTATGAACACAAATCAATTTTTCAGCAATACACACATTGGACACATTTTTGGGTCTGAAAATGGACCTAAAGATGACTCGAGTTTTGAATCTTCATATTTTTAATTATTTGGTTTCAAAAAAGAAAAGAAAAGAAAAGAAGAAATAAGAATATGATACAAGTGTTTTTCGTTCTTGATCCAGTGAAGGAGAGAGAGAGAGAGAGAGAGAGAGAGAGAGAGAGAGAGAGAGAGAGAGAGATGTTAGCGAGGGTAGGTGTGGGCCCACTAAATTTAAAAAACATGTAATTAAAAAACAAATAATAGATAAATTAAAAAAACAAATGAAAAAGAAATAGAAAGGGTAATCTAATCATTTTGAGTCCGGTATCGATGAAACGTGCAAGTTTAAACATTTCAGGGGTGGTCCGAGTTAATTTTTGAAAATATGGACTAAACGTTCTAACGACCCAAAATTCAAGACTAAAAATTTCTTTTAATAAAACATTACTTAGAGCGAAATCGTCAATCCAAAACATAATCAGAGTATTAATTCCCAAAACACATGTGCATTATCAGAGTAAAACATTCCCAGGCTGTCTAGACTATGGTGTGTGCCATGCGATCACCCCGAGCTCTCCCCTCCGCTACCGGAAGTACTGAAACCAAAACTGAAAACCGTAAGCACGAAGCTTAGTGAGTTCCCCAAATACCACATACCATACCAACCATTCATAGCCAAGAACCATACGTAACCGACTTATCCAAAATCAAGTAAGGTGCTATGTGCCAAACATAGTCTTGCCATTATGCCACGGGCCACGTGTGGTCTTCCTGGTCAAGCCTGGGCCACTCCCTGGGTCTTACAGACAAGTGCCAAGGGCCACCCCCTGGTCTTACAGACATGTGCCAAGGGCCATCCCCTGGTCTTTTATGCAAGTATCACAAAGACAACCGTACATACTACTCTACTTAGCTAAACAACATACAGTGTGCCAGAAGCCACCTCCTGGTCTTTCATATATAATAGCATACAATGCGCCAGGAGCCACCTCCTGGTCTTTCATACATATTGCCTAGGGCTAACCCCCGGGTCTTCCTATCATCCATATTAACATACTGTGTGCCAGGAGCCGCCCCCTGGTCTTTCATGCATATTGCCTAGGGCTAACCCCCGGGTCTTCCTACCATACATAATAACCTACTGTGTGCCAGGAGCCGCTCCTGGTCTTTCATGCATATTCTAAATGGGCCGGCATTGGTGCCTTAGACCCATACAAACAGTGAGGAGACTCACCTCGCACTGCTGAACTCTGGTGATAATCCTTTGGCTGCTGACCGACAACTCTCTGAACTCCTGCTCCACTAGCTCCCCGAGCTACCAATGTCAAAGAAACACTGAGTCTAACTGACCCCCGAAAGACAACCAAGTCAACTCTGGTCAAAGTCAAAGTCCTGGTCAAAGTCAACCTTCCAGGTTAACCCTACTCGCCGAGTCACCCTATTGACTCGCCGAGTTCATATGTTCAGAGTCCTTCTCTTTGCGACTCGACTCGCCGAGTCTACCGATTATCGAGTCCTGACCTGTCCAACTCTACGAGTCTCCATTCGACTCACTGATTCGAGTCTCAACTCGAAGGGTTTGGGGTTTCGCGAGCTGACTTGCCGAGTCCAAGAACAGACTCGCCGAGTCCAGGACAACCTTCAACAGACTCGCCGAGTTGTTCTTCCAACTCGCCGAGTTCCTGCCCAACATTATCTGACTCGACGAGCTGTTCATCCCACTCGTCGAGTTCCTCCTCGTCTTCATGCTACTCTCCGAGTCCACTCAAAGGACTCGCCGAGTCCATTCAGATCTCCAAACATGCAGAGGACTTTTGAGTCATGCAGGGACTCCAAACCATAGATCTATACTTCCAAAGCTCAATCCCCACGTAAAGTTGCAAACTTTACGTATAACTAAAGAGATCTAGGCTCAAAACATACTAGGGTTTGGTTTAAGGACAAAAGGGCTTCACCAACTACTCATCTCCTGATGCTTTATGACATATTGGACCATCCCAACACTAGATCTAAAGTGGCAACAACATATTTAAGCCCCTAACTCGAATTGGGTTTCAATCAACCATAAAACCCCCAAATCTCATAACAAAATAGATCTAGATGCAAGGAAGGGAAAATGGCAGCTTAATACCTCCAAGATGAACACCAACTGAAGTAGATCTCGGATATACACCTCTCCTTTGAAGCAACCTTCTTGATCTTCAAGTTCCTTTCCAAAATTTCCTTCCTCTAAAGCTATTTCTCTCAAATGATGGAAGCTCACACGAAATCTAGGGTTTACAGGTTCTCTAGTATGATATGGAGGCTGAGGGAGGGACATAACACCCTTTATATAGGATACAACTCCCGGAATTAGGGTTTTCCTCGCACAGACCAGACTCGCCGAGTCTCATTGGCCGACTCGCCGAGTCGGTCAATTACTCCTCGACCCGGATCCCGCTCGGACTCGCCGAGTTCCTCCTTGGACTCGCCGAGTCTCCCCTTAAAATTAGGGGTTTTCTTTCCTTTCTTGGCCTTCAAAACTTTGGGTGTTACAACTCTCCCCCACTTAAACTAAACTTCGTCCTCGAAGTTTGCTATGGCCCACCGCCTGCGATCTGCCTCCAATAACTCACCAATTAATCCAACACCAGCTGCCTACCTTCGTTGGTCTTCCGCCCGGTCATTCCGACTAACAATAATCCTTGCGGATAAAAATCCTGGGTCAACCCTGACCCTGAACATTCTGGAAACACCACTTACTCAACCAACAATCCTTCTGGTACTCACCGAGTATTGCACGGAACCCATAGGGGCTCACCTCTTCCTTCCTTACGCGATTCCCTTGCCTTCCCAAGGCGATGCTCCATATCCAACTATCTCCCCTGCCACTGTGAAGATCCTATCTTCACCAAATCCATTACTCCCGCTACTTCCAGTACGGGTCATTATCGCCAGTGTCGCTAGACTGCTTACCAGCTGGAAATTTTTGCTATTCCTTATCTGCCTTCCGGATGAACTGAGACCACCCTGGTCCCTACCAATCTACCAATATCTGGATTACCGGCTCCCACCGGTCGCTAGCCCCAACTCAACTCCTAGTCGCTCCCAGCGACTTTCGAAGAAACTTCACCAATAACCGCTCAATCCACTCTGCCACTAAATCATACACCTGATACATTCGCTCTAACGAATAGGTACCGATGAATGCTACGGGCCACCCCGTAGTCTTACAACACTTCTACGCTGCCAGCCAACCAAAGCTACGGGCCGCCTCGCAGTCTTGCTAAACCAGTGCTACGGGCCACACCGTAGCCTAACCATACTCACATACGATTGTTGCGGGCCACACCGCAGTCTTGCTAATCTAATGCTACTGACCACACCACAGTCTTACTAATCTAATGTTACGGGCCACATCGCAATCTTACTAATTATCCTCACATACGATTGCTACGGACCACACCGCAGTCTTAATATACTTCTCTTACTATCTAGCCACTGGTGAATGCTACGGCCAACCGGTAGTCTGACAACACCTTTCCACACCGACTAGCTGCTAGTGGATGCTACGACTAACCCATAGTCGATCATACAGCACAATCGAGTACCCCCAAGTGGTACTCATGTCCCAAATGGAACTCCCAACCGATTCCTATGTAATCCGCGACCAGAAATTTCGAGAATGAGGTCTCACAATTGACAAGTTTTCCCAACTTCCAATTTACACTATCCTCCAATCATACAGTCACCTGAGTCGTCTTTCTTCCTAACAGGAGAGCGAAACTTATCCTAGTTTCAAAACCCCTTCTACTCCCATAACCTGATCGTTTCTCCCCCACCTAGCCTCAGCTAAGTCTTTACTGCCTGCGAAAACCCGAAGATTTCCATTCCTTCCTTCCTTACACGATAGGCATGATAACCACTATCGCCCTATCCCTGCTAGCGATCCGTCTCTAGTCCACTCCAACTACCGTATGATTACCGAATACTAGATGAACAACTCCCGCATCCCTGATGCTAAAAAAAATCCTCTAAGCTCTGACTACTGTCCTTATAGTCCAAATAACTGGGCACAGACTCCTTGGTGATAAGCCACTTTCCTTGATGCTTCCGAAATCCATCCCGAACGCCCAGATTAGAACCATCAAACCCTGATGATGGTGGTTGACCACTCCCCGAACCATTTTCAACCGTAACCGAGATGATACTGGACACTTCGAACCCGAAGTGAAAGATGACCTACACTAGCTACTAATAGCTCCTGGTATGCAATTGGCATATGACAATTCCAAAATACAATCCAAATACAAGCAGAGAGACAAATCATACATAAAATCACCTGAGTCTAGGGTAAAAACTTCCCTAATTCACATAGGAATGAAAATAGCCATAGATACGTACCTGCAACATTCCTTGCTGTAATCCAGATCTTCCGCATCTGTCACTTCAAGGCAATACCCTCTCGCCCATCCGTAATCCTCATAGTCGTTGGGGCAGGCGCACTCCCTGCTCCTCCCCTCATCGTCGGGCAGTCGGTCCTCTTGTGGCCCACCTGATTGCAGTGAAAACATAATGGGCTTGTCCCCCGTGGGCAGTCCCTGCTGACTTGACCATCACTGCCACACTTGTAGCAGCTGGAACCCCTGGAACGACACAGTCCCTCGTGTGGTTTCCCGCACGTGCTGCACTGACTTCGGCCCTGCCGACCCACTAATCGTTAATCTGAAGTCTTGGGTCTCTTCTCGGGACCCTCCAAAGTGTATGTCTGATCTGACTTCCTCTTCGCAATGTGCTCCAGATCGATCTCCCTCTCCCTAGCTCTGGAAATCATAGAGCCCAGGGTCGGGCATGCCGAGAAGCTGACATGCTCCCGAATCTCCGCTCTCAACATGTCATGATAGTGGGTCCTCTGCATCTCATCATCCCCTGCATACTAAGGAACTAAGACGGCCCTCTCCCAAAACTTGGCGGTAATCTCCGCCACCGACTCTGTCGTTTGTCTCATGTCTAGTAATTCTCTGGCCAGCTGCTGAAGCTCCACTGCCGGCGCAAACTCCGCCCTAAACCTGGTCACGAAGTCTGACCAGGTCATAGCCTCGACAACCGAGGCTCCCAATGAGTCTCTAACTGACTCCCACCAATCTCTAGCTCTGTTTCTCAAACATGCCGCCGCAAAGCGGACCTTTGACCCATCCAGGCAGAAGCTCGTCAACTGTGCAGACTCAATGTCTGCGATCCATCTCTTGGCAACAATGGGGTTCTTCACCCCGTGAAAATCCGGCGCACCACACCCTCTGAAGTCCTTGAAGGACAGCGTGCGCGTACTTGCCTGGCCAGACGCCAAATCACTCCTGAAAGCTCGGAGGCGATCCTCCATCAGCTCAATGATCCCCTCCTTGATCGACCTGAAAATGACCGGGGTCGCCTCAAGGACGCCTCTCGTAATCTCAGATGCGATGAACTCGCGCAACCCATCATCAACTGGTTCAGATCCCGTGCCTGAACCTGATCCTGAACCGGATCCTGACCCGCCCACTGGTCTCTCTCGCAACGTCACCATGCTGAAAATATAACGCAACCACTATCAGAATACTGATCACTTCTGCGAGACCAAACACACGCACTACCAGGTTCCCGGTCTTGTCTCGGCCCTTCCCGAATCGAGTACGGATCCTCTGCTTTCAGTAGTATGGGCCCATACTACCTTCCACATCTATCCGTACTTTCCTCAGGAACTGCTTCGATTCCACCAGGTCCCTTTTCTACTACTACTGCTCCCAGCACTACCTCATCCTAGGCTTGCCCTAGGGAGACCTCTGACCCAACTCAATCAGTCCTCAGCCGCTGAAGGTTTCCTAGTGATGCCAATTAGCCATTACCTGGATACCATCACATGTGACGCGGCTCAGATAATCCTTCGAGTAAAAGACTCGTCCCTACCACGGTTAGACTCAAACGAGAGCTGCGCAATAGGGCCAAATCCAACACTTTGAGATTATTCAACCCTGATCACATGTGACATGACGTATCCACCTAATGGCTAACTCCCATCACTTAGAATCCCACAATGCACAAAGCAAGTAGCATTCAGACAAGGGAAAATCTAACCATAACATACTCAAGCAATGATAATATCATATCAAGAATCTGAACTAGCATGCAACACAAGCTCATAAACTCAGGCATAACCTAAACAGGCTATCCTACTACAGTCTAGCCACTACTATCATGCAGCTCAAAAGCACATATAACAGGCACATAAGGCATCCTCCCTAGATCCTTAGTCCTAATCTAGCATGCTGTTCTATTATCTGATAATCATAACATAAACTTGTATGGGTATATTGGGGTACTTACATGAGCTCGGTTGATTGCATGCACCACACCCCCTTTTCTCTTTTCAAAGTTCTTTTCTTTTTGAATTCTTTTTGCTTTTCTAAAACTGTTTTTCATTCTCAAAATTCCTTTTACCAAACTGTCTATTCATTTTTGAAAACTTTTTATCCGACCCCTTAGTTTGAGTTCAAGTACACCCGAGAGGATGCCCGAATAAAACATTACTTAGAGCGAAATCGTCAATCCAAAACATAATCAGAGTATTAATTCCCAAAACACATGTTCATTATCAGAGTAAAACATTCCCAGGCTGTCTAGATTATGGTGTGTGTCATGCGATCACCCCGAGCTCTCCCCTCCGCTACTGGAAGTACCTGAAACCAAAACTGAAAACCGTAAGCACGAAGCTTTGTGAGTTCCCCAGATACCACATACCATACCAACCATTCATAGCCAAGAACCATACGTAACCGACTTATCCATAATCAAGTAAGGTGCTATGTGCCAAACATAGTCTTGCCATTATGCCACGGGCCGCGTGTGGTCTTTCTGGTCAAGCCTGGGCCACTCCCTAGGTCTTACAGACAAGTGCCAAGGGCCACCCCCAGGTTTTACAGACATGTGCCAAGGGCCACCCCCTGGTCTTTTATGCAAGTATCACAAAGACAACCGTACATACTACTCTACTTAGCTAAACAGCATACAGTGTGCCAGAAGCCACCTCCTGGTCTTTCATATATAATAGAATACAATGCGCCAAGAGCCACCTCCTGGTCTTTCATACATATTGCCTAGGGCTAACCCCCGGGTCTTCCTATCATCCATATTAACATACTGTGTGCCAGGAGCCGCCCACTGGTCTTTCATGCATATTGCCTAGGGCTAACCCCCAGGTCTTCCTACCATACATAATAACATACTGTGTGCCAGGAGCCACCCCTGGTCTTTCATGCATATTCTAAATGGGTCGGCATTGGTGCCTTAGACCCATACAAATAGTGAGGAGACTCACCTCGCACTGCTGAACTTTGGTGATAATTCTCTAGCTGCTGACCGACAACTCTCTAAACTCCTGCTCCACTATCTCCCCGAGCTACCAATGTCAAAGCAACACTGAGTCTGACTGAACCCTGAAAGACAAAAAAAGTCAACTCTGGTAAAAGTCAAAGTCCTGGTCAAAGTCAACCTTCCAGGTCAACCCTACTCGTCGAGTCATCCTATTGACTCGCCGAGTTCATATGTTCAGAGTCCTTCTCTTTGCGACTCGACTCGCCGAGTCAGTCCATGACTCGCCGAGTCTATCGACTACCGAGTCCTGACCTGTCCAACTCACCGAGTCTCCATTCGACTCACTGATTCGAGTCTCAACTCGAAGGGTTTGCGGTTTCGTGACCTGACTCGCCGAGTCCAAGAACAGACTCGCCGAGTCCAGGACAACCTTCAACAGACTCGCCGAGTTGTTCTTCCTACTCGCCGAGTTCCTGCCCAACATTATCTGACTCGACGAGCTGTTCATCCCACTCGTCAAGTTCCTCCTCGTCTTCATGCTACTCTCCGAGTCCACTCAAAGGACTCGCCGAGTCCATTCAGATCTCCAAACATGCAGAGGACTTTTGAGTCATGTAGGGACTCCAAACCATTGATGTATACTTCCAAAGCTCAATCCCCACGTAAAGTTGCAAACTTTATGTATAACTAAAGAGATCTAGGCTCAAAACATACTAGGGTTTGGTTTAAGGACAAAAGGGCTTCACCAACTACTCATCTCCTGATGCTTTATGACATATTGGACCATCCCAACACTAGATCTGAAGTGGCAACAACATATCTAAGCCCCTAACTCAAATTGGGTTTCAATCAACCACAAAACCCCCAAATCTCATAACAAAATAGATCTAGATGCAAGGAAGGGAAAATGGCAGCTTAATACCCCCAAGATGAACATCAACTAAAGTAGATCTCGGATATACACCTCTCCTTTGAAGCAACCTTCTTGATCTTCAAGTTCCTTTCCAAAATTTCCTTCCTCCAAAGCTATTTCTCTCAAATGATGGAAGCTCACACGAAATCTAGGGTTTACAGGTTCTCTAGTATGATATGGAGGTCGAGGGAGGGACATAACACCCTTTATATATGATACAACTCCCGGAATTAGGGTTTTCCTCGCACATACCAGACTCGCCGAGTCTCCTTGGCCGACTCGCCGAGTCGGTCAATTACTCCTCGACCCGGATCCCGCTCGGACTCGCCGAGTTCCTCCTTGGACTCGCCGAGTCTCTCCTTAAAATTAGGGTTTTTCTTTCCTTTCTTGGCCTTCAAAACTTTGGGTGTTACAAACGTGCTTTTTTACACTCATAAGAGGGACGATTCGTGTAATTTACTCTTTATAAAAAGTAGTTATGTGATATCCTGTAACATCCCAAAATTTAGATTCCTAAATTTTGTTTTTAATTAAGTAATTCATAAATGTTGGATTAGATGTCTAAGCTCATAACTATTATTGGTATGTATTCAATCCGAGAGTAGCATGTTCCATCTAGGTTGCATATCATCAGGACAATTTGTTAGGATGGACTATTGAGAGAAACGTTATATATGATTTATTAATATATTATAAGTTCTAATATATTAATATGAAATCATATGTTTTAATTAGTATTGATCAAGAATTAATTTGTAATTGATTTAGTGATAAAAAAAGACTAATTAAATCTATGTGGACTACTTATAATAATTAGTTATATTTATATGTATTGGGCTTATGATCCATGTTGGACCAAGTTTATGTATGGATACATAAAGAGTTGGGCCACATGAACCATGGATCATAAACCCATGGGTATGGATTTGGGTTATACCCATAACCCTTGAAACCCATCGTATAAATACATGCTCTTAACCTAAAAAAAACACCTACATGCTTGTTCTTGGAGTTCATGGGTGTTTTTAGGTGCATGGAATTATCTCTCAAGTTCCACCTTTATCCATGATGTGTTGTGACTTCATTTGAGGCTTCCACACTACTGGGGCTAAGCTTTCAAATGCCAAATTCATCAAGTTCTACAAACTATACAAAGAGGTAAAACTTCTAACTAGTATTTTATGTAGTTTATATCATTTGTACGCTAGTTGTAGGCTTAAAGCTTTGGAAACAATATTGCATGTATAAGTAGAGAAAACATAGATCCAAAGCTTTTAGGGTTGTATGTGCACCATACGATGTTGTAGTATATAAAACCCAACTGTGGTATCAGAGCCATGTGTGATTTTCTGTTATATTGATGCAAATGTTTGATTTTCAAAGTTGAAAAAAAAACATGCAGTTGTCAAATTTTAAGATAATTACTTGTTTTGTGAAAAACTAATTATTTGTAAAATTTGAATCATTTGCTATATGAGTTGAATTAGGTCAAATTTAGTAAAAGATAAAATTATATGATTATTTTATTAGTTTTAAAAGTTTGATATAAAGAGTTTTTTTTTGAAACCTCCATAAGTTATGGATATGAAAGTTTTTTAAAAAAATTTTGATTCAAAGTTTTTTATAGAGTTACTAAACTTGGTGTTAATTTTTTAAAGAATTCCATAACTTGTTCTTAAGTAATGAAACATGAAAAGTTTCATCATAAAACAAACATTTAACTCCATAAGTTATGGAATCCAAAAGTTTTCAAGAGTTACAAAACTTTCCCTCAAGTTTTGGAATTTGAAAAACATTTTTTATAAAAAAAAATTGAATTCTACTCTTGGGTTCATAACTTAAACAATTAATTAAATGATTTTAATTTTGAATTTAATAATTGAAATTATGATGTTTTGTTGAATAATTTAAATTAACTCTTATGGATTTTATTAATAGTTAATTAAAACGTTTAATTAAAAGAGTATTATTAAATCCATAAATATATGGTTTGAGTTTAATTAAATTAAAAGTATAGTTTAATTAATAGATTAAACCAACAACTATTTTAAATGTCTAAAATACACCCTTATACTATTATAATATTAAAAGTTTAATGTATTATATGTATAAGTAAAAAGTCAGTCTTACCGTTAGTAGGCCTCATTCACGAAGCCGGTCTATAAGGGGGGGGGGGGTATAAGGTTACTGCCTATAAAATGGTAGTTTAATGGGTGTCCACTCTCACCCACCGCTTCCTTGATTGGTGGAGGGTCATTAGCCGAACGAGTAGGACTTGACTATAATTCTCCCTTCATTAAAAGTATAATGATAAATACTAAGTAACTAAACACTTATAATTTCCCAATCTTAGTTACTTAGGAAAATGTGAATTTGGTGCTAACCCATGAAATTACACTTTGTACCTTACCAAGTCATTGGTTGAGCGTGTGTGGTTAACCGACACACTAACATGGACTAGTAAGAGTGGCAAAGGGTGACTTAATGTTTATCATAGATCGGTGGAGCGCGTGTGGTTAATCGACACATCGATTAGGTGATAAAAATTAAGGGTACCAAGTCAATTTGCATGGTTATTCACACCTTGTTTGTGATCCTCGGCATCCCAGTCACAAACTTGAGAGGCACAATCGAGATTTAAACATGCCATTAAATATTTCAATGAATCTCAAAGGATCTAAGAGTTTCAATCCAATTAAAACCCAATACCCTATTAGGTTTTTCATGGTGGAAATTGGTGAATCGTTATTCGCCTACCTTCAAATATTTTATAGCTTGGATTCCGACATCCATCTTCCAAGTTATAAAATATTATGTTGGGTCCTAGCCTTAATATTTCTTATTGGGTGTTATATTAAGGGCCTAAATCAACTAACTTGAATTTCCCATTGTAGATGTCTGGTTCAGACAACTATGATCTTCCCAAATCTCTTGAAACAAGCTTTCCTAATGAAGATGATGTCTCGTGGTTGGATCATGGAAATCATACTTCACTTCCTCCACCTCCTCCAATTATTCTCCCTAACCCACAAGTTCAAGGTCACTCAAGCCTTATTGGCAAGCAAAGTCTATGTGTGCTCACATCTTGGAGATGAAGTCATATATAGACAGACCGGGAGATTCGGGTGTCAAAGTCTTGAGGAAGTTGGTTGTTGACTAGGTTCTTCACTTCCTGAGTCACATAGTGAGTTCTTTAAGGACTACTATGTGATGGACCATGACATGACCCTTAATGATCTTACCTATTTGCTTGATGCTGCTGAGTTAGCAATGATTTGGAGCACTGGTAAAGCAAATTTGATTGGAAGATCGAGTTCCTAAACTTCCATGGATATTGACAATGGTAACATTAGAAGTCCAGAAAAGTCTTCTCTTCCCAATGGAAAGGGATCGACCATAGTCAACTCGGTTGACCAAATGGTAAAGAGAAAGGCTAAGTCTGAGATAATTCCATGTACCATTACTAAAGAGTCCATATGTTTCTATTGTCAAGAGAAGGGGCATTGGTTGCTAAGTTACCCTATTTACGTAAGAGATCATAAGGATGGTAAAGTCAGAATGTATGACTCTAATTCAGGTAAGTCCACTATCTAACTCTATTAAGTTCCTATTTGGAGATTCTTATTACATGATGTGACTATGTCATATTTTGATGTTTTGTAGAATCGAAGAAAGGAAGCTTAAAGGAAGAGTAAGCTGATTCTGATCGTGAAGATCAAAATTTTGAGCTGCTGCTTAAGAGTCATGATAAATTGCTTAGGAATAGATAACAACATAGTTTTCATATTCATTTGCATTGTAAGGATAAGTTTTTCTGCAAGTTTTAAAATAAAAGAAAAGTTTTGATTTTATTAATTTTAAGTATCCTTATAATGGCATTTGTGAAAAATTGTTGTTTTTATGATTCCATTGATAACAATATTGGAAAATGGATTTGATTCTTTCGTTTGTGGTAGTGTCATAATTTACCAAATAAGGAAAGATTCTCATCACCCAAGTTTCAGTTGGATAGAAACTTGGAATCATGCAACTTGCATTGTATGATGAATGAGAACTTTTCATCTTTGGAAAATTAAGACTAATTCCTTGTTCACATGTTCGTGTGAGTCAAGTGAAGGACTATAGGATCGGGTACACTTGGTTGTGCGCTGGTCAGGTCCACCACAAAGATTGATAAGGCTATTCGTCATGATTTACTAAAGTTTAGTGAATATGGTTATACTTACAAGTTTAAGTGTAATTCTAAAACATTAGAAAAGTTTCAATGTACGGCAGAACGAATGAGAAGAATTAAATTAGGCAGAAAGATAAAAGTTTCTCCAATATGAAAAGATGGGAGAGTACTTGAGTATCTTGTTTTATGATTGTCTTAGCTATTATGAAACCTATCACAATTGATTCTCTAAGAACATCTTAGTGCATTTGTTTGATTAAGAAGAGGAATCATGAATTGTTGAATTGGTTAAATCAAAAAGATAAATCATACTTCGTTCCAAAATTGAGTCTTAGAGTGATACTCCAAGATTGTAACTTGAGTGACATAATCTTAAGAATGTTTATAACACTTGTCAAATGTAGAGTAAAATGTTTTCTTACTCTTGTACATTTGAAATTGGTAAGTTTTGATGTTTGGATAAAACAAAGACCAACTAAGACCAATTGTGTGAAGTGTTTATCTTGATAAGTATCCGCACTAACTCTTGAATATTTGTTTTGTCAAGGAATGGTTCTTGACAAGAGAATCTTATATGTCAACAGGTCAGTGGGAGTCTTGAAGGTCTTGAAAAGTTTCAAGAACTAATCAAGAATAAAACTGTTGTTTATCACTAGCACACGACTTGAGGTTTGTAACATATCGTGTTAACATATTCTTATTTCTATGCGCATTCCAGTTAAACTTGTCTATGCATGTGAGTTCTATGAGTTCTCAATTGTTTGAATAACTACGTGGAAGCAATGGTAGGCCCTTGTGTTGCCAGGTGGCAAGAAGTTAAGATTGAACAAGTTCATTCCATATGAGTTTGGATTTGTCACTAACCTCCTCTTTTGGATATGTTTTTGACAAATTCACATGGATAGGAACACATACACCATAAAATCTAAGTTTCATAAGGTTTCTCTCCGATTCATGAAAATGATGGTGAGGAAACGCTTTCGCTAAATAGATTTTAAGTAGATAGCAATTGTAATATTTGCATTCTCAAAGTCGTTAGTGGAGCGTGTGTGGTTAACCGGCACACTAACATGGACTTGTGAGAAATGGAAAAGGTCTAAACAATTGAGTCTATGATTTCTGAATCCTTTTTCATAGTTCTAAAAATTATTTAAACACACATGTGAGCTATCTAAGAAAAGGTGTATGTTTTTGATAAAGTCTAATCAAAGTATCTCGTATCAGAAATCTGAACTTTGGTAAGAAAGTCAATAAAGTATTAATTTCTAGAAGTCCAGGTGATTTTTGGATATAGGTCAAAGCTAGTGGGAGCATAAGTGTTATGCTAATGATTATCATGTTAGTGGGAGCATGATTATTATGTTTGGTGTTGCAAGTTAGAAATGTTAATTATAAGAAACAAAAGTTTCAATTCGTGAAGTTGCAGGGGTTGAAAAAGTTGTTTTGCTAAAATTAAGGGAAATGAAATTATACTTCATTTCAAATCTAAAAGCTTAGATTATGAGGTTTTAATCAAATTTAGTCATGATTACATTATTTGCGTTCTAAAATCGATTATGATTACGACATCCTTTTTCATAATCTGAAATATGAGAACATGGAAAATAGTAACGAAATGTTATAGCAAAAGACTGGTTTGGTATCATGTCTTTATGTGAGACATCATGAATCGCGTCCCATATGCTTCAGATATAGGATCGATTACATGTGCTGTAATATTCATCTGTACTAAATTTTTCCAAATGCCTAGGGCATTAAGAGGGAAAAAGTACTAGAACTGGATATGACTAAAATAATTAAGCAATTATCGAGGACAATCTGAGGTTTACCAAAGATTGGTTGCTCATGGACAATTGGAAGTATAATGTTAATTTTGGAAGGACCATATTGACATATTTTGGAAGGAGGCAACTCTTGTTCAGAAATGATAGTCAAAATGGGAATGTGGAAATGTTTCCATAAGTGGAAGTTGTTCATTAAATCTGTGTAAGATTAGAAAAATTAATGCAATAAGGATGTTCAAAAGAATGTACTTTGAATGTGAGACTTCGTTTCCATGGAATTGCTCTCCATTGGAATACTTTGTAATGTCTGTTGCCGAGTCTCTGTGACTTTTGTGCATAGTCATTACAAGAGGATCAATGCATATAAGTTTAGAATCTAACAAATTTTAGTAAATGGCAAAGAATCTTGTATTCTTACATTTGCGGTAAGGTTTTGGGATTGTGAAATGAGCATCATTGGAATCATGTTCAACTGGTCTATTTCACAAAGTAAGGATCATAGACAAACATAGTATGCATACTTGGAGTATGACATAACTATTGTTTAGTAAACATAGTGTGCATGCTAGGAGCATGGGACAACTATTGTTTTGATTCAAGTATAAAGTTGATTATTCGAAACATTATACAATGAATAATGAGTAATCAACATGGTCATTAAATAAAATAAGTTTTATTTACTCTCAAAAATGTTTGGGGCCATGTAGGATTAGTATTATTCTTGTGTTTCACTTTGCATGTTTTGACTTCCCAAATAACTAGGTTTTTCAAACTCTCCACAGTCAATCATACTTTGGAAGTAGGTATGAATCAAGACTTTCATGGATTGGGCTTGTAGATGTCTAAAGTGTTTAGAAAAAGCAAAAGTTGTTGCAACATTCATGAGTGCTCCTGGAATGAGATTCGAGTATTGGATTAAACCCACGCTCATTTGAATCACTTTATGGATTTCATCACGAGTGATCATGAGATGATAATATATTATATTCTTCAAACCTAGAGATATGATTTGTTGACTATGAGTTGGTTGTATGATTTTACGAAAACACATCAGTAAATTGATGTTATAAAACGTGCCTTTGTGTATGATTCAACAAGTAGTTAGTACAAACATATGAGTCGAATTTTATCCATTCCTTTTACCCTTGGAGGGATAAAAGTGATATATGTGGGCCCCTCGATGATTTAGTGATGACAAACGTAAGTGCTCGGTCGGGCCTGGACTGATTTGATTTATTCAATTAGTCGGTCGTTATAAATCGGAAATCGGGAAACAACAGATGGACAGAGAGTATGATTATAATCCATGTCTCAGTCCATATGGTATCTAGAATGGAGGAATATATGATCCCTTATCTAATTGACATGTCATTGACTAGGTCAGAGTTCGACAACGACTTTTAAGAGCTATGATTGCTAGTCGAGATTTTGGAGTCGTACTTGCAATAATAGTTTTAGACTTATCCAAGTGGGAGACTGTTGGATTAGATGTCTAAGACCATAACTATTATTGGTAGGTACTCGACCCGAGAGTAGCATGTTCCATTTGGGTTGCATATCATCAAGACAATTTGTTAGGATGGACTCTTGAGAGAAAGGTTATATATGATTTATTAATATATTATAAGTTCTAATATATTAATATGAAATCATATGATTTAATTAATACGGATCAAGAATTAATTTGGAATTAATTTAGTGATCAAAAGAGACTAATTAAATCTATGGGGACTAATTATGATAATTAGTTATATTTATATGTGTTGGGCTTATGATCCATGTTGGACCAAGTTTATGTATGGATACATAAAAAGTTGGGCTACATGAACCATGGATCATAAACCCATGGGTATGGATTTGGGTTATACCCATAAACCTTGAAATCCAACATATAAATACATGCTCTTAACCTAAAAAACGCTTACATGCTTGTTCTTGGAGTTCATGGGTGTTTTTGGGTGCATGAAATTTTCTCTCAAGTTGAACCTTTGTCCATGATGTGTTGTGATTTCATTTGAGGCTTCCACACTATTGGGGCTAAGCTTTTAAAGGCCAAATTCATCAAGTTCTACAAACTATACAAAGAGGTAAAACTTCTAACTAGTATTTTATGTACTTTATATCATTTGTATGCTAGTTGTAGGCTTAAAGCTTTGGAAACAATATTGCATGTATAATTAGAGAAAACATAGATCCAAAGCTTTTAGGGTTGTATGTGCACCATAGGATGTTGTAGTATATAGAACCCAATAATAAAGACTATAGTCTGAATCATTAAAGGTGCCAACCCATATCATAATCAAACCAGTATGTCGAATAACCAAAAACAGGTCATAGTAAAGTAATATCAGAGTACAACTCCCAAAGATCTCATAATGCAGAAAATCATAGTGTGATGCGTTGCAATCATGCCGACTCCTTTCCTTTTGAAGAAGAAGCACCTGAAACCAAATATATGTCGCCTCTTTTAGATCCTTTATAGCTAAACATTTCCTAAGCCAAGATTTCACCTCTTGCAAAATTAGGAAATTATTTCCTATAAGGAGTATAACATAAATATACAAAACTAGAAAGGTTACAACACTCTCACTAGCTTTGACATACATACAAGACTTATCTTCACTTGTAGAAAATCCAAACTCTTTGACCTTCTTATGGAAGAAAATATTCCAGCTTTGAGATGCCTATTTAAGTCCATAGATGAACTTCTCAAGCTTAGACACTTTATTAGGATATTTAGCATGTTCAAAACCTTCTGGCCGAGTCATATACACGTCCTCAGTAAGCTTGTCATAAAGGAAAGCAATTTTAACATCCATTTGCCATACCACATAATCATAAATGGTAGATATGACAAACAATGTCCTAATCGACTTGATCTTAGCTACTGGTGAGAAGGTCTTATTGTGACATCCCCATTTTCAATGCTAGAAAAGACTGATTTGTTTATGCTTATTTAAAAATCAGAGTACCCTTTTCGAAAAATAGTATTGTGGAATTTGTTTCCAGAAAACATAATAAAGATGTTATCAAAATGTTTCCGAAGAAATGTATTTTTTTATTTAAAACATTGGGATGTCATCGTCAATACAGAAACATAAGCATAACGAAATATTACAAACCTTACAGTAATTAAACTAGTGGCCTAATACTCCTTGAATCTCTCTGCAAAATGTATCTTTCATATAACCACCTGTGATATAATAAACTCAATAGGTAAAGTTGGGAAACCTGGTAAGTACACAGGGATTTCAATCCCACAATGTTATGTCATATATATATATATATATATATATATATATATATATATATATATATATATATATATATATGAACTCATAATATATACAATTTGACCTCATATAAACAATTTTACCCCACCCCATCGATTCTCACAAGGACACGATCCATGCTCTTGGATCTAAAAATAACAAGTTTACCTAATCTATACTCCTGGATCAGGTATGTTGAATCCATGCTTTCGGATAAATGACAAATGATTATGCATGCTCCAGACTTTTAGATTAGGGACGAATGACTATGTCTAATCCATGCTCTCGGATCAATGAAAAATGACTATGCCCACTCCATACTCTCGGAATAGGGACGAATGACTATCTATAATTCATGCACTCAGATCAATGATGAATTTAAAAGTTCTACCCTTCGTGTATATCTCACATGTACTCATAAGAGATACTACCCATCTTAATTAATTTAGGTTTATTATGTATCGTAAATCATCATAGATTATCAGATATGCTCTTAACATGTATTTCAGGTAATATCAAATATTTCACACATAAATATATTTAACAATTTAATTAATACTTGTATTAAAATCATGTTCATTAAAGAGACTATGCACTCACTTGTTCAAGTGGCGACTTGAAATTTGGGCAGCTCTTCGCTTCTAGCAATTGTTTTTTCCTTTGACGAAACCAAACATTATTATCGCTAAGTTTTAGTCTAATATTTATTGGGACTAATTATTAGTCTAGATTAATCATTAACTCAGTCTACATTCATGATCTATCAAGTAGGATCATATCGGAGGTAAGGTCCGTTTGGTATACGAAGTATACTATTTGGAAATCCCACCTTAAACACCTCACTAAATCATAACCTAGACATCATCCCCATAAGTAGATTAATCAGTATAACGACTTGGAATAACTTATAAATATTGTTTATATGTTCATATTAAGGATAATGAAGTTAAACATAAGTTAAAAATAAAGTAAAGTAAGCATAACTCACTTACACGGGGTTTAGCGAGGAGTCAGGTTCTGCGCGAGAAGAACTTTTGAGCTGAAAGATCTTCTTCTAAGAGCCTTATGGCGCTCCAGGACTCGTACTAACACGTAGGTGGTGATAAGGAAAATCCTAGAGGGTTTGGGGGAGAAATTGATGAGTTTGGTGTGGAGAAATGAGGAAAAACGAGCTTTATTTATAGGTTGGCAGGACTGGCGTACGCTAGGCGTACGCAAGGGTAAGCTGGGCGTACTCAATACACAGGGCATACATAGAGCTACGCTGGGTGTACTTAAGCCATGTGTCGCCATCTTGTGCAAAGTCATTGGGAAGAAGGTGTGGCTGAGATGGTGCCACGTGTTACTTGTTGGTTAATCCCAAAAATTAATTATTTTCAAAAATCCGTAACTTTCACATACAAGCTCCATTTTTTAAGTTCTTTATATCCACGCGTAGGTAGCAACGCGATCTACAACTTTCGTTTAGACTCTGTTGGTTGATTTTGAATTTATTTTTAAAGTTGTATTTTAACAGGCTTAAACAATTAAAGTTCATTAAAAATTTATAACTTTGTCATCTGACTTCCGTTTTCGAATGTCTTTTTATCTATGAGCTCCTATTAATGAGATCTTCAATTCTCATTTAGATCATTTTGGCTAAAAATTGGCAGATCTAAAATTCGATTTCTGAGCTGTATATTACTATGCTAAAAATACGAAAAATCAGAACTTCCTCTTATGAAGTCAGATTTGGATATTCTCTAGATGCACGCTCTCGGATTAACGAATAATATGACTTTTGTTTAGACCACTAAGTCTAAAAAATATTTTGTCAAAAGTTTACTTTTTACGATACGCGGAGCCGTGCCGGTTTAATCGTGAAACTTCGACGGGTCATAACTTCTTCTGTTATAAGTTGGATTTCAATGTTCTTTATATGTACTCAATCCTTGTGACATATAATATAACTTTGGTTAAGATTATTTATCCTAAATAATCTTCTATTAAAAAGTCATTTTAACGCTTATTATCTCTAAATTGACTAGTCCGAATCTGCGGTTGTTACACTCATCAAAGTCAATCCCTTGGGTTTGAGTATAGCCCTTCGCCACCAACCTAGCTTTGAATGCGTGCACATTCCCTTTCATGTAAGTCTTCTTCTTGAAGATCTATTTACAACCCACCATCTTCAGATCAGACATATGATCAACCAAATTCCAAACTTGGTTATCGTACATGAACTGAATCTCGCTATCCATAACATTTTTCCATTTAGCGGCCTCAGGGCCTGCTATCGCTTCCTTGTAGCTAGTCGGCTCATATAAATTTATGAACGTTTTATCACTAATAAACATGTCCCTATCTACTGTTATATGAAATTCATAAAAATCGGGTGGCATACTAACTCTACTAGATCGACAAAAGAGTTAATCAATTGTCAGCGGACACAACATGCATTTCACCCTCAGGTTGAGAGCTAGTGTAATCTAAAGTTTACTCATCAGCCGACTCTTGAATTTCTTCAAGTTCAATTGTACTCCCACTTCCCTTGTTGAATATGAGTTCTCTATCATGAAAAACTCATCTTCAAGATACAACGACGATAATTTCACTTCGTTTGTAGAACAGTATCCAAAAGACTGTTGTAGGTAACCAATGAATATACACTTCTCGGGTCTAGGCTTCAATTTGTCATGGGTCTCACGCTTAATGAGAATCTCACAACCCCAAACCTTGATATGTGCGACTGAGGGAGGTTTTCCACTCCATATTTCATGAGGTGTTTTGAAAAACTTTTTGGTAGGAACAAGAGTTAGGATATAAGCGGCAGTCTCTAATACATACCCCCATAATGATATAGGAAGTGAAGTCTAACTTATCATGGAACAAACCATATCTAGCAAGGTTCAATTTCTCCTCTCAGCTACACTGTTAAGTTGTAGTGTCCTTGTAGGGTTCAATTATGAAAGTATTCCACATTCCTTGATATAGTCGTTGAACTTGATACTAAGATATTCTCCACCTGTATCAGATCTTAGAATATTTATCTTCTTGCCCAATTGATTCTCTACTTTGTGCTCAAACTCTTTGAACTTTTCAAAAATTTCCTACTTATGTTTAATCAAATAAACATACCCATATCTACTGAAATAATCAATAAATATCATGTAGTGACGATTATCATCCCTTTTGGCTGATCGGAAGGGTCCACACACATTGGTGTGAATTAAGTCCAACAATCTCTCACCTCTTTCACAAGTTCATGTCTATAGTTGATGGATATCTAAGATAAACCCTAATTTGAATAATTAAAAAGTAAGATTTAATCTATTCAATGTAGTTATCCTTATCAATTATAGGAGGCTTCCAGGACACTTCTGGAGCCTAAAAATGTCTATATGGAGGGTTTTAGAATTATCTTCCTTGCTCCAATGTAAACAATTACAATTTAATGCTTCCACCTTTAAATAATTATAATTAATCCAAAATTAAAATCTAATTAATTTTGATTGTTTCCAAATTAATGCTAAACTATTTGTAATTAACTTATTAATCATAAAATAAGTTAACAAATCATTTCCTCACTCTCCTAAAATTATTTTTAGTTATTAAGAGCAACCCAAAAATAAATTTGATTTTATTTGATAAAGTTATACCAATTTTATTATGATCTTAGACACCTAATCTATATTAAGGAGTTTGAGGTCAATCAAATCCACATTGGAAGTCTTTTAGTGATTGCAAGTTATTTCTCTATAAAACTCTTAAGATTCCAAATAAGGTTTCGGTAAGATGCCCCCATATCTAATCTTATTTAATGGTTACAAATAAGGTTTGTTTTCTAACCGATTCTATAACATTTTTACTTGGTTCTAAGCTTGAAACATAATTTCTTTTGTTAAATTTGAGTATGGGTAAAAGCCAATCATGAACCCTAGTTATGGAAGTATGAGTAATGGTTGATAAGCAAGTAATAGGTTGACATTTATTATCATATGGTGAATGTGATGCATTAATCTTTAAATGTGGAATCTGTCATTCCATGGTTTGTATTGTTTAACAAGGATACCAACAACCCTTATGATCATGGATTTCGATTTTATTCATCGGTATATGGTCATGATCGAAAATTGAAGGAAACTACACTAATCTATAAGTTAATGAAATTATTTAAGAGTAGCTGAAATCCTAACGATGATTAACATATACTTATTATACATTGAATAATCGTATTAATTTCTGAATCTTGGAAAATTTTCTTGTACTCCTTACACATACAATATTGTTTAAAACACTTCTCTTTTTTCTCGATCATATTATGCATAATAGAATCTATTATTATTATTATTATGAAATATTTGTTTTGAAACAGAAAATCTAATATCTCATATTTCTACTTTTAATGTCGCATGTTTCAAAATGAGATTTGAACGTTTCATAAAAGAATGGCACACACTATACCACTAGATTAAAAAGCTTTAGATAAAAATCCATTATAAAATTTTAATTTATTGTATTAGTTTCGAATAAAAAATTTCAATTTTTTGATGCGTAAACAACCACAAAGCCAAACAAGAATAAAAATATATTTTTACTAGTTTATGTTAGCATCTTATTTTAATTTATTTTTTGGATATTTAAGAAATAATAGTGTATTTAATTAGTGTTTTGCTGGTTTATGGTTTTCTATGTTAATTCTTCCTTTCTGTTAAATAATTTTTATCACTATAATAATTATCAAAAAATAATATACGAACAGTTTCCATGTTTCTCATTAGAATTTTGCAATCTAAATTGTTAAAGTGTCGTGTAACTTGGCTCTTGTTGTGTCATTCATGATTCGCTGCTTCAAATAAAAGCTTTCTTTTATTTTGATATCCATTGTTCTCCAGTATATATATTCTCTTCCATTCCTTTAAATAAATTAGTGTGTGTAATTTCATTGATATATAGTTGTTGCAATATATATATATATATATATATATATATATATATATATAGAGAGAGAGAGAGAGAGAGAGAGATTGGATGCACGAGGAACTGTGATATTGAAAGCAGTTGGTACATTAAAATTTGAAGGTACAAGGTAGATAAAAGCTTCATTTGTGGATAAAGCTAATTAAGTAAGGATTAGAGTAATATCCAGCAGACCACCTATGAAGAGAGAGAGGGAGTCAGAGAGATGAAGTTGGTAGCTAGTAAGGAGAGACGCCCACATTTGCAGAAGCAAAGAAACCATCTTTCATGAAACCACCGTCTGTGTGATCCTACATGCATTAAAACGCTTTTTTTAAAAGATTTGAATGTCAAATCAAATGCAATATCCAATGAGTGTGTCTTGCAACGTAATGCATTCATTTATTTTGCTTTTTAAGATCTACTCATATATGGAGTATGTAATGGAGTGATTCAAGAGGTACATATGAACAGTACTGTACCTGTTGGCGCATGCTGCTCTTGTTCACAGCAGTCGTCTGATCAGGCATGAGACCAAAGTGAATGTGTGGAAAGTGGGCCCACTGTAGGATCAAAAAAAAAAAAACAAATACAAAATTCTAAATTTGAATATGGAAAACGATATATATATATATATATATATATATATATATATATATATATATATATATATATATATATATATATATATATATATATATATATATATATATATATATATATATACAGCTTCAATTCTTTCTTCTTCTACTCTTTACACTAGTTAACCTTTATGCATGTTTGTATTTATATTATTAACAAAACCCATGTCTCTAAATTTTCTATTCTTCAGTCAAAAGTTTCAGATGTTAGTGTTTGAAAAAGTGTATTTAATTAAATATATGTAAAAAAAAAAAAAAATAAACTCTTAAAGTTATCTCTTTAATAACCCTAAAGTAATAAAAAAGGAGGGAAATGTTACATTCTTAGCAGCAGCACTGAAGGCTTCTCTATGACTAATGTCAGGATTCCCAGCTTTGATCCTTTGAATCTCTTCCCTGCATTTCAATTTCATTTTGATTTGATTATTTTCTTCTTTTATGTACGTAGCATATATATTTAAACAGAATGAATATTTTATGATTATGAAAAAAAGATGATGAAAGCTGACTTGATGAATCGATTGTAGGCGGAGGGGACTCTTTGTCTCTTCTCTGGAGCTGACATTAACAAAAACAAACCCATCAAATTTCACTTTCTACTGTTTTTTCTTCTTCCATCCATCTTTCTTTGTCTCTTGTCTATATTATTTCATCAATATTTAAAGTAAAATGAGGAATGCGAGCGTATCTATGCTGTCACCTCGATCACCCACCATTTCTTATGTACCAATAAACATCAATGTCAAATGTCTTCAAATGATATGCATTCCCTCGTTTACAATTGAACAGTTTTGTAAAAGGAATACAATAAATATTTTGATTATCCAAAAAGTAAATTATATCATTTTGTTTATAAAATAAAGACATTACCTAGTTTTATTATATTCTTTCGAAAATAATATTGACTAAACCTTTATAACATAGAATGATACAAATAGTCACGAACTGTTCTATATATGTCTGATTGCTAAGGGTCATTTCATGCCAAATTTACATCCAACAATTTTATGTAGCCAAATATTTGGTTTATGTTGTTATAATTAAAAGGAGTAATAACGTTTTTTTATAAGGTTTAAATTGAATGAACTTAAATTTTTGCAAAAATGTGATTTTATTAGATTTATGTGCTGTTTGTTTATAACTATGTAACTAATCATAAACTATTTTTTTATAGAAAAAGCTCTCACTGTTACAAACAAATGCCTGTATGTACGTAGTATATGTTTGTAGTGTAAATGTCCGGCTGTCCAAAATTATATTTGCAAAAACAAGTGACCAGATTAAAAATGTTTTATTATTAGGTTTACCTGATGCTTTTGTTTACAATTATATAGATCGATATATGCTAGCGAAAATATTTTTTTGACCAGATACATAGAATAAATTGTGTTTAATTAAAGTTCAAGTTAAAGTAAACTTGACGTGAAAAAGTTAATAATAGTACATACTGATGTAGTGGATGAATCAATGATGTTCAAGAATTATTCTCTCTCAAATCTTTTACAGAAACAAAAAATATATATTGTGGTTTGTGAATGCGCGCAGTTATTAGGGCTTTGGGGAGGAACTAAATGGGAAACAAAAGAAACCGACTAATTAAAGAATGAGAGAGAGATGTCACAAAAGTGGCTTTTGATTTTAAACATGAGGAGCATGGAAATAAGTAAAAAAGGAAAGCTTTCAATGTTTAAAGCTTTTTAGAGAAAGAGATTGGGAACAAACAAGTAACTAATTCTTTTAAACATTGGATTTGCTTCTGTAAATGCTAAGAAACTATCTTATTTCGGATCGAGAGTTTATAAGGAACATAACTTCTCTCATGAGTGTGTAGTATCTTCTTCTACATTGTTGCAAGATAAAATTTTGCTCGGTTGTAAGAAAAATATCCGATAATTCAAAATAGTATTCATGGAAAAAATTCCAACGGCGTATAGATAATGGATTATTCTAATATTATATTGTTTCTTGTTGATTTGCAACATATTTCGATCTAAATTTTCTTATCCAGCGAATATTTAACAAAACATTCACGACAAATGAAGTTAATTAACAAAATCATAAGACAACCAAGACATGAGAACATAAAAGACATTTTTTTGAGCTTAAAGGATTTCATTTTGATAATTTTTTCATCATTAAATCAATATCGTTACCAGTGATTTTTCTTGGATAAACATAATTCTAAATCAGTTTTAATGTTGGAAATAACTTTTTTAAAACTTCAAAAAGTTAACTGCGGATATATTTTGGCTGGAAAATTATTCCCCATGTGTTTTATAAAATTTGCCAAGACCTAAATAACGTTTTAATTTGCTGATCAGTTGTATTTTTTTAAAACCTCACAAACAAAAATAAACCAAAATACCAGAAGCGATGATATGATCATACACATATATAAGAGAAATCAAGAAAAGATGCAATCTTGACAAGAAATAAAGAATCTCACTTACGTCTATTAGTCACAGGGGGTTTCGGAAGCTCCCTAAATCCTCCGCAAGCAGTCAACGAAAACTCATTTGCGTAATTCGGATTGATGAGAAAGTTGGAACCCCCAGTCGGAATTTGATCATCCTTGAAAAGAGATCATTGAAACTTTACATAATTAGTTATGTTCAAAAATATCGAGTAATTATATGTATAAAACTAAAATCTTGAAGGAAAATGATGATCGATATTACCAACAGCGTATGATTAGAAGGAGAAAAGAAATTAGTATGACTAATATGGAACTGATTCACTGATGGTGGCAACAGCAACCCAGGCATGCTCAAGGGAAGGAGGTTCGTGCAGTGACCACACCGGACTGTCACTGTCTTGAACAAGCTGGTGCAAGGAACACTCACCTAAAATTTATAATAATTAGTAAATACTAACAATTAATATATATAAAACCTAGCTGAAAGAAACCCAGAAAAACGAGTTTATAAAAAGAAAGAAAGTATACGGCGAGGACGGTATCGCAGTGAGTGCACTGGACATAGCAGAGCTGATCGGAGCATGAAGGAGGAGGGAGGTGGTGGAGGAGCTGTGGTACGGTCGGGGAGGTTGTGGTGGAGGAGATGGACATGTTTTTTGGTTAGTTTGTTTGGAGATTTATGTGGGGTGTGGATCCTAGTGGTATGATTGATTGATTGATTTGAGTTGAGTTGATTGATTGTAGTGAATTGACAGATTAACAACCACCTTGGATCTGCTTTTGGGGACTTATGAGTTAAGATGAGCAAGAAAAGGGGAGCAGATAAGAGGTAAAGAGGGGGTGGGGGTGCAGTAGAGAGAGAAATAAGAAGCCACAAGTTTTGCAAATTTTTTCTTTTCTTTTTGTTTGGTTAATGCTAATAATGAATGGGTCGGGTATGTATACATGCATGTTTTGCATGCTATACATACACTTTTCTTTTGGCTTAATTTATTGCAAAATTATATAGTATTTATACTCATCATTTTACTATCAATTAACGCATGTTCTGAATACATTCTTCTATGTATATATTTTCTTTTGGTTAACCATATATATATATTGAGACAAGCCCTATTCTAATATTAAGAACGATCTTTTGATTGAAAATAGTCTAGCTAGGGAGCTCTAAATTCCATTTTCAAATCCATAATGGTATTATTAGCCTATTTACATGCATTTAGGTTCACATCCACTCTTTTACAAATATCTTACAAAGTCATGTTTTTTTTTTTTAAAGGAAAAGAAGGCAATTAATATACTCCATTTTAGCTTTTAATATATAAATCTTAATTTTCATGGTACATCGAATATGAATGAGAAAGTAAGACAAACAACAAGTTGCATCGGTAAGATTTTTGTAAGTTTTATAAGAATTAAAATAAAATGGAATGATTAGAAATGACCTAATTAATAGTTTGACTTATTTTAAGAGATTAACTCGGCTGCCAACAAAATAAAGCTAACTAATACAACTCCTTGCGATTATTATAATTATCGATTCATTTTTGGATCTTCTTCTCCTTAGACGAAGATGGTACGTAAATTGTAAGGCATTTATGAAAAGCCATAGGTAACAATGTGTACACTATTCAAATGTACATTAGTTTTGTTTTTAGTGCGCATCATCTCATCTCCTATATATAGGTTGGATCTAGTGTGATCAAGCCTCGTGATAACTTCTTGTTTTAACTTGTACACTAAATTGGCTTCTTGTACTCCATGTCTTTCTTATCCTCACCCATAATTAACTCGGTCGACTTTATTATTAGTTAATATATCAACCAACTTATTCTTCCTACGTATGTGGTAAGAGGTTACTAGCTAGTTATACAAAGTATGAATACCAAAGAGCTATGAAAAAAGAAGCTTGAGTACCTTCCAAACGGCACACAAAAGAATTAACAAAAAAAAAAAAAAGGTAAACTTTGCATTACTTTTAGTCTTTTACTAAGAAAAGACAAATATTACATTCTTGCTCCCTTCCCAAGAGAAGCATGTAGCTAGATAGATATCTACATCATGAAACCTTTGGGTGATGGTTTAGATAGCAACCAAGTTTTCCGATTTAGCAGCTGCCCGTTTTTGAAGGAAAGGACTGTGATATCTAATATACGACATATGTACATGGATACATGTGTTATGTATTCAAACTTCAAAGAGAGAGAGAGATATGTGGGGGAGAGAAGCCCGATAGGGACGTTTGCATGGGATCATATATCTTTACTCTCATTAGTCATCTGTTGCTTTCTTCTGAATTTATTTATTTTATTTAATTAATAACTGCTTTCCTTTTAACAAAACATTTTCTTTTTGTTTTCTCTGTACCCCAATTCAAACTTATAATTAAATTCAGAATTTCTATTATTTTATCAAATTCAAATGGAAAAGTTCTTTGTTTTAAGTCTACTCCAAATATAATTTTAATAGACTAATTAACATAGTTTTCAGATATATATCAAATTCAAATGGAAAAGTTCTTTGTTTTAAGTCTACTCCAAAATATAATTTTAATAGACTAATTAACATAGTTTTCAGATATATATATATATATATATATATATATATATATATATATATATATATATATATATTGGAGTGACTTAATTTTATCAGTTATATAGACCAAACATGGAAGAAAAAGTACAATAAATTGCATATCATGTATACGGTATACCGTCATACTCTTTTCTTTTGGACAATCCCTTAAAATAATTAATTAAATTGTCAATAAATTCTTTGTTTATCATTTATTAATGGTAAAGATCTAAAACTCATTTGTAAAGTGATCAAAATATTTAATCTTGTAAAATAAATGTCTGTATATCTTTTGCAACTTGTGCCCCCCGGACATTAAGCCCACTATTGATCCCTCCGTCTCCGCCTCCTTAGGGTTTTCTCAGTCATCACCATCATTATCTTTTCTCTCTCTCATAATTATCTTTTTCTGCAGTATTTATTTGGCAAAAGATATAACAAGTTTACAATATATAATTAACTTTTGATCGTACACTTGTTTGTTGTTGCTAAGAGTTCTTTGGAATGTATATAATTTTATAATAAGAATTAAAAGAATTAATCAAGTAGTTTTTATCTATCAAATTGTGTCTAGGCTACCCATGTATCATATGTTTTCAAAATTTGGCCATCACACAATGAGTTAATGGTTGAAATCTTGTGGTTAACAAATATGTAGATTTTTAAAATAAGATTAATGGATGTAGAAGTTAGCTATTTAAAAAAAATATATATGGTTTTTATTTATAGAATTTGGCTAAAAATATTAGAATTAAACATAAAACATCCTAAAAATGTAAAGTTAAGAAAATAATTGTGTCTCTCAGAGGACATGAACAAAAAAGCTGTACCTTTAGATGACATGACCATTCAAACTCTCACAGAGAGAGAGAAGATCCAAGGTCAGTAGAAACATTTTGCAGTTGACAGTCTACTACTATATGAATGAATGAATGAATGAATTCAAGCCAGTAGAAACAGTCTACTAAATAAACCACTTTTACCACCTTAAATTTTGTCATCTTTTAACCCTCACGGGGTGGTCCTTTTATCATCTTATTTATTAAACATCTCTCGTAACCTTCACCCGTGTATTGTAGGAGGTGAATGTTATCAATGCATATTGTTTACATTACTAATGATAGATATTTGCTTTGTTTAAGTGTTTACTACGATATATCTTAATCTCAATGAACATGAATGAACTTTTTGAAAAGACCACGTTTAAAATGAATTTGAATTTTCTTAATTAATATTGTCCTGTGTACTTGTGCTAGCTAGCTGGTTTAGTTCCATCCACATATTTATGTCACGAATTTGTAGGGATATTTTCTTCTCTAATGCAAAATACCCAAAGCGTTGCTTAAAGATTCTAAAACAAAGACAAAATTGTTAATGTATTGTCAGTTTTTCTCTTACGATTTCAAATTAAAAAAAAAAAAAAAAAAAAAAAAAAAAAAAACTATTTGGATTTGCACCACCAAACTTGAGTTTTTATAAATTTAGTCAACCAAAAGAATAGACTAATATGGACTATATATAAATCTTTTAGATTTCCTTGTATATATTTTCTTATCTTTTTAATTAAAAATAAAATTTCTCTCTCTCTCTCTCTCTCATGTTATCCCTTTGACGCACCAACTCTCACTTTATCTCCTTCGGTCATGGCTCTGCTACCAACCCTCCTTGCATCGTCTGTAACACTCGATTGGAAGTATGAAATTATTCCCAAATTGTGCATGATTCCTTTTTGCCCACGGCGTGATGGAGCCTCACCACAGCGTGGCGATAAGCCTTTGGGCCGCAGAGTTTAATGGACTACCACGGCGTGGCGGTGTTGCACCATAGCGTGGTGGCAAGTGATGGATAAAATGTTGGATTAGGTGTCTAAGCCATAACTATATCTAGTATGTACTTGACCCGGTTGTAGCATGGTCTTTTTGGATTGCTTTCACCAGAGCAATTTGATTGGATGTTTAATGGAGAAAGAAGTTATTAACATTGGTCAAGAATTAATTAAGAATTAATTTTGTGATCAAAAGATATTAATTGAACATAGGGGACTGGAATTGCAATTATAAGAGAATTGGATTTTGGGCTGAGGATCCCTTAGGAATGGGATGGACGAAATCAAGGGGGAAACCTACCTTGGATTCGTCCAAGGCCTTGTTCTGAAAGGTTCCTTTGGACTACTTAAGGCCTAAGCAATCCAATTAGGGTTTTGACTGAAACCTTAGCAGCTCACCTATATAAAGGACCCCAAGCTTTGCATTTTCGGCTACACCTTGAACCCTAAGAGATCAAGAGCCGACTTTGAGCCTCCTTCCCCTCTCTCCAAGATCATCCAACTTGCTTTGCTGTTTGTGATCGATTAGAGGTATTACATTTATGATACTAAAGCTCTCAAAGGTTGAAGATTCTTGCTACAATTGAAAGGTAATCATCTAATAGAAAACCTTGACTTTCGAAGCCTAGAGGTTGTTGCAAGCAAACCTCTTCCTTCAATTCTCCATTCAGGAAGGCACTTTTTACATCCATTTGATGTACTTTGATATTTTAGTGTGCCACATACACTAAGAAGATGTGTATTGCTTCCATCCTGGCTATGGGAGCATAAGTTTCCTCATAGTCAACACCTTATAGTTAACTATACCCCTTAGCAACTAATCTTGCCTTGTTTGTTACAACTGCACCAGATTCATCGAGTTTGTTTTTGTACACCCATCTTGTTCCAACAATAGTGTGATCTTTTGGCTTCAGAACGAGCTTCCACACTTTGTTTCTTTCAAACTCTGCCAATTCTTCTTGCATGGCAATTATCCAATCAGGCTCCAGAAGAGCTTCCTTGATGGATCGAGGCTCGAATGTGGACATAAAGGCTGCATAGTGGCAGTGGTCCGTAAGATAATGAGAAGATGGAGTATGTATGCCTATGGATGGGTTTCCAATGATTTGACCCATAGGGTGTTCTTTTTTCCAGACATGTAAACGGGGTAATTGATGATCAGCAGCTGTGGTGGAAAGAATGTCAACTACATCAGAGGATTATATGGTAGGAGAAGGCAGTTTCCCCTCGACTTGTGAGCAGCCTGCAGAAGTGTCTTAGACTTGAACTGTTGGATTAAGAGCAACAATTAAGTGGGGTTCCCCCTTGATTGCGGATGTGAGTTTCTCTTGAACCAAAGATGGTTCCCCCAGGATTGAAGAATGAGTGATAACCCTTGGATTAGTTCTTGTGTCTATATTTTTTTCTTCATAGGAGTATGAGGAAGCATTTGATGGATTAGAGACTCTGCGGATGGAAACGGGAGCTACGTCTTTGATAACTGGAACCTCGATGGTTGTTGTTAGAACCGGAGTACTGCTTTCCCCCTCAAGCGGAGAGGTGGAAGTTCTAAGCGATAAATCTTCAGACATTGAGGATCAAGAAACTTCTGAGTGTTATTGTTGATCGTCCAGAGACACAAGAATTTCAGATTGTTGGGAAATCTCTACGGGGTTGTAAACGTCGTCATAGTTAACTTCAGCTATGTTAAGAGGACCTAAAGAGGCTGGGATATCACTTTCCAGTTTTGCTTTTGTTTCACTTGCAGGAGAAGTGTTGCGGACGTAATAGTCATCGAATTTTACATCGAAGCTTTCAACTATTAGTCGTGTGCGTCTGATAAGAACTCTGTATGCCACCTTGTTTGTTGAGTAGCCAAGAAATATTCCTTCATCTGACTTCGGTGCAAATTTGTTAAGGTTATCCTTGTTGATGATCACAAAACATCTGCATCCGAATATGTGAAAGAATCGGACATTCAGTTTTCGATTGTTGAGGCCTTCATAAGGTTCTTTGTTGAGACGCTTGCAGACAATGCTTTAGTTTTGAACAAAACATGTCATTGCCACTGCTTTGGCCTACAAGTATAGAGGAAGGTTTGTAAAGCTTAACGTGGATCTGGCTGCTTCTACCAGAGTACGATTTCTTCGCTCTACTACTCCATTTTGCTACGGTGTGTAAGGAGCAGAGAAGTTGTGACCGATACCTTTGGAAACCAAGAAACTATCCAAGAGATGATTAGTGAACTCGGTTCCGTTGTCACTTCGGATTCTGTGAACTGGTAGCTTGATTTTGAGTTCAATTTCTTTTATTAAGTTTATCAGGACCTGCGGTGTTTTGGATTTGAGTCTTAGGATGAAGACCCATGTGGAACGAGTAAAGTCATCAACTATAAACATTATATACTTTTTGTGATGGAGACTC
Source organism: Lactuca serriola (assembly GCF_051521515.1). Classification (NCBI taxonomy): domain Eukaryota; kingdom Viridiplantae; phylum Streptophyta; class Magnoliopsida; order Asterales; family Asteraceae; genus Lactuca; species Lactuca serriola. Next base: position 4,313,699 of record NC_136410.1, read on the forward strand.
GCTATGGTAGATGGACTGCAGAGATTAATATGCATCACCTCTAGTGGTTCAGAAAATGATGAATCAATGACTAGTAGTTGACTTCCCTGTGATTGTTTTCCATACTCACAAGTAGGGCAGAGTGTTTCATTGCTGTAGAATTGGGAGGCCTTGGACGAGCTCTTCTGTGACAAGGTTGATGTACTGAAAATTTAGATGAGCTAGTTTGCGGTGTCATAACCATCTAACTTCGGATACTGCTTTGGACATAAAAAATAATTGCGGTTTCCCAATGATCAATGAGACATCCAAAGGATACATGGTCCCTTCAGACTTGGATTTGATCAAACAAGTGCTTATGTCGCTTGTCATGATGTAGCAGTATTCATTATCAAACTCAACCCGATGACCTGCTTTGCAAATTTGGCCTACACTGATGAGCTTATGATTGAGGCCTTCTATGTAAGCAACCTTTTATATTGAGAACTTCCCTGTTGTTAATACACTGTAACCTCAGATGATAACGTTTGCGTTGTTACCAAAGGTGACATGTCCTCCATTACATATAGGCCTGAAATCCCGAAGGTATTCTAACCTTTCGGTCATGTGCAAAGAGCAGGCACTATCAATCAACCACTCCTCTTCTTGTTCCTCCTTGCACAATGCCTGGAAATTACACGGTTAGTTTGGGCACCCAAACAAGTTTGGATCCCGGGGATTGTAGGGACAGGTTTCATATCAACTTTAAGACCTAGACCTAGGTGTTTTGAGGTCTTTTGAGAATTACAAGGTTTTTGAAAGGTCTGAGGTTTTGAGTGATTGACCGGTCTCGGAGGATTGTTTTGAAAACGATATCTGTGAAAAGACTTGACACTCTTTTGGGACTTGTCAGGAGACTTTGAAAAAACTTTTGGAACTGTTCAGTCCTTATTGTCTATTTTCACGATTGGAGTGTTTTTGAAAACTGATTTGGGATAACATGTTTTTCAGGACCCATTTGTTTTGAGATTTTGGTTTTGTTTTCTAAAGAATTTCCCGCTTTTTCCCACGAGATTTGAGTTCCTTGTTGAAAGCTTGTTTTGCCTGAGTTTTTGGAGAACCGCAATCAATGAGGTTTAACTGCGGTTTCCTAGAAAATTTTGACTCCTTTTGAAAACGAGGACTTGAGTCATTTGAACTAGAAGATACATGACTTTGAGAACATTGATTATATTTAGAATTTTCTATGGGCAATTCATGAAGAATTGGCTGAATGGTCATAGTACTCTTGACTTCGGTCTGTGGTAAAGAGGATTGAACTACCGCAGAGTAAGTTAGAGATGGTTCTTTAGTGGGACACCTTATGGATGGTAATTGTGGTTCGAGACTACAATTTGAGGGACTGCGATTTGAGGGCAAAATTGGACAGTTTACAAGAACTTCGGGTCCTTCCACAAGGATTTCCTCATCGACAACTGATGAATCCTGAGAGTTGGGATAAATTGTGCCAATGATGGGTATTTGATCACATGGATGATCCGAGGTTTCAGGTCGAATTTCCTCAATGACACAATTATTACTCCGGTTGAAGTCTACCAAAGTAGGCTCTGATATCTTCGGGAAATGTTTTGTCATTCACTGGGAAGTGAAACTCTCGGTCCGGATGGACATAGGGACAGTCTTTGTTAAATCGGGGTGATGAGTCATTTGTGGTGGAATACCCATTGGACCAACCCCAATTGTACGTATTGTCTACGGTTCCATTATTAACAAGATTTTCAATGGCTTCGCTTTCAGTAAACAATTTTTTGATTAACAAATTCAAATGTTCAATTAGTTTTTGTGCTAAATCCCTCTGATTTAAAGCTATTCCTAATTGGGTTTCACATAACATTCTTGCATCCTTTTCTAACACTAAGTCTCTTTCTAACATGGCAACCTTGAGTCTCTTATCTTCTAATCGTCCTCTTACATGAAAAGTATCCTAGGACGCTATGTTCATCTCATCTAAGGCCTTGTTATAGTCTGAAAGGAAGGTAGCACACGTGTCATTAAGGTTGCCTAAGAAGGGTTGACAATCATGTATGCTATAATGAAGAGTTTGAATCATCAGTTTTACCTGTTGGACTATGCTCAGAGTTCCATTTATGGCCATGAAGCAGTAGTTCTTTTCCAACTTATTCGATCCATCTTCGTCAGCAGTTGCCAGCATGCAAATCTTACCATTGCCCTTGATGTTGAAGCCTTCATCCTCATCCCCTGACGACCATACTTGATGATCTCTTTTCACTCGGGCTACATATGGCCTTCCTTTTTCCTTTTCATCCATTTCCTGTGCCATTTTGAGATAAAAGGTTTTGTCCTTCACTACATTTGCTTTACAGTCTTTAGAAAAATGATTCTCTTTGTTGCACTTGTGACAAATGACAACATCTTCTTTAACTTCAGTCGAAGGACCAGAGTGAGTTGGCTTGGCAGACTGCGGTACCTACTTGGCTTGATGTGTGTTCAGAGGTTGTGGAGATTGGTGGGGGTGTTTGGGGTATTGAGGGTGATTGTTTTGATGGTTGAAGTTTCGGTTAAAGGGAGTTTTAGTGAACTGCTGATTTTTGCGAAAGGAGGTTGGCGGTAATCGATTGAACTGCTTACTAACAAGAGCAATAGCATTCTGGAATTCCTCTTCATCATCATACTCAGTGTCAGCTTCGTAAGACTGCAGTGGGTTGTCATAGGAGAGAGAGTAAGGTTGAGGAGTTATGCTATGCGGAGTCTGGGCCATGGGAGCAAGTGGCCCTATGAAGTCAGCACAATCCTTGAGCACGGTTGACTCTTGTGCTTGGAGTTCTCCATACAGTTTGAAAAAAGAGAGTGAGTGAATCTTCCTATCACCTTTAACTATCATTTTCGTAGTAGTCCAGTGTTTTCCCAAAACCATTAAGAAACTGAAGGTTGGTTTCATGGTTGCTTCATACAGCGCCAACGTTAGATAACTTGGTAACAATGAGGTTGAATCTTTTGAAGGAGTCCTCGAGACTTTCACCCGCATGAGCTTTGAAGTTGTTGAGCTCGTTGAGTGCAGTGGTGAGCTTCTTATCTTGTGCCTGCTCAGAACCTTCATACAGGTTCTTGAGAACATCCCAGATCTCTTTTGCTGACTTGCTATTAATGATAATGTTGAAGTTGTCAGGAGAAACTCTGCAGGATATTTCATAAGAGGCAATTACATCATTTTCCATCTTATCGAGATCATCCTTAGTGGGACAATTCATGGCAGGTTGACCTCCTCCTAGTCTGGCTTGAGCACCGTCGGCTTAAACTAGAGTAATAGTAGGGACATGAGGTCCTTCTTCTATAGATCGCCATACATCTCGTCCAAGTCTTCTTAGATATCTCTCCGTCCTTTGGGACTAGTGATGATACTCAGTTGCCACCAGTATTGGAGCTCTATTCGAACCTCCAACACTAATGGAAACGTTGAGTGATAATGCTTGTGCCATATTTCCTTGTTTTTTAGAAAGATTTTGTTGTATTTTTGAAGAGAGAAATGAGCTTCAGTCGTATAGAAGGATTTTCAAAATCAGAGTTTTGTTTAAAAAGCAACCACTTTGGCTCTGCTACCAATTGTTGGGAGAAAAACATTTGAGAAACACACTTGAACAAACGTTAGAACAAGTTATATATTGTGGAATAAAGTTTAATTCAAAGGATCATAAAGCTCAACAATAATAAGAAGTTAGAGTTATTAGATAGTTAGATGATTAGATGCAGAAATGTAATTGCGAAAATGTAAGGAAATATAAATGAGAACAAGTTATATATCAAGTACACTAAACTGATTCTTAACAAGGTTTGCAATCAAACACAAGTTAGCAGATGGGATCAGTTTAAAGTGATTGAAGTCACAAGGACTTGATTCGAAGGAGAGTTTGATAGTTAGATCTTGAATATATGAATATAAGTTCAGAAAGATCTTGAGAGTAAGAGAGAATTATCATAGAGAGTAAGTAATGACAGAAGAGATGTGAGATAAGAGATGTAAGATGTGTTTTTCATTTGAAGCGGAATACTCTATTTATAGAGTTTCGAGAACATACAATAGAAATAAACAAAGACTATAATTCAAAAGAAGTGTCCATGCAAGGCACACTGGACAATACATTGTAAATACATAAGTTAAAAAACTAAGTCTTTGTTCCAGATGAGGTCGCTGCGGATGACTTCATCTCTTCACATTGCGGTAATAAAAACATCATTGCGATAGTGAGTAAGACTTCGGATTGAGGTTCAAGAGGGTCACTTTCTTGATTCAACAAAGACTGTCAGATTATGTTTCTAAGCCCATAACTATAATTGGTATGCACTTGACCCATAGTAGCATGGTCCTTTTGGGTTGCCTTCACCGGAGCAATTTGATAGGATGGGTAATTGAGAAATAGATTATTTTTGATTTATTAATATATTATATGAATAATATATTAATTGAACAATCATATTATTTAATTAATATTGATCAAGAATTAATTTGGGATTAATTTAGTGATCAAAAGAGACTGATTAAATTTATAGGGACTAATAAGGTAAATCAGTAATACTGATAGTTTGGGCTAATGATCCATGTTGATTAGGGATGGGCTAAATCTATGTGAGAGTCCATGAAGAGTTAGTCCAAAGGGCCTATCATGTGGATCATTGGAATACTTAAAGGCTTAAGTAAATTAGGGTTTTATGTAAGAAACCCTAAGGATTCCACACTATAAATGGAACCCCTAACCTTCCCAAAATCGGCCTATCTCTTCCAAGGTGAAACCCTGACCAATTTTGGTGCTTCCTAACCTCTCTCTCATAAGCCTCCTATTTATTTTGGTGTTTGTGACTTATTTAAGGTATCACACTTGACGTACTAAGCTCTTGAAAGGCCAAGTGCTACAAGCTACAACAAGAGGTATTCGTATAACTTGTTTTATGTTGTAAATCTCTAAAATGTATGCTAGTTAGGGTTCATGCTTTAGAAAAATGAAAATTGCATGTATAACTTGAGAAAACTTAGATCCAAAGCATTAGGGTTGTATGTGCACCATAGGATTGTTATAGTGCTCAAAACCCATCAGTGGTATCAAAGCCTAGGGTGTTTTCTATTATATTGATGCAATTTTATTGTTTTCAAAGTTGAAAGAGTTTCATTTTTGGCCTCTGACTACTGGAATCAACGAGTCCTATGAAGGAACTTAACGAGTAGGGCCAACTCGATGAGTTGGATCATCTGCTGGTAGATTTTTCGAGTTTTTGGCCAAATTTGGATTAGGATCATTACCACAAACTATTTTGACTGAGAAAATTCGATTTTTTTATAAGGTAATGATTATCCTCATCCAATTGAATGATGGTTGTCAAATTTAAAGATAAGTACTTGATTTTGTGAAAAATTAATTATTTGTAGAATTTGATTTTGAATCATCTTGCTATATGAAATTAGATTAGGTCAATTTTGTGATATATTCAATTATATGATTAATTTAATTGTCTTCAAATTGATCCAAGAGAGTTTTGAAAAGTTTCAAAATTTTCCCTCAAGTTTTGGAACTAAAAAAAATTGATTAAAAAGTTTTAATTTTGAAATATTTAAATTCTAAACCCTAGAGTTTTAAAACTTTATAATTCAACTCTTATACTAGTATAATATTAAAAACTTAATAATTATATATATATATATATATATATATATATATATATATATATATATATATATATATATATATATATAAAAGACAGTCAGTCTTACCGTTAGTAGGCCTCATTCATGAAGCTGACCTATAAGGGGGTATAAGGAAATTGCCTATAAAATGGCGATTGAATGGGTGTCCACTCTTACCCAACACTTCCTTGACTAGTGGAGGGTCGTTAGCCGAATGGATATGATAGGACATTAATTATCATTAATAATTATAATGATAATTATAAAAGTAACTAAATGTTTTTCTAAATTCTCAATCTTAGTTACTTTAGGAAAAATGTGAAAATGGTGAAATTCTTTGAAATTGCACTTTGCACCTTGCCAAGTCGTTAGCATGTGTGGTTAATCGACACACTAATTTGGACTAACAAGGGTGGCAAAGGGTGGCTCGATGTTTGTCATAGATCAATGGAGCATGTGTGATTCACCGACACATTCATTAGGTGATAAATGACATCAAGAATACGACACACGTTTGCATGGTTATTCAAACCTTGTTTTTGATCCTCGGTATCCCAGTCACAAACTTGATGGGCATAATCGAGACTTAAACGTGCCATTCAAAAGTTCAATGAATCTCAAAGAACTAGGAATTTCATAAAACTTAATTCTTTAAAATTTTAATTTTGGGTGGTGAAATTGGTAAATCGTCATTTACCTACCTTCCAATATTTTGCAATTGGATTAAGATATCCCTCTTCCAAATTGTGAAATATTGTGTTTGGGTCCTAGCCATAATATTTCATTTGGGTGTTATATTAAGGAATTTATATCTAATGATACTTTTCTTTCTTTTTCAGATGTCTACTTGAAACAACGCTTCAAACTCAAATGTTTCTGGATCTTTCTCCCTCTTGAACTTATGTGGATGGTCGTTTTCGATGGGTCGAATTTCAATGAATGGATTTGAAACATTCGCATAGCCATTCGATACAAGGAAAATGAATATGTCCTCGACAAAGATCTAAAGGAGATTGACGAAGAAACTAGTACTCCTGAGCAACTGGATGAGTATAGGGCTAGCCACTATGACTTCTGAGCTTTAGAAGTCCTACGAGGACTTATGGCCTTTTGAGATGCACCAAGACTTGATGAAAAGGTACCATCAGAGTGCTCGACAAGAAAGGTATGAAATGATTGCCTCCATGATAACAACAAAAATAAAGGATGGAGAGTCCATCACGACCCACTTGCAAAAGATGCAAAGATATGTGGACCACTTGCTAAAGTTGAATGTCAATTTCAACGAAGAGTTGGCTATTGACATTATCCTACACTCCCTGCCTCATTGTTATGATCAGTTCAGAATGACTTATCATATGAACAAAGAGGAAGTCACTCTAAGCAAGCTTCAAGGCATACTGAGAACTGTTGAAAGTAGTTTAAAAGGAAAGTATGTTGTATCCACTCCTATTGCTGCTGCCCCAGTCCTTGAAATTGGACATGGGCAGAGAAAGAAGAGGAAAGAGTCCTCAAAGAATCACAAGGTAAAGTCTCATGATGGATCCTCTTCTAGTGGGTCCAAAGGTGGTTTTGTTGGTCCCTCATCCAATCGAACGTAAGCAGAGTGATTCTATTGTCATGAAAAAGGGCATTGGAAAGGAAGTTGCCCCCAAATACTTGCAGGACATTAAGGATGGGAAGATAAACCCCACCTTCGCAGGTATTTACACTATTCAATCTAATAACTCATCACATGCTAGTTCTTGGGCCTTGATACAGGATGTGGTTTTCATATTTGTTTTGATTTGTAGGGTCTAAGAAGAATTAAGGATGTGGAGCACGAGAAGAGAACTTGATCATGGGGAATAGGAAAGCATCGTCTGTCACCAAGATTGGAGTTTATTCTTTATTGCTTAGTAATGGGTTAGGTTTAGATTTGAACAATTGTCGCTATTCGCTAGAAATGGCGAGAAACATTATTTCTTTTCATGGTTTGTATAAACAAGGTTTTGGATTTTCATTTAACAATGAAATTGGTTCTATTAATGCCTTTTGTAATGGTAAATTTTATTTTGAAGCATTGCTTTGTAATGGTATATATAAAACTGTGATGGTTGTTGACAACTTACGAAATAATGTATTGCATATTGATTTGTCCAATGATTTGGAAAATGCATGCTTGTGGCATTGTCGTCTTAGACATTTCAACAAGAAGCGCATAGCCCAACTCCAAAAGGATGGAGTGCGGGATTCATTTGACTTAAAGTCGGATGACACGTACAAATCTTGTTTGCTTGGAAAGATGACCAATTCACTTTTCATTGCTACTAGTAAAATAGGTGAGGGTTTGTTGGATCTCATACACACCATTGTGTGTGGACCCTTCAGATCCGCCTCAAGGGATGCTAACCGCTTCTATGTAACCTTTACCGACGATTATAGCAGATATGGATATATCTACTTAATTAAGCAAAAGTCCGAAACCTTTGAAAATTTCAAAAATTTTAAGCAAGAAGTGGAGAATCAATTGGGTAGGAAGATAAAGATGTTCCAATCTGATCGAGATGGTGAGTATGTTAGTATCGAGTTCCACGACTATCTTAAAGAATGTGGAATTGTTTCATAATTGATGCCACCTAGGACACCGTAGCTTAATGGTGTGGTTGAGAGGAGCAATCGAACCTTGTTGGACATGGTTCGTTCCATGATGAGTCGAGCTTCATTACCTATCTCATTATGGGGGTGTGCCTTAGAGAATTCCGCGCATATCCTTAATCTAGTCCCAGCTAAGAAGGTTGCCAAAACACCTCATGAAATATGGATTGGGAAGGTTCCCTCGTTAGCACATATCAAGGTTTGGGGTTGCGAGGCTTTTGTAAGACGAGAGACCCACGACAAGCTCAAACCTTGTAGTGAGTGTTGTATTTTCATCGGCTACCTACAGAAATCCTTTGGATATTTGTTCTATAGACCTAGTGACAACGTCGTCTTCGTAGCACGAAGGGGTATCTTTCGTGAAAGAGAACTCATATGCCAAGAGGATCGTGGGAGGAAAATTAACCTTAAAGAGCTTCAACAGTTAAGCGGTGAAGGAACCTCTAACACTAGCAATCAACCTAAGGATGAGACTCCTGTTGAACCTGTTGACGAGTCCATACCTCTAAGATGTTCTAGTAAAGTGAGTGTTCCACTTGTATTGTACGGTTTTCATATAACAAGTGAAGGTGATACGTTTATCAGTGATAGCACATTGATAAATTTGGATGAACCTAACAACTACAAGGAAGCCATGGCGGGCCAAGAGTCCGCAAAGTAGAAAGAGGCGATGGACAGCGAGATTCAGTCCATGTATGACATTCAAGTTTGGAACTTTGGTGAAAATGTACCAGGTCGTAAAACGGTCGGGTGCAAGTGGATCTTCAAGAAAAAGACCAACATGGATGGGAAAGTACACACATATAAGATGCGATTGATTTTGAAGGGCTTTACTCAAACTCCTGGAGTTGACTATGATGAGACCTTCTCACTAGTAGCAAAGATCACATCAGTACGGGTTATGCTAGCCATAGCTGCATTTCATGATTACGAAATATGGCAGATGGATGTTAAAGTCGCTTTCCTTAATGGGAAGTTGGCTGAAGATGTTTACATGTGCCAACCATAGGGTTTTGTAGATGCGAAGTACCCTAATAGGGTGTGTAAGCTTGAGAAATCCATTTATGGATTAAAGCAAGCATCTCGCAGATGGAATCTTTGTTTCGATGAGAAAGTCAAAGAGTTTGGTTTTTCAAGAAGTGAGGATGAGTCATGCATATATGTCAAGGCTAGTGGAAGAATATTTGGCTTTCTGGTATTGCATGTGGATGGCATACTACTCATAGGAAACAACGTTCCAACCTTGCAGGAAGTTAAGTTCTGGCTTGGGAAGTGTTTCACTATGAAGGACCTCAGGGAAGCTGCTTATATTCTAGGGATAAGGATATTGAGAAATAAGAGTAAGAGACTAATAGGACTTAGTCAAAGTACCTACTTGGAAAATCTATTGAAATGTTTCAACATGGAGAATTCCAAGAAAGGAGAATTGCCTATCCAGGGCAATACCAAACTGAGTAAGACTCAGAGTCTGAGTACCGATGCTGAAATAGCAGAAATGAGTCGAGTACCATATGCTTCTGTTGTTGGCTCGATCATGTATGTTATGACATGTACTCGCCCTGATGTGGTTTTGCTTTGAGCATGGTTAGTCGATATCAAGGGAATCCTGGTAGAACTCACTAGATAGCATTAAAGAACATTCTTAAGTACCCGCGGAGGACAAATGACTGTGTCCTTACCCTCGGTCGGAGTGATAACTTAAGAATGGCAGGGTATAGTCACGCTAGCTTTCAGACCGACAGAGACTGTAGCTAATTCAATGTGCGATTCAGAGTAGATAGCAGCAAGCGAAGCGTCGAAGGAGGCAATATGGCTAAAGAACTGATGGGTTTTATACAAAAGAAGATCATATGTGCTCATGCAAACCCTAATGCTTGGATCTAGGTTTCTCTATTGTACATGCAATTCATCCAAGACTCAAGAACCCTAATCTAGCATATGCATTTCAAAATTATCACATAAGAGCATATCTAGATGATTACCTCTTCTTCAATGGCTTGAATCTTCTTGTGTTTGGAGCTTAGAGTCACAAGTGTCACTCCTCTAATGGCTTACAAACACCAAGAGCAAGAAAATGACTTAAGAGAAAGAGGAGGAGCACCAAAAACGTTCTAGTGTTCTTCGAAAAGAGTTGACCATGGTTTTGGGGCCATAAGGGTCTTTATATAGTGAGGCTATTAGGGTTTTCAACTAGGAAACCCTAATTTGACTACTTAGGCCCTAAGCAGCCCATGGACTCCCTTTAGAACACCCCTTGGATGAATTGCTTATGGGCTTCCCATAGAATTCGACCAGCCTGTGTTCCAAGGTGATCCATAGCCCAATTGCAATTATCTTATAATTACAATTCTAGTGCCCTAAGTTTAATTAATGTCTTTTAGTCACAAAACTAACTATCAATTAATTCTTGACTAATATTAATTAAACAATATGATTTTTCCTTTAATATATTATTCATATAATATATTAATAAATCATAATTAATCATCTTTCTTTATAAATCATCCTATCAAGTTGCTTTGGTGAAGGCAACCCAAAAGGACCATGCATAACTGGGTCAAATACATACCAAATATAGTTATAGGCTTAGACACTAATCCAATAGTCTCCCACTTGGATAATTCTAGTAACTATAATGTAAGTACAATTCGATTAGCAATCGTAGCTCTCAAAGATGCTGTCGAACTCTGATCTTATCAGTAACCTATCCTTTAGATAAGGGATCATTTATTCCTCCATTCTAGATATTGTATGAACTGAGACATGGATTTTAATCATACTCTCTGTTCACATGTTGTTTCCCGATTTCCGATTTATGACGACTGACAACATACTATAGTTGAACACATCAACTTAGTCCCGGCTTCGCCAAGCGATTAGGGTGTCATCACTAAATCATCAAGGGGCCACAAATATCGCTTTTATCCAACTTTGGGTAAGAGGAACGGATAAACTTCGACTCAATGCTCGCGTGTACTCACTTACCGAATCACACACAACAATACGTTTTATAATACCAAGGTACTGGTGCGCTTACATATTATCAATGTGTAACCGACTCGCAAGATACAACTCACGCATCTCGGTTTCAAGAATATTAGATATTACCGTCTCACCAATCATTCGTGATAAAATCCATGAAGCGATCCAAGTGAGCATGGGTTTAATCTAATACTCTAATCTTATAGTAGAACTCATGAACTCTATAGCAAACTTGTGCTATGACTAAACTCTTTATTCAATCTACAGAAGGATTCATGACAGTCTTCTTTCATTACTACTTCCAAAGAATGAGTGACTGTGGAGGGTTTGAATAATCTTACTATTCGGGAAGTCAAAACATGCAAAGTGAAACACAAGAATAATATTAATCCTATATGGCCCCAAACTTTTGAGTATAAATAAAACACCTTTTATTTAATCACCGTATTGATTACTCATTATCTGTTGTTTCAGGTAATCAACTTCTTACTTGAATTATAACAACAATTGTCTCATGCTCTTAGCATGCACACTATGTTTACCTATGGTCCTTACTTTGTGAAGTAGTATAATTGAATAACATTTTCAATAACACTCATTTCACAATTATAAATCCTTATCTCAAATGTGAGAATACCAAATTCTTGCCACTGATAGAATATGTTAGATTCTAACATTTAATGCAAAGATCCTTTCGTAATATCACAGCGCCAAAATCACCAAGACTTTGCCAATGAAATTACAAAGTGCTCTATTGGAGATTGTTACAAGGCAATTGTATAGATGTGAAGTCTCACATTCAAAGTACATCCCTTTGAACATTCTTCTTGCATAAAAGTTTCTAATCTAGACATAGAGTCTCGATATCTAACTCCCAATATGGAAACATTTCCATATTTGCCATACGACAACTCATTATTAATAGAATCATATATAATCATAATAATTCCATTATGGTCCATTCGTTACTATACTTCCAACTGCCCACAAGCGACCAATTCTTAGCGAACCTTAGATTGTCCTTGACAGTTGTTTAATTATTTTAGTCAAATCCGGTTCTATTCCCTTTTTCCTGCTGAATGCCCTAGGCATTTGTAAAATTTTAGAACGGTCGAATATTACAGAATATGCAATCGTTCCTATACCCAAAGCGTATGGGATACGATTCATAATGAAAACGTGATACTTTACTAGTTTCTTGCTATAATATTGTCATCATATTTCTATTTGTCGTGTTCTCAAAATTCAAACTATGAAGAGGATGTCATAATCATAATCAAACTTTGAGAATCCAATTAATAAATATATCCTTGACTAAATTCAATTAAAATTTCTCAATCTAAGCTTTTAGATTTGAAACGAAGTATAACATTCTCTCCCTTAATTATAGCAAAAAACAACTTTTCAACCCATACAACCTTGCAAAGTGAAACTTTTGGTTTTCTATAATTAATATTGCTAACTTGCAATACTTAAATAATAATCAAGCTCCCACTAACATGATGATTATATCCATTCCAGCATAACATTTATACTCCCACTAGCTTTGACACGTATTCAGAAAACAGTTGGACTTCTAAAAGACAATACTCATTGACTTCCAAAGTTCATATTTCCAATACGATGTGCTTCGATAAGCCTTTATCTAAGCTTCTCAAACTCACAAACCTTTCTTTAGACAGCTCACATGTGTGTCTAAACTAATTCAGAACTTATATTACTAATTCCCAAATGTTCAGAATAATTGCCAAATCTCACAATTCGAACTATGAAGAGGGATGTCGTAATCATAATCGAACTTGAGAATGCAACTTACATAATCGATATCTCCTTAAAATCTTTCTTAGTGAAAGAGTTTCCTCACAATCATTTTCATGAAGGAGAGAAACCTTCTGACACTTAGATTTTATGGTGCATGTGTTCCTATCCATGCAAATTTGTCATCAGATAAGCATAAGATAATGTTTGTGACGAATTCAAACTCTTATGGACAGAACTTGTTTATTCTTAATTTCTTGCCATCAAGGGTCCCATCATTGCTTCCAAATTATTTAGCAGCTCACCAATGCCAGTCAATATACTTTCATTGAACAAGGTGCTTGCCTTATGTAGTCTATTGAGAACTTGTAGAACTCATATGCATAATCCCTCAACTCGATTGGCACATAAATAAAATTTTGTCAACACGATAGATTACAATCCTCAAGTCGTGTGCTAGTGTTTAATAGGTTTAATTCTTGATTTGTTCTTGAAACTTTTCAAGATCTTTAGACTCCCACTGACCTCTTGACATATTAGATTCTCATATCAAGAAACATTTCTTGACAAAAACAAATATCCAGGAGTTAGTGTGTGTCTATATCAAGACAAAACTATACGTAATTTAGTACTAGTTGGTCTTTGTCTTATTCAAGACATCACAACTTACCAAAATTTGCAAGTGTAAGAACATTCCTACTTAAGATTATGTCACTCAAGTCACAATCTTGGAGTATGACTCCAATACTTGATTTTGGAACGAAGTACGATACATCTTATTAACTTAACCATTTAAACAATTATCCATTCGTCTTCTCAGCCAAACCAGTGCACTAAGGTATCCTTAGAGGATGAATTGTAATATGGTCTTACGATTACCAAGACGATCACAAAACACGATACAAAAGTACTCTCCTTTCTTCTTAGATTGGAGAAACTTTTTAATGATTCAGAATTACACTTAATCTTGTAAGTATAACCACATTTATTAGACCTTTAGTAAATCATGACGAATAATGTTATTATTATTTATGGTGGACTTGACTAATGCACAACATTTTGTACTAGTTCCTTTAGTCCTTCACTTGACTCACATACTTATGTGAACAAGGAATTTGTCTTAATTACTTAAGTACCAAGATTTCCATACACCATACAATACAAGTTCTATGATTCCATGTTTCTATCCAATTGAAATTTGGGCGATGAGAATCTTTCCTTACTTAGAAAATTATGACGCTACCATAAATAACATAACTAAGAATCACATCCATTTCAACATTGCTAATAATAGAAATACACAAACATCAATTTTTCATACATGTCAGTGAAAGGATAAAAAAAATAAGACAAAATCAAAATTTATTTTATTGCGGAAAAAATTGTCCTTACAACGCAACTCAATTGAAAAATTATGCTATGACATTTCTTAGCAATCTATCCTAAATATAATGGATCAGCTCAAAAATCCAATCTTTGAATCCATGTGATCGAAATCCATTTCTTCGGGATCAGACACAGCTCACTTCTTCCTTTAAGCTTCGTTTGTTTTCTTCGATTCTACAAAACATCAAAAATGTAATCTTATCACATAATGTATCAAAAATAAAAAATAGGAACTTATAGAGTTAGTTAATGGATTTTACTTGAAGTAGAGCCATACATCTTGACTCTCCTATCTGTTAGATCTCTCAGGTAGACAGGGTAGATTCATCTCAAATGCCCCTTCTCTTGGCAATAAAAGCAAATTGATTCTTTTGGAACAGAAAACAGAATTAATTCAGACTTTTCCTTTCTCTAATCATCAACTTTTCGATCATGGCATGCCTTTCGTTGCCATTGCCTATGTCCATGGAGGTTTGGAAGGCAGATCCACCAACAAACTTTGCTTCTCCAATGCACCAAATCATTGCTGATTTAGCAGAAACAAACAAATATGTGAGATTGATGAGGGTTACGTCGTGGTTTATCATATAACACTCTATAAAGCACTCACTTAATGAGTCAGGAAGCACCCAGTCAACAGCTAGCTTCTCACACACAACGACTCCCAACATTCTTAACCTATCAATGTGTGATTTCATCTCTAAGACGTATGCACACACTGACTTTCCTTCTTCATGTTTACTTGCCAAAAGGATTGAGTGAGCTTGAAATTTTCAAGCCTTTGAACTTGTGGGTTAGGGAGAACAATAGGAGGAGGCGGAGGAAGTGAAGCATGATCTCTTGTTCCTCGATCGAATCGTGGAATATCATCTTCATGTGGAAAGCTTAATCCACGGGATTCGGGAAGACCATAGTGGTCATACTTTGACATCTACAAAACGGGAGAAAATTCAAGTTAGTTGATTGATTGAGTCCTTAATAAAATACCCAAATGAGATATTAAGGCTAGGATCCAACACAATACTCTACAACTTGGGAGAGGGATGTCGTAACCCAAATTGCAGAACATATGAAGGTAAGTGAATGACAATTCACTATTTTTTCACCATAAAAAAAAGAGAGATTAAGTTTTAAATGTATTGAAAACTCCTAGATCCTTTGAGATTCACTGAACTTTTCAATGGCATGTTTAAATCTCGATATGCCCCTCGATTTGTGATTGGGATGCCGAGGATCACAAAACAGAGTGTGAATAACCATGCAAACTTATGTGGTGCCCCCAATGTTACAGTCACTTATTTGATGTGCCGGTTAACCACACACGCTCCACCGAACTATGACAAACATGGAGTCACCTTTTGTTACCTTTGCTTAGAACCCATTTGGTGTGCCGGTTAACCACACATGCTCCACTAACGTCTTAGCAAGGCTACAAAGTCTAATTTCATGGAATTACATCAAATTCACTTTTGCCTAAAGTAACAAAGATTGGGAATTTTGTAAAAACATTTAGTTACTTTATAATTCATTTTACTTTTAATGGAAAGGGTTTGCCCTATCCTACCCGTTCGGCTAACGACCCTCCACTAGTCAAGAGTGCGGTGGGTCAGAGTGGATACCTAATGATGGTCATTTTACAGGCCGCTTCCTTAAACTACCTTTATAGATCAGCTTCGTGAATGAGACCTACTAACGGTAAGACTGATATTTAATTTATACATATATAATATTAGACCTTTAATTTATATATAGTATAAGGGTGTATTTTACAGTTTTAAAATACTATATGGTCTAATTTAACAAATCACTCTTTTAATTTAATTAAATGTAGACCACACCATTATGGATTTATTAACTCTCTTTTAATTATACACTTAATTAATTTAATAAAACCATAAGGGTACAATTTGAATTTTTTAAATAATTAGGGTTTTTGAATTTAACATTTTAAAATTAAAATTTAAATTCCAAAACTTGAGGGCATGTTTTGAAACATTTCAAATCATTAGAGTTTAGAATTTAAATATTTGAAAATTAAACTTTTAATCAAAAATTTAAATTCTAAAACTTGAGGGCAAGTTTTGAAACTTTTCAAAACTATCAGAATCAAATTACAAATAATTATAATTAATCAAATAATTGGTAATTATCTAAATTTGACCTTATTCAATTTCTAACAAGATAATTCAAAACAAAATTACAAATAATTAATATTTATCTTATAAAACAAGTAATTATCTTAATTTTGAGAATTATCTGCCATTTTGGTAAGGATAATCACCAAATATTGATAAAATTTAGATTTTATTAATAAAAAACGTTTATGGTAATTATCCCACAGCCAAAACAACAAGAATCCAGAAAAATCCTCTGTCTGACCCTTGGACTCGTCGAGTCAGCCAGACTCGCTGTAACGCCCGTAGATCAGGGCTACTCAATTTAGAATCGATAAACGTCAAAAATGACTTTCTGATAGAAGATTATTTAGGATGAATAACCTTAACTAAGTTGTAGTATATGTTACAAGGATTCTGTACATATAAAGAACGCCGAAATCCGAGTTATAACGAAGAAGTTATGACCTATCGAAGTTTCGCGACAGAACCGACACGACACGGAATGACGTAAAAAGTAAATTTACATTGGAGCGATTTTAGCCTTAGTGATCTAAACGAAATTCGTAGCGTTCATTAAACCGAGAGCGTGCATAAAAAGAACGCCCAAATCTAACTTCGCATGAAGAAGTTATGATTTTCCAAGGTTTCAACTTAGCGGTATGCAGTCCGAATACTCGATTTGAGATTGAGTGATTTATAGCCGAAACAATCTAAATGAGAGTCAAAGATCTCGTTAATAGTAGCGCAACGATAAAAAGACAGACGAAAATGGAGTTCAGATGAAGGAGTTATAAATTTCGAACGAAGTTTTCCTGTCCCGGCCTACTAAAAATGATATATTAACAATATATTAAAAATAGATTCAAAATTAGTCGACGAAGTCTAAAAGAGATTTGTAGATCATAAACTCACCTACGCGTTGATATAAAGAACGTCAAAAACGGAGTTCGTATGCGAAAGTTATGAATTTCTGAAGTTCGGGGCGCGAAACCCCAAGACTGTCAGAGAGCATGACGTGAAATCAGTGGTCACGACGTGGCATGTCTTCTGACGCCTCCTGGAGTCTGTCAGAACCAACTTGCGATGACGCTGCAGTGACGATCAAGCCCACGACGTGAAAGTACTGTTCACGACGTGGAAAATGAGAAATTTGCCCTATAAATAGAAATCAAGGGCCAGCCGATTATGGTTGCTCCATCTCTTCTCTCCTACTCCCGATACACTCTCTAAGCCCTATTTTAACCCCCCAAAGCCCCAGTATCAACCCCGAGACCCGAAGCAAGTCCCGAAGCCCGAAGATCCCGAGAATAAAAGAGTTTCCGATCCGAAGCTCTGCCCGCGAGAAGTCTAGTGTGTCAAGATATCCCAGTTTCACCAAAGAATACTACCATTGCAAGCCGTAGTGCTGCCCGATCATCTTCTGATTAAGTGAGTGTATAGTCCCTTTCATAAACATGATTTTAATACAAGTATTGGTTGAATGTGTTATATCTATGTTATGAGTGAGTGTATAGTTACTTTCTTCTAACACATAAGTATGAAGTATTTGCTATGAAATATGTGCTATGTGTTTATATATTGTTGTTTATTTGAGATGTTGGTGGAATGGATGAACTATATAGGTTTTAATCAGTTAAACTGTATATGTATTTTGTAACTACAAATATGTTGGGTGGGACATGGGTAGATGAGATTCGTGAGTATGGATCAAAACAAGAGGTTAGTTTTAGATCTGTGAGTAGGGATCAGATCAAGAGGCTAGGTTTAGATCCGTGAGTATGGATTAGACCAAGAGGTTAGTTTTAGATCCAAGATTATGGTTCAGGTAAAAAGATAAAACTTGTTATTAGTCCGAGAGTAAGGACTAAGACTAAGTTAATTGTCCCTAGTCCGGGAGTATAGATTGGGCACAGTTATTGATCTGGGAGTATGGATCAGATCAGGATTAAGGTATAGTTAATGGTCCCTATTCCGGGAGTATGGATTGGGTACAATTATTGATTCGGGAGTATGGATCAGATTAGGAGGTTAGTTTTAGATCCGTGAGTATGGATCAGGTAGTTTTAGATTCGTGAGTATGGATCAGGGGAAAAGGTTAGTTTTAGATCCGTGAGTATGGATCAGGTGAAAAGGTTAATTTTAGATCCGTGGGTATGGATCGGGTGAAGAGGATAGTTTTAGATCCATAAGTAGGGATCAGGTAAAGAGGAAAATTTTAGATACGAGAGTTTAGATCGTGTCGTTGTGAGGATCGATGGGGTGAGATAAGAGTTGCCTTTATATGGTAAAATTGTACAAGTTTGAATGTTCTATATATAAATATATGATATAACATTGTGGGATGAAAACCCTATATGCTCACCAGGCTCCCAAGCATGACCCACTCAGTTTTCTTTGTATCACAGGTATCTAATACGAAGACATATTTCACCGAGACATTAAAGGAGATATAAATCACTAATGTAAATAAATGTATGTTCTGTTTATGCTTATGTGTCTGTATCGGAACATGACATCTCGAGATTTTGTTATATAATGAAAATATATTTCTTTAAGAAATGCTTTGATAAATTCTTATCATATTTTTTTTTGGGAATAAATTCCGCAACCGTTTTCTTTGAAAGATTACTCTGATTTTTTAAAACAAAGCATAAACAAATCGGTCTTTTCTAGCCGTGAAATTGAGGATGTCACACTCGCCGAGTTCATCCACTGACTTGCCGAGTCAGGTTCGGCAGAGGGCATAAAAACGATTTTCAAGCATTGGATGAACATGTAAATATCAAATACAATAGAAACCAATCAAGGCTCTGATACCACTGATGGGTATGAGCCAAAAGAACATCCTATGTGCTCATGCAAACCCTGATGCTTGGATCTAGGTTTCTCTATTGTACATGCAATTCATCTAAGACTCAAGAACCCTAATCTAGAATACGCATTTCGAAATTATCACATAATAGCAAATCTAGATGATTACCTCTTCTTCAATGGCTTGAATCTTCTTGTCTTTGGAGCTTAGAGTCACAAGGGTCACTCCTCTAATGGCTTACAAACACCAAGAGCCAGAGAATGACTTATGAGGAAGAGGAGGAGCACTAAAAACGTTCTAGGGTTCTTCCAAAACAGTTGACCACGTTTTTGGGGCCATAAGGGTCTTTATATAGTGAGGCTATTAGGGTTTTCAACTAGGAAACCCTAATTTGACTGCTTATGCCCTAAGCAGCCCATGGACTCCCTTTAGAACACCCCTTGGATGAATTCCTTATAGGCAACCTATGTTCCAAGGTGATCCATAGCCCAATTGTAATTATCTTATAATTATAATTCCAGTCCCCTAAGTTTAATTAATGTCTTTTAATCACAAAACTAACTATCAATTAATTCTTGAATAATATTAATTAAACAATATGATTTCTCCTTTAATATATTAGTCATATAATATATTAATAAATCATAATTAATCCTCTTTCTCCATAAATCATCCTATCAAGTTGCTTTGGTGAAGGCAACCCAAAAGGACCATGCACAACTGGGTCAAATACATACCAAATATAGTTACGGGCTTAGACACTAATCCAACAAGAACTTCATCGGAGACCTTGGAGTTGTACCAGCTGTAAAGGAGCCTATGGAGTTTTTCCTATGACAACGAGGTTGTGGTTGCCTTAACCAAGGAACCAAGGGATCATGGCAGATCCAGGCACATCGACAGAAAATATCACTTCATAAGACATCGAGTAGAAAAGGGACTCCTTGTAGTGAAGAGGGTATCGTCAGAGGATAATCCAACGGATCCCCGTACGAAGGGACTGAGTAGGGTTAAGCATTTGCAACATGCTAAGAGCATTGGCCTAAGAGACAATAATAGTTTTAGTGATTAGATAGGCAGTTAGAAACTTGTAATAAATAAATGTAATTGACATTTGATGATTAAATAATAAGGGTTTTATTTATAAGTAAAGCTTATTGTGTTCTATCAATTGTTTATTTTATGTTTCACTTTGCATGTTTTGACTTCCAAAATAATATGATTATTCGAACTATCCACAGTCAATCATACTTTGGAAGTGATCTATGAGGTTAGACTATCATGAATTGGCTTGTAGATTGTCTAAGGTCTTTAGACATAGCAAAAGTTTGCTACAACATTATGAGTGCTCCTAAAATAAGATTTGAGTATTGGATTAAACCCACACTCACATGAATCACTTCATGGAATTCATCACAAGTGGTTGTAAGACGATAATATCGTATAGTCTTCAAACCAAGATATATGAGTTGTTGATTGTGAGTTGGTTGTGCATTGATAGTACGAAAATGCATCAATAACTTGATGTCATAAAACATGTTGAAGTTTATCTGTTCCTTTTATCATAAGAGGATTAAAAGCGATATCTTGGGCCCCTCAATGATTTTGTTTTGACTTATGTGCCGGGCCCGGTCAGGAGTCAATTTATATGCTCAATTAAGTTCTATGACAAACAAATCAGAAATCGGGAAACAAATTGTTGAACAATTAGTATGACTTTATTCCATGCCTTTGTCCACACGATATCTTGAAGAACAGAGGATTATATGATCCCTTATTTAAAAAATAGCGGCTTTTGAGAGCTACAATTGCTAATCGGATTTTGAAGTTACACTAGCAGTTATAGTTATTAGACTTATCTAAATGGGAGACTGTTGGACTAGATGTCTAAGCCTATAACTATAATTGGTATGTCTTGACCCGATAGTAGCATAATCATTTTGGGTGGATAATTGAGAAAGTGATTATTTGTGGTTTATTAATATATTATATGAATAATATGTTAATTGAGAAATCATATTATTTAATTAGTATTGATCAAGAATTATTTTGGAATTAATTTAGTGATCAAAAGAGACTGATTGAATTTATAGGTACAGATTAGGTAAATCAGTAATACTTATAATTTGGGGTAATGATCCATGTTGATTAGGGATGGGCTAAATCTATGTGAGAGTCCATGAAGACTTAGTCCAAAGGAGATAACATATGGATCATTGGAATACTTAAAGGCTTAAGTAAATTAGGGTTTTATGTAAGAAACACTAAGGATTCCACACTATAAATTGAACCCCTAACCTTCCCAAAATCGGCCTATCTCTTCCAAGGTGAAACCCTAGCCAATTTTGATGCTTCCTAACCTTTCTCTCATAAGCCTCCTTTTTCTTTTGGTGTTTGTGACTTATTTGAGGTATCACACTTGAGGTAGTAAGCTCTTGAAATGCTAAGTTCTACAAGCTACAGCAATAGGTATTCATCTAACTTGTTTTATGTTCTAAATCTCTAAATTGTATACTAGTTAGGGTTCATACTTTAGAAAAATGTAAATTGTATTTAATTATAACTTGAGAAAACTTAGATCCAAAGCATTAGGGCTGTATGTGCACCATAGGATTGTTATAGTGCTCAAAACCAATCAATGCACTCTCCGACATTTGATTTGATAGGACACTCTGATGTTTGAAATAAATGTTAATGTTATGGATTTTGAAAACAATAGTCACTGTTACTTCATATTTTTTGGGAATGTTTGGTTAATTAAAAATGAAAAATTTTCTTTTGAAAAATTTGGGTCGTTACACATGATATAGTATAGAAGCTGAATATCGAGACGTTGCTAGTGTTATTGCTGAAATATGTTGCGTGTGTAATTTGCTTCTTGAGTTACACAAGCTACCTCATGAGGCCAATATTGTTTAATGTTATAATGTTAATGTTGTCTACTTGTCCAATACCTGTCCAATATCACCAAACCAAAAACATTGAGATTGACAATTACTTCATTTGAGGCAAAGTTACCCTTGGAGAACTTCGCATGATACATGTTCCATCATCATCTCAATATGCCAATATTTTCACTAAGTTTTTTTCCTCTGCTGTTTTTTTAGAGTTCCATTTTAGTTTGAACGTTCGCTACTAATAACACTATCAAAGTGTGAGGGGATGTAATCATATTGGGTTAATTGTATTTTGAGTTGTATTTATCTTTATTTATTAGGCCGATTGTATAGCATGACCCGTTATATTAATACACTAGTTTATAACATGTGGGAACCACGGTTATAAAATTAATCAAACTTTTATAGTAAAAATTCAAAATTATTAATAAGTTATTTTAAATAAATTATTAATTTAAGAGATATTTTTTATTAGTTATGTGAAACTATAATCATTGATTCAAATAAATATATAAAATTAATTTTTAATATATATTAGATATTTTTTATTTGTGAATTAATGAAAACAATAATTTTAAATTTTAAATTTTAAATTTTAAATTTAAAATAGAATCATATTAATGAGGAGGTCTAATAAATTTAAAATGGAAAACTAATAAATTGACAAGTGGCAACACATTAATTAAAATGTCTAATATGGTGACACATGGTAAAAGAGCTACTCTTTTATTAGTATAGATGTATGTATTTTACATATATATTTCCAATTAATGAGAGATGATAATATGGGAAAATCTCGATCTATCAATTTCTAATAGTACAAAAGTAATGGCTCTAAGATTTCTGATTTATGTAATCGGATGAGTAGATAAATTATTACTCTTAGTCAAAAAAAAAAACAAAAATGGAGTGTTGTTAAAAAGTTTAGTGCAGTCATTGATGATGATTCACATGCCTGTGGGGTACATATATACTGTGCAAATCCTATACAATATTAAGTGTGTTTGCTGTTGAATGAAAAAGGTTGAAGTTGTGTGTTGGGGCTTTATAGACCATAAAAAATAGCAGATTCAAAAACTAAAACACACACACACCGGTTAGGTGATCTAAGAGAGACAAGCATGGATGGGTCATGGGTCAGTTGATGGAAAGTCAAATTTCCATAAGAGACATTATTAATGGATGCTCCCAAAGTACATTCCTAATATTTCCTTTTGTTTGATGTGAAGTAACATGTGTTTTTCTTTTTCCTTTTTTCTCAAGATATAAACGAATTTTCTCATTATTTAATCACAAACCAAAATAATCCTTGTACTTTCCTCCAACCCCAAGACAAAGAAAATACATAAAATAACAAAATGAACATAAGGGTATGTGGGGCTTTTGAGTAGGACTCGTATGGTTTACTTATTTTTTTCATTTTTAACCAGTGATTTTTTATCATATGTTTATTAATTTACCAATAATTAATAATTTATTAAACTCTTCAAGGTTTATGCTACACACATCCTAGAAATCTAGTAAATAAAAAATCAATTCACAACGCAAATAACCCAAAATCATATACAATCATGTGTATCTTGTGCTTTTCCTTGAGATTACATGATCTTACCAAATTCCACTAGCATGAAAACTACCAAAGACAACGGACCAAGACCTTTTTAACATAGTAACATTTAAAGACCGAGTTGCAATGAAATGCAAGTTAACAAGTGTGTTGTTCATACAAACTACAAATATAATGTTCGATCATAAGGCCTAGCTTCATTTGTTCCAAATAAACCATAATTAATTACCCAATTCGGGTTGAAAGTATCTTCCATTTTAAAGGTTTAAAATGGCTTTCTTTTAGGTTCTTACAAAGCCATTTAGAAAAAATAAATTGTAAATCCAGTTTAATGACCACAAATCTAAGAAACACAAAATTGGCTGGATTTAAATAATCTTCATTTAGGTTAGACCCTAGACCGCAGCCATTGCTAAGACTTGTTTTCAAAAGTGTGCAGAATTTTATTTACATTTCTTTTTGTCCTTTTTATGTCTTTTTCTCTTTTTCTTTTTTTATTTGGCTTTCAGCGAATGAAATGTATGTAAATTTGAGTTATTTATTAAAATAATTATATGTGAAGGTTATATATATATATATATATATATATATATATATCGATTATATCTTCAACATGTAATATGCATTAATTACTTTCTTAAAATAACTAAAATGATTGGTCCAGAATCAATCATACATGCACACAATAGATAGTGAAAACAAAATAACCTAACTATATATATATATATATATATATATATATATATAAAGAGAGAGAGAGAGAGAAAGAAAAAAAAGAGAGTTAGGTTTATATATAAACTACTAGTTTATAATCCGTGGAAACCACAGTTATAAAATTAATAGAAATTTTATAGTAAAACTTCAAAATTAATAATTAATTATTTTAAATAAATTATTAAGTACGATATATTTTTATTAGTTTTGTGAAATTATAATCGTTGATTCAAATAAATATATCTAATTAATTTTTAATATATATTAGACATTTTTTATTTATAAATTAATGAAAACAATAATTTAAAATTTAAAATTTAAAATGAAGAATAAATAGATTGACAAATAACATCACATTAATTAGAAGGTCTAATAAATTTTAAATGGAGAACTAATAGAATGACAAGTGACATCATATTAATTAAGAGATCTAATATAATGACACATGGCAAAGTGACTACTCTTTTATTAGTATAGGGATAAATATTGTTTGAGTGTATAATTATTTTGGACCGCTCGCCATTTAAGGATAAATTAGTCAATTTCTAAAATATAATTATAATTATAATTAAATAATTAATTAAGTTACCTAATTTAAAATCCTATATATGGAATGTAATTTATGTTTCAAAATAAAAGGCTATATTTTTGGAATTTGATAACTTCATCTTTCATATTCGTATTCGTTTTCAAAATAAAATGCAACAACTGCTTTATTTATTTTTTTCTTTTTTGAGGATACTTACATATACAAGCACAAAAATAAATCTTGTTTTGCCGTGCTCTTGACCAGAATATTAAAATCAAGAATGAGAAGAAGGCGGTTAGATTGGTGTATTAATCTCAAATAGTGAGAGGTAAAGAAAAGGTGGGTCATGTGCAATTTTAAAGAGAAAGAGAAGAAAGATAGGTGAGATTTTTAAGAAGAAATAAAGGATTGAGATAATATATTTTCTCTGTTATAGTTTGTGAAGTAATAGACATGTACAAGAGGTGATTTCATTATTTTCATTTTCATTCTTTTGTTTTTATTTTGACTATTAATTGAGTTACTAGGTTATAACCTGTGGACACCATATATGAAATAGATAAAAAAATAATTTTAGTTAAACTATAAGGTAAAAATCATAAGATTTTATGATACAATATAGATTTGATGGATGGATGTAGTAAAAAAAATTAATGTATTTTCTATTATCCATATAAGGGTTATTTAATTTTATCTTTCTTTTTAGACTTACATGATGCCAGGATAATTTTTTAATACCAAAGAGAGAAATTAGTTTATAAATTGTTATGATAATCGATATATAATAAATACTGCAAATTAAAAGAAAAATAAAATAAACAAAGTATATATAGTTTAATTAATGACTATGGATAAAAATGAATATAGATAAAAATATAATGGCATGTTTATAAAGTAAATAAACAACAATGAATATACATAATTTTATGCAAAACCACGATTCCTAAAATTCCATTGTTGCCTCCCTCCTACACCGCCATCTCCACCCCCTCATCCATTGCCGTCATGGCCTACCTTGTCCACCGTCATCGCCGACACGAACCTTCACCGTCGCATCCCTCAATCTTCCATCTCCAGCGCCAGGCGGTGAGTCGCAAACTCTGAACAAACATCCACACCATCGGCGTTTCACACCGACTCCGGGTCAGGTGCTCTACCCATCAATCTCCTCTCGCCCGTCGTCTCCTATGTCTGGTCGTCTCCCATCTGTAGTCGTCTTCCTTCTCCGACTATCACTGGTTTGTTTAGGGTTTAGGGTTTATTTCAGGTTGTATAAAAAACCAGATTGTGATTTGTGACATATCATTTACAAGTTTGAAGTCGAAAAACTTATCAACTTGAAAAAGAAAGGCTTCTGAAAGCAGGGAGCGGCAAAGCAATTATAGACGTATCTGTCTCACGAAGTCAGAAATGATACCAGAGGAGATTTTTCAGGTGAGAAAGTTATTTTCATAAAGATTAACATAAAAAACTTGTGATTTTTTAGGTTATTTTGACTATTAATTGAGTTATTTACAAATTTGAATATGATGTTTAATTTTCATTTATTCACGGTTATTGATTTTAATTATTGTGGAGTCATTTTTATATGAGTTCAGTTTATTTGTGATGTTAAATTAATTGATACAGTGGTAAATGTGGTGGTCTTTTTGTTCAATTTTGTTGTTTTTGTCAATAAATTGCGTTATTTTCTTATAATAAAGCAGAATGTATTGGTCTTTCATAATAAAAACACATATGTTTAACTACATATTAATTTATTTTTTCATGAAAATAATTGTTCATCCATTCAACCACATTTATCAATCAATACATTTAAGTATTAACTTTAATTCTTAAAAAAAGATTTTTGAATATGCAAGAATGTCATTTTTAACCATTCTATGAACTTGTAGTTCATATCTTATGTAACACATTCTTCAAGAATGTCTTATGAGAACGTCATTCTTAAATATTCTTATCATAAAGAATAAAGTTTTAATTAGAATAATCGATACTTCATCATTCTCATGATCTATAACAAGCTTTAATTTTTTTTATTAAAATGACTCTTAAGCATGAAAGGTAGATATTCGTCAAGAATGTACTAGACTGTATTCTTAAAGAATTCAATATTTAAGTAAGTTTCAATATGCAAAACTTATTATACCACATTCTTAAAGAATACAAAAACAATAATCTGTCAAGATAAGAAAAGATAAGAGTTGTTAGTTAGATATTTTTAATATAAGATATGTATTCTTGTTGTATTATCAGATCCTTGAGATTAGGATCTTATAGTTGTAATCGTGTTATATAAATGAGATCATAACCCAAACAGGGTATTCAAGCCAAATTACTCTTTCTGTCTTGGTATCAGAGCTTGATCCAACGTCAAACCCTAATTCCACATCCGGCTCTTTGGAGTATTTCTCCTTTCTTCTTTCCACAATGTCTGCGCCGGTGAAATCCTCAACCATTGCTACCGCCATATCCTGCAAATTAACCCGTACAAACTTCCTTCTATGGAAGGCTCAAGTGGTTCCTATCTTAAGGGGAGTTCAGCTCTTCGGTCATTTAGACGGCACCACACCGGAACCCCCAATCACAATTATCGCAGGTACCAGCGAAGCTGGCAAGGAAACTACTGTATCCCAAAAGAAATCCCCAAATCCTGAATACGACACATGGGTTATTCAAGATCAAACAGTAATTGGAGGTCTGCTTTCATCCATGACCGAAGAAGTGCTTCCTCAATTGATTCGTTGCACTAATCCCGCCCAGCAACTATGGACGGCGCTTCATACCATGTTCTCTGCTCAACATCGTGGGAACTCAATTCAGATTCGTACACAATTATCAACAACAAGAAAAGGATATTTAAGCGCCGCTAAGTAGTATCAAAAGATGACAGGCTTCGCTGATACAATGGCAAATATAGGACAACCGATGAATGATGAAGAGGTGATCGGTTATATGCTAGCAGGACTGGGTCCAGGACACGGTGACTTATTCACTGCTATCACTGTCCTCAGCAACGAGAGGAAAGTTACACTACCAGAATTCTACTCATATTTGATTACTCACGAGGCCCAAGCCACTTCCATAGGAAGCACCGTGGAGTTCTCATCTTCCGCCAATAATGTCACACGTCAAGAATCAAGCAGCAACAATACACCTCGTCGCAACTACAATAACACCAGTGGATACAACAACAACTCAGGCTACAGAGGCAATTACAGAGGAGGTCATCGTGGACGAGGCAGAGGGCGTAGCCGCAACAATGGTGGACCCCGTTGCCAGGTATGTGGCATACCAGGGCACACAGCCCTCACTTGCAGAAATCGCTTTAATCACTCCTACCAGTCTGAAGACTGTCGTGGAGCCAACAGTGTGACATCAACAGGATACAATCAGGAACCAGGCTGGTTTATGGACTGTGGAGCTACAGATCACTTGACTAATAAGCTTGATCGCCTCACTGTCCAAGAACGCTACCATGGAAAAGATCAAGTACAAGTAGCTAATGGTGCAGGTTTGTCTATTTCTCATGTTGGCCATTCAATAATTCCTGGTTCAATTCGACCTCTCCATCTCAAAAATGTCTTACATGTTCCTCATATCAGTAAAAATTTATTGTCAGCTCACAGACTTGTTACATATAATAATGTGTTTATTGAACTTTACCCTAATGCTTTCTTTGTCAAGGACATAGCCACGAAGAAAATACTTCTACTAGGTAGAAGTAAAGGAGGCCTATACCCAGTTCCTTTTACTTGTTCCAATCAACCTAGAAGTCTTCCGCAACGTCATGGTTTGTCAAGTGTCAAGGTCCCTTCATCGCAATGGCACCAACGGTTTGGTCATCCCACATCAACGATTGTCAAGACAATTTTGCATTCAAATAAATTAGGGTATTTGTCTAGTGACGAGTCTTTAGTCTGTGATGCATGTCAACGTGCAAAGAGTCATCAGTTGTCTTATAATAACTCTGTTCGTGTCTCTACTTTTCCTCTTGAATTGATTCATACTGATGTTTGGGGACCTGCTCAAATGTCCAGAAGTGGTTTTAAATATTATGTTAGTTTTTTGGATGATTATAGTCGATATACTTAGATCTATCTTATCAAAAACAAATCTGATGTTGAACAAGTATTTTATAATTTTCAGAATCATGTAGAATGACTTTTAAACACTAAAATTTGCAGTGTTCAGTCAGACTGGGGTGGTGAGTACCAAAAACTTCACCACTACTTTCAGTAAGTGGGAATCACTCATCGAGTATCGTGTCCTCATACTTCACAGCAAAATGGAGTAGCCGAACGAAAGCATCGTCATATAGTTGAAACAGGTCTTGCACTTCTGGTACATTCATCCCTTCCTCTCTGCTTTTGGGATGAAGCTTTTCTTACAACTTGTTACCTAATTAATAGAATGCCCTCTCCTACTATAGGTAATATCACTCCTATCACTCGATTGTTAAAAATAAATCCTGATTATTCCTTTCTTCGAGTTTTTGGCTGTGCTTGCTGGCCCAGTTTAAGGAAATATAACAGTCGCAAATTAAGTTTTCGGTCCACTCTGTGTGTTTTCCTAGGATATAGTTCCCTTCACAAAGGCTATAAATGCCTAGACAAAAACACTGGTCGTGTCTACATCTCAAGAGATGTTGTCTTTGATGAAACTCGTTTTCCTTATGCATCTACCTCAACCCTCATTCGTAAAATCCCTGAGTCTGACCCAGTCTCGTTCCCACAAAATGAACCAGCAATTGTTAATGATCACATGCGAAACTATGACTTATCTTTGTTATTAGCTAATGATTTTGATACAGCTGCAGCTCCACTTCCATCTGTGACGCAAACTACTACAACACCTGTTCACACATCACCCCTAGCACCAACCGTGACCTCTCCAACAGTAACATCACCAAATGAAACCTCATCACAGCACTGTGCAGAGCCATCCTGCATTCAGACTCCATTGACACCAGTACCTGATCCAGTACAAGCTGCATCATCACCATCAGTCCAGATTTCAGAGCCCGTTTCACCAGCCACAACTGCATCTTCACAGTCATCACTACAGGTTTCTCCAGATGTCTCTCCTCCTGGAATGACTACTCGAGGTCAAGCTGGAAAATTCTTTCCAAAGAAATTCACTGATGGTACTATTCCCTATGATCTCTCTAAACGGGCTTTTGCAGTTATTACCCCCACTTCCTATCGTGCTGCACTTACTGATCCATCATGGAAGGCTGCCATTGAGTCCGAGTTTGATGCTCTTAGGTCTAACCACACCTGGACCCTTGTGCCTAGACCTAAGGGTGTTAATATTGTTAGTTGTAAGTGGATATTCAATTTGAAACAACATCCAGATGGCTCTATTGATAAGTACAAGGCTCGTCTAGTTGCAAGAGGTTTTACCCAACAATATGGCATTGATTATCAAGATACATTCAGCCCAGTTGTTAAGCCAACCACAATACATTTGGTCTTGTCTCTTGCAGTCTCGTGTGGCTGGCATCTTCGACAAATCGATGTCAACAATGCTTTTCTGCATGGGCTATTAGAAGAAGAGGTTTATATGCAACAACCACCGGGGTTTGAAGATTTGAAACATCCTCATCATGTTTGTAAGCTCCGCAAAGCACTATATGGTCTTAAACAATCACCACGAGCTTGGTTCTCTCGCCTTCGCGAGAAGTTGTATCATCTTGGTTTTCACTCTTCAAAAGCTGATACTTCCTTGTTTATTCTTCATACCAACACTGTCACCATCTTCATGTTAGTCTATGTTGATGATATTGATATTGTTGGCTCCTCTCCACAAGCTGTTGACAAGCTCATTCGTGCCTTAAGCTCTAGCTTTCAAATCAAAGATCTTGGTCGCCTCAGTTACTTCTTAAGAGTTGAAGTGCTCCACAATTCAGGGGGAATAACTTTGCTACAACAGAAATATGCATCAGATTTACTAAGACGAGTTAACATGGAGAATTGTAAAGCAGTCTCAACTCCAATGTTAGTTACTGATAAATTATCTAAAGACTCAGGGACACCTCTTAATGAAGAAGATACTTTCAAATATAGAAGTATGGTTGGTGGTCTGCAGTATCTTACTTTAACAAGGCCAGATCTTTCTTTTCCAGTCAACAAAGTATGTCAATTCTTAGCCAAACCCACATATATCCATTTAGAAGCAGTTAAGCGAATACTAAGGTATGTTAAAGGCACGATAACCACAGGGTTAAATATTCGAAGATCACCATCCACACTCTTAAGTGTGTTCACTAATGTGGATTGGGCAAGCTGCCCAGATTATAGACGGTCAACCGGTGGTTTTGCAATATTCTTTGGTCCTAATTTGATTTCATGGAGCTCACGAAAACAGCCAACCGTGTCTCGCTCAAGTACAGAAGCAGAGTATAAAGCTCTAGCTAATGGCACTGCAGAAGCTACTTGGATTCAGTCTATACTTAAAGAGTTAGGTGTCAAACAAACTCGTGCTCCAGTTCTGTGGTGTGATAATTTAGGAGCCACCTATCTCACATCAAATCCAGTCTTTCATGCACGCACGAAACATATTGAAGTTGATTTTCATTTTGTTAGAGAAAAGGTAGCAATGGGTGCTTTGGATGTTCGATTTATATCATCTAATGATCAAGTGGCTGACGGTCTCACAAAACCTACAACTCGTACTATGCTGGAGAAATTGAGATACAATCTAAACCTAGTAGCGGTTAAGATTAAGGGGGAATGTCAAGATAAGAAAAGATAAGAGTTGTTAGTTAGATATTTTTAATATAAGATATGTATTCTTGTTGTATTATCAGATCCTTGAGATTAGGATCTTATAGTTGTAATCGTGTTATATAAATGAGATCATAACCCAAACAGGGTATTCAAGCCAAATTACTCTTTCTGTCTTAATCAACTTTATTTGAAATATATATATATATATATATATATATATATATATATATATATATATATATATATATATATATATATATACATGGAAAAGTTCTATATAGAACCATTATTAATCAAGTAGCCAAGGAACCAATCCAAAGCGTTGAAATTTAAAGCGATCAACGGTAAAAAGAAGGGTTGTAGAAAAAACGATTTTTTTTTTCGAAAAAAACTCACTTCATTTTTTTTGTTGAAAAATTAAGGTCTATTTTTTTTTATAGAAAAAAAAATAAATATATAAAAATTCATGTTTTTTGTACTTTTTAAATATAGATTCATATTCTTGTAAAAAATAAAAATAAAAAAAAACAATATTTCAGCTCAAATTCACATTGTGAACCTGTTCAGATTCACATTGTGAGTTTATAGGTTTCATAAGTATATATACATAATTTTTAATTATATAAGGATATAGACATAATTATAGAAGTTTACAATAATATAGACAGAATTCTCTCTCTCTCTCTCTCTCTATATATATATATATATATATATATATATATATATATATATATATATATATATATATATATATATATATATATATAAGCTTATTTATATTAAATAAAAATTCATAAAGGTTGCTATTGTCAGTAAATAAACCATAAAAGGTTCGTAATTAAGATTTACTTTCCCATTATTAATTTATTAGACTACCACAAAAATACTCTTTGATAACACACATTGCGTGTAGTAAAAGCCACAGATGACATGCAAATGCGTGTCAAGGAAGACCCTATCATAAAAGAAGACGACACGTTTTTGCGTGTTGTAAACTTACGACACGCATTTACAACACGGATTGGTTGTCAAGGAAGGCCCTGTCATAAATGAAGACGACACACATTTGCGTGTCGTAACCTTACGACACACATTTATTACACGCAAATGCGTGTCGTAAATTTTAAATGTCTAAAAAAATATTATATATAGATTTACTAATTTTCAAATTAAATCAGCATTTAATGTCCCATAGTACAAAATAAAATATCATATAAAAAAATACAATCCATTACACAAAATTTAATGTCATACACATAATCGTTCCAGTTGTAGATAAATGTAATACATCAAGTGTGAAGGAGATGAAAGTCATCAACAAATAGTAGTAGAACCACAAGAACTTGCTGACCACCTTTACAACATCTAATCTAGTTTGCTTGACACTACGCACATCTACAAGACTTGCAAATTAGAATCATGAAGCCATTAGATTGACATATTAAGAAATCAAAGTATATTATGTTACTCGAGTAATAATAAGGTTTATGAGGGACATTCATTCATTACTTACTTTCTGTACAACTAAAAAGGTATACTTTCTTCCCATGTAATACCCCCACCATAAAATGCATCATGTACGATTTAAAAACCGATTTAAAGTGTGGTTAGTTAAATTTCTAACAAATTCCTACATTTATTTTCTCAAGACAATAAAACTTTGAGAAACATGAATAACATATTAGTAAACTTAGCACAAACATGTGGTAATAACAGGTTATATGTTTCATCTCAAATCTGAAAACTGATAGCTATAAGGAAATGTTTTACCTTGACACGTTTTGTTTCATCTCAGATATGTGGACTATTTTGGAGAACTGCAATAACAATTTATGAAGTCTGTTGGGTAATATTTTTGTGGTTTATGTTGGGCTTCTATTGTATAATTGTTCTTGGGCTTAGATATATTTATGTTAGTGGTTTTATTGTGTTTTTGGTTATGGGGACCGAAATCACTATGGTGATTTCGGTCAGCTTGGGCTTGGGCCGTGTTAAGGCTTTGTATTAGGTTCATATATATAGATAGTTTTTCAATCGTTTAGGTGAGTCAATTGTTCATTAATTGTGGTATTCGGCTATAAGGTTTTTATTGGTGTACCAAATGATTTCATCTAATAAATTGTGTGCATTAAGAGTAATTTATGTGTTCTTGAATCACTATCTGATTTATATTCCGCATTCTTTAGATAGATTGATTGATATCTTATTAAGCTAAGTGTTTTAGGACTTACAATTAGTATCAGAGCTTTGAATAGGTATCAATCGATTCTAGGACTTTGGGGTCTTGTTTTGAGCTGTTTTGAGATTATTGGTTTAATCGAAAAACGATAAGTTTCAATTTAAATTGATACAAATTATTGTTGTTCATCGATTAACTGTTCTTGGGTTTCTTCATATTCACCATGTTCTTCATGGATTCATCTGAATTTTCGAGATTAAATTTGGATCCTTATCAATTTATATCATGAAATTTAAGGGATCTTGGTAACTTTATGTTAAGAAAGCCAAGTTTTAGGTTCCAACATCTTAAGGGTTTTCGGTGGCTTTTAGTCAAAATTGAAGGTTTTCAGTCAATGTTCTGACCGAAATCTGTAAAACAAATACGCATATTCGGTTTTAGTTCTCGGCCGAAATCATCAGTTCTCGGTCAACTCACATGTTGACTTCCCTTGTTTTCAGTCAATTTTTTGATTTTTGGGTGTTCTCGGTTTTGTTAATTAAAATGGAATCTCAATACAACAATTTAGCGCATCAGGAGTTAGATTTTATTATGGGGATTGCCACTCGTTGTAACATACACGTTTTGAAATCGTGTATTCTAAATTATAAAAGAGAATAATATTATGAAATATTATGTGAAATTGAGTGTTGAGTTCTAACAGATAATTTTTAATAGAAATGAAGTAAAACTATGTTTAGAATCACTCAGAAAATATCGGAAGTCTTATGAAATTCCAATTAAAAGTCAAATAGTGAAATTTAGAGAATATATAAAACTTGAAATAAGTAAAATTTTATTATTGAAAGTTGTAGATAATCTCATTAGAAACATGTAGGCGAAAACCTCGTCGAAATCCGAGTTATAACGTAGAAGTTATGACCAATCGAAGATCCGCGAAAAAACCGGTACGACGCCGAATGACGTAAAAAATGAGTTTTTCATAAACAAATTTTTAGCCTTAGTGATCTAAATCAAAATGTCGTAGTATTCGTTAAACTAAGAAGTTCGATAAAAAGAACGCCAAAATCTAACTTTGTATGAGGAAGTTATGATTTTTTTTAAGTTTCAGCTTAGCAGTAGACATCTAAAAACTCGAATTTTAGATCGAGTGATTTTTAGCCGACACAACCTAAACGAGAATCGAAGGTCTCGTCAATAGTAGTACAATGGTAAAAAGTCTGACGAAAACGAATGTCGGATGAAGAAGTTATGAATTTTTAACGGATTTACCAGTCCCGATCTGTTAAAAATAATAATATTAAAAATAAATTGAAAATTAGTCGACGAAGTCTAAACGAATATTGTAGATTATATTCCCGCCTACGCATGCATATAAATAACGTCGAAAATGGAGCCCGTATGAGAAAGTTATGGATTTTAGAAGATTTGGGCACAATTTCTGAGGAATCTAGCAAGGATAAGGCCAATCTCAGTGAGTCACCCGCTGAGTCTGACGCGTGTCGCTTGCTGATTGGACCGAAGCAGAAGCCTATCCCCATCCGATGCACAGCTGCTTCCGATGTCACGTTGTATGCTCCGAACTCGGACGCGTGGCCTCGCATGCGAGACGTGTCCGACGCGTGTCTTCCTCCGGATCCGACCACCTGGCCTTCGCTGTTGCCGCCACGTGCCTTCGCTGCCACCTCCTTCTCCGCCGAACCCTCGCATCCTCGCCCTATAAATACAAGGCTTGCGAGCCTTCTCGGTAATTTGGAGAAATTGCCATTTTACACCCCTCTTTCAATATTTTTATTATTTTGACATCCCCCGAAGCCCCGATATCATTTTTAACACCCGAAACACGCCCCAAAGTGCCCGTGAAGCATGATAAAAATATCTTTCCGGTTTGAATCTCTACATTTGCGGAGCCTAGTTTTTCAATAAAATTTTCGGTTTTCAACGAAGAATGTCATATTTAGAGCCAAAGTGCTGCCCAAATTAATATTTTAGCCCCCGGTTATTTCACGGTGAGTTTAATATATAGGGACGATTGTATGTTATGTGTTATATGTGCTATGTGCTTTTCCGTATTATTATTATGGGTTATTTTCCTGTGTTCTTTTTATTCGCTATTTTTAATAGCAAAGAAATACCTTTGACCATGTGAACAGTGAAAGGACTTAGATTCACATTGGTACTGGTATGTAGCCTCTGGCCATGTAGAACATGTCTCTGTAAGAGAATGATTTCTATTCTATGGCATTGGCAGAATGTTAGACAAGGCTGAAAGTCTGAAATCTACCAAATTGTTTAATCAGAAAGTGTATGTCTTCTGTGCCATTTGGGCCGAAGCTTTATTGATGTATATCAATTATGGAAATCGTTATGTCTCATCGATTGTATATCTTTGAATCAAATGAATGATTGATATGGAAAGTTTGTCACATGATTCACATATGCCCTTGTTGTTCCTTGTTCCTCTTTGCTTCTGCCATATTGAAGTGTATATATATATATATATATATATATATATATATATATATATATATATATGGCATAACGTTATATTGTATCTATTATTGAACTCACTTAACGTCACCGCTTACCCTCTCAATGTTTAACAAATTTGCAGGAGATAAGTAACCAGTATAGTCATATACTGTCGGAAGATTTAGAATAGTTGTAATATTACTTTTGTATTTAGGGATCATGTATGTATAAATGTATAGTATCCTGGGTAGTTATGTAATATATAACACTTTGTAATAGTCGGTTTGTATCCAGTCATTTGTAATCTCTTTATCAATGTAAAATATTGTTTTTATGAATATGCAAGTAGCATGTTTTGGAGTAACTATATTGTCAAGTATGAAAGTTTAGGTCTTTCAGAAATACGAAAGTAAGGTTCTTTCAATCGTATTCCTCGAATTTTGTCTGTTGACGGGTTTCCAAAATGAAAATTCAGAATTGAGAAGTACATTAAAATGAAGGATGCCAAGATATGGAGGAGCATTCTCAGAGGTCCAGTCAGGATTACAACAACTTTGGATGATGAAGCTAAACCTGTTTTTGATAAAAAGATAGAGAACTACACGGATGGGGACTTTGAAAAGCTTGAAGAACATGACAGAGCTCTTGCCAATCTTACCATGTATGTATATCCTGAAATTGCCTAAGGCTTTAGGGAATACATGTTTGCAAAGGATTTATGGGAGGCTTTGATTGAGGTTGATGAGGGAAATGAGGACATGAGACAGAGGAAAGGTTTAAGATGTTTAATCATGTTCTAGGGGAGTCTCTTGAAGTTCAGCTGCAAAGGTTTATTACTCTCACTACTGAGATGAGTACGGCTGGAATCAATCTACCACGCACAAAAATTAACAAGAAGCTGTTGAATTCTCTTCCACGTAGCTGGGACATAAATGTGTCAATGATCAAGAAGCTAGACATCTGAGGAAGATTTCCCTTGAAGAAGTGATGGCTGTAATCAAGGCATGTGACATGGATGATAAGCAGCGTGAAATCAACCATGTGAATTCCTATTCTACTACCAATCTAGGAATATCAACAAATAATGCCTTCTCAGATCAACAAACACATTCTGTTCATCCTGTTGTACCTCATCAACATCTGGCCTCTTCAAGTTCTTCTGGTTCAAGTTTTAAAGCCACAACTTCAACTACAGTTCAAACTTCATCAATTTCAAAAGAAGCTGAAAGAACATGGCTTTAATGGTTGGGTTCATGAATTGCTATAATTCTCTCTTGGCAGGAGATTTAGCTCCTCCAATTATAGTTGGAGAACTGGATCAGATTCATCCTGAGGATGTGGAAGAGATGGATATCATGTGGCGGATAACTATGGTTGTGTTCAGGTCAAAGAAGTCAACTCAGCGCACAGGGAAGAACAACTGGGGAATGAACATGGAGAAGAAAGTGGGGTTCAACAAGAGCAAGCTCCGGTGCTACAACTTTCACGAGGTAGGTCATTTTGCTCGTGAATGCACCAAGCTAGACACCAGGACCAAATGCCAAGAGGACATTGGTGGCTACAGGGAACAACAGAGGAGCTGCAGCCAATAATGAAACATCTAACTTGGCAATGGTGGCACAAAGTTTCGACTGGGAGTATCAAATGCAGGCGCTGAATCTGACATGACATGAAACAACATGCTTGGCTCAGATCAGTGAGAGTTCAAAGGTGGAGGAAGTCGAATAAGAGATGATGGAACTGCAATTCGTCTTCATGGTCTCTACAACCCCTTCCACAAAAGAGGTTAGTGACATTTTCTATACTCAATCCTGTAGTGATAAAATAAAATATTATCGCGATCAACATGATTTATTAATTAGGGAAATTGAGGACCTTAAATATGAAGGATATACTCTCAGAGAGGCCAAAAAACCCTTAAAAGAAAAATTAGAGGCCCAAACTAAAGATCTAAAAAGTATTAAGGAAGAATACCACACTAAATGTGAACACTATGATTATCCTTAAGAAAAGATTGACAGTCTAACTTTCGAGCTTGACACGTTGAAAATTAAGTTTGAAATGCAGATTTTTATTTTAAAAAATTTGATGTCTCAAGTAAGAAAGTCTAGACCATGATTGAAAAGAAACTTAGATGGAAAGGTAAATAAGAATGTAGGTCTTGGTTATGATAGTGTTCCTCCTCCATT
Source organism: Lactuca serriola (assembly GCF_051521515.1). NCBI lineage: Eukaryota > Viridiplantae > Streptophyta > Magnoliopsida > Asterales > Asteraceae > Lactuca > Lactuca serriola. Next base: position 4,352,319 of record NC_136410.1, read on the forward strand.
CAATGATAACTACACTTTTACTCCCTTGACTGAGGAAGAAATGGCAAAGGAAGCACATCTACAGTATGGCAAACCTAAAGTAGTTGAGTTAGTAAATAATGATAGGGTGAATGATACTAATTTCTCTACCTCATATGCAGATGAACCCCTAGTGCAAGACAGGAAAGAGGTTAGAGAAAGTGTTTATGTTTTGAAAAATAACACTGCTTTGAAAAGTAGTGTTTTGAAAACTAATACTACTATATTCATTATTTCTGTTGATTGTTTTAACAATGTCTCTTTGAAAACTGATACTTCCGTTGTTTCTAATATTTGTGATGATGTGGTGGTGAATTCCAATATTAATGGATCTGATGTTAGTAAATATAAGCCACCAAAACAAGCCAAACAGACTGCTAACTGTAAGTGTCCTATGGACACAATCTAGACACGCAACCAGGGACAAGTGGTAACAGCTTTTATGTGAAGAAACAAACATGTTTCCACTGCAGAACACCTGGACACATTGCCAGAAACTGCCCAAATCGTGCATATGTTCCTTACTATGCATAAGGTAGGCAGAACGTATCATGAGGAAGATCTCTCAAAAGATATTCCTCGAGGTCACGTTCTAGTGATGGTGATTGGAATGTAAGAAAGGACAGAAATCAGGCTGTCAAAGAAAATAAGAAAAAAAAAGATTTTGAAACAAAATTCAAGAGATAATTTGGCAAAACTGTAAAACCCGTTCTTGATGTACCAATTAAAATCACAAGAGTTGGTGCGGAATCCCAATCAGGTGATTACTGCTAAACAAATATTATCAATTACGAACACGGTTCACGAATCTTCAATGCATAATATATTCAAGAATAGTCTAATACATAGGATTTTTAATTTGCTCTTGGTTCTCTCTTTCTCTCTAAATCTCAATCACAATTCCTTAGGATAACCAACTGACTAACGCTATCATTTATGGTTGATAATACATTATATACTAAACCTATTACAAAGCCTTAACAAGCCCAAGCCCAACCGAAATCCTATAAGCCCACCAAAATCACCCAACGAAATCACAAGGTGATTTCGGTCCAAACACCACCGAGAATATGGAGAATCGGTCCTGGACCGAGAACACAAAAGGCCAACAAAAGTAAAGTATAAACCATAAATTATGTCATAACAATTTCCCCCTTGGTTTATAGATTTCTTTTCTTTTCAAACTTCTCTTTGATCTTGAACTTCAGCTTTTATCTTCGATTTCTTCACAACTTCAAGATGAACATATGAATCTCTGCATGAATAACTTCATATTGAATAGTTGGACTTCCTTCAAAATTTGAATTTGAACGCAGAGAGGATAAAGAGGCTTCTTGTATAGGCTCTTAAAAGTCAGCACTTTCAGCTTTGAAAAACTTCAGAGATAATTACAGAGAGACTGATTCTTTTGGATCACTTCAACAAGTTCAAAGACAATAGAAAATTGATTGAGGAGGCTTCAATGCAATTTGTCACATAACTTCAAATATAGCTTCACCTTGCTTCTGGGGTTGAAAGGTTGTGTGGTGAAAAATAAGCTTCACTTCTAGTTCCTTTGAATGAATATTTTTTGTTGATCACAGATGCATCTTTGAAAAGTAACCATGAATAAGAAGTCCCTATGGATCACAAAATCATAAAGACCCTTCTCACAATAGTTGTTCAAGGACCCAGCCTTGGCTCAGAAGGAAACAACTTGCAATATCTTTGTGAACAGGGAGGAACGCACTGCGATTTGATGACTATCGAAGAACTACTCATGGCTATTTTTGATGTTAGCCCCTACATATCCTTGATCAAAGATCTCAATACAGTTTTTCAAGTCAACAAGTTAACTTGGGCCTTGGCGAGACGTTCAATGGTTTCTGAATCTCATTTGAGTGTACCATTCTAGTGCCAGTGAGAGTTAATTAGGAATAACTCACAATACCATCATGTGACAAAATATCCGAGGACATATTTCCATAGTTTAGCATGACATGAGGTCTTGGGTCAAAAATATGATTTATACTTTACTTTTCTAGGCATTAATAGTTTTTGGTCGTGTAATATATTTTTGTAGTTGTATTTACGGCCCAATGGGTCTTTACGGCCGTAAACCCATTTATGGCCCATATTCCCCAAGTGTATATATATATATATATATATATATATATATATATATATATATATATATATATATATATATATATATAGGTGTTAGGTGGTTGAGGAGGCATTGATGAACAGAAGAGAGTTTACAGCCAAGAGAGAGAGAAAGGAGCTTAAGTGTGTGTATTCTAAGGTGTGTTCTAGAGAGAGAAACAAGTGAAAAGAAGAGAGTGTGTGTGAATATATTGTAAGGAACTTCATTCTCATCATTAATACATCATAGATTCAAGTTATTCTTATTCTCCTTCTCTTCTATTTTGATCTGGCATCATCCGTTTGATTGAGATTCTGCACCATCAAACGAATCTGATTGATACATAAGCAGATTGGGGACTTACAATTGGTATCAGAGCTTGGATAGTATCAATCATTTTGGCTAGATCTGGAGCATATTTGATCTTATTTTTGAAAGATTCTTGTGTTTTTGGATAGATATCTGAAAATTAGGGGGGGGGGGAGGGTTGTTCTTCGTGTTTTTGATAAAAAAAGGGGGGGGGGGGTTGATTGAGTTTTGGAGCTACAAAGTCGAAAAAACATTGTTTTTGGTCGTAACCTGCGAGGCGGTGGCGGCGTGCATGACCAGTAGCTAGAGTTTCCGAGGAGTTTACGGCCGGAGTCGGAGTTTACGACCGGAGTTTGTGGTCCTCGATTTGTGGCTGGTCTTCGCACATGTACGGCTTCGGAGTTAACGGCTCAGCAACGTTTACGACTTCGTCCTCGCACCTCGCACGTTCAGTAGCCTCGTTCAACAAGCTTCACTGCAGTCGTCCTCGCAAGAGCTTTCATATAAAAAGGAAATCAGATTTTTGGAGGTTCCGGGGATCGAACCCGTGTCCCTTTTGTATTCAACAAGGCGCCTTACCAGTTGGTCTAGGAAGCCACTTGCTTCACTCCTTCGAAATTTAATTCAAAATGAGTCCTTTCTCAGTTCCCACTTTCGCAAATTTAACACTTTTAACCCAAAAAATCATTTTCCTTTATTTCTAAATTACTTTTTCAACCAAAAACTTTAGATTTTAATTTTTGACTTTTGACCTAAAATATTGACTTTGACTTTAAAGTTTGACCTTTGACTTTAAATTTTGACTTTCTCGTTTAACTTTTAAATTTTCAAATTTAGCTTTTCTGTTTGACTTTTAAGTTTGACCTTTTAAATTTGACTTTTAAGGTTGACTTTTGAGTTTTAAGTCAAAGGGTATATTTTTTAAACAATGAGTTCCTCAAACATTCCGGACAATGAAGTTTCATGCTCTCAAACTAGCATTAAAACTATCAAATTTTTACGTGAACATGCTGATTTGATGCGTAGAGAGATAGAGGATCTAAAATATGAAGGATATCAACTTAGGAAAGGCGAGAAACCATTGAAAGATCAATTAGAGGCCAAGACAAATGACTATAAGAAATTACAAGCAGACTATAGTGACAAGTGTGTTCATTATAGATATCTTAAGAAAGACTTTGACGTTGTGACTGCCGAACTTGATGCATTAAAAAAAATATAAAGATGTTGAATTGAACTTTAAAAAAGTTTGATGTATCAAGTGAGGTAGTTGTGTCCATGATTGACAATTGCTTAAAATTTAAAGATAACCAACAAAAGGGTATATGTTATGAGAGTGTCCCTCCCCCCTTCAATCACAACTACTCTTATACCCCTCTAACTAAGGAAGAAATCGAAAATGAAGCACATCTTCAGTATGGCCAACCCCCTGCTCCAGCTTCAGTTACGACTGAATAATTAGGGCCAACTGAGGGTGTTGATGAGACATCCCCATTTTCAAGGCCAGAAAAGACCTATTTTGTTTATGCTTTGTTTAAAAATTAGAGTAATATTTTAAATAAAACTGTTGCGGAATTTGTCCCAAAAAAAATTTGATAAAGATTTATCAAAAGCATTTCCAAAGAAATGTATTTCATTAAAAGACTTGGGATATCATGTTCGATACAGATCAAAAGCATAAATAGTACAATATAAGCCTTACTACATTATTTCATATCTACAGGCCTATATCCGTAATCCCTCATCCAAACATCACATCTATGCTCATGTGCCACTACCTGCAATACAAGAAACTGAGTGGGTCAGGCTGGGGAGCCTGGTGAGCACATAGGGTTTTCAAACCACAATAAATAAGTTTATTAATTTCATTAATCAACAATAACCCGATTACCCATTCCCGTTATCCTTACTTTACGTCCCTAAACACCTATCATAAGGGACCTAGCCTAAGGATCATCATCGGGATGAACACTACTGCTAAGGGGATTCCTCAGCAATAAATTTCCTAAAGGCAACCATGTGGGGGATGGGGTACACCGGTGAACACATCGTTCACAAACACCTACAGGTTGCAAGCCTGCTAGTGTTCCATTGGACTGTGTAGAAGAGTCTGTGGTCGTCATCCATACTCCGCTAGATGACAGAATCAACAGCATCAACATCGAGGCCTCTCATCATTTTATCACACATCACCTATTACATCTACCCATGTTTCACCCCAACATTTTCGTAGATATAAAATACATATACATTTTAAATCATTGAAAACATGTATAATAACGTTCATCCAGCATAGATAGCAAGTATTCAGATAATATGCACACATAGCACGTAATTTATGTAAAATATTTCATATCTATGTGTAAGCTAAAAGTAACTATGCACTCACCTAAAAGGTGGTGATTCAGCAATCGGACCGCGCTTCGATACTCTCAAAACAATTTTCCTTCGATAAAACCTAGTATCAGTACCACTAGGGTTTAGTCTAACGTCAACCACGACTAATTAATAGTCTAACTATTATTATTATTATTATTATTATTATTATATAAGCATTAAATAACACTCAATATAACTTATAATAATAGCCCAAACAATTATTTTAAGGACCTAATAACATTACTATAATTATTTGAAAGCTATATTAAAATTACGTAAGCGTAGCTCACTTACAACGGATTTTAAAGAAAACCGGGCTTTATTTGGAGCAACGTTTTGAAACTGAAAGACTCTTTTTCTCGAGACTCCGGGAGCCTCGGGGCTTCCTTAGGGTGCTAGGGGTTCACCTAGACTTTAGGGGACTCAAAAGGGGCTAGAGAGAGAAAGAAATTAGAGAGAGAATGAGTTTTGTGTGTTTTTCTTCGGCAACCCTCGCAGCCTATTTATAGGTGCGAGCCTTCGGTCGTACGCTGGGCGTACAACAACACTACGCGGGGCGTAGTTTGGATAAGGTTACAGGTGGCGCGACTTCGGTGGAGCGACGTGGAGGCTTGTAGACCGAGGAAGGTTCTTCGTACGCGGCTCGCTCCGAGCTCGGACGCTAGGCGTAATGCGAGGGGCGATGTGTCGCCATCCGAAGCGACTTCTGAGACCATCATCAAACGGTTGTGGTGTTGCCACGTCATCGATTTAGCAACAGACTTCGCAATTTCATGCTTCAACTTTAAAAATTCATAACTTTCGCGTACAAGCTCCGTTTTCGACGTTCTTTATATCCACGTGAAGGTGGGAACGTACTCTACAACTTTCGTTTAGACTCCATCGGCTAATTTTGGCTCTAATTTAAAAGTTATATTATTAACAGGCCGGGACAGGATTGGTCCGTTAAATTCTCATAACTTCTTCATCCGACGTCCGTTTTCGCCCATCTTTTTCTCGTTACGCTACTCTTAACGAGATCTTCGATTCTAGTTTAGGTTGTGTTGGCTAAAAGCTACTCGATCTAATATTCGAATGCCGGGCTGTACACTGCTAAGCCGAAACTTCGAAAAATCATAACTTCCTCATATGAAGTCAGATTTGGGCGTTCTTTTTATGGACACTCTCGGTTTAACGCATTCTACGACTTTCGTTTAGATCTCTAAGGCTAAATCTCGCTCTATCATAAATTCACTATTTACGCTTCCCGGTATCGTGTCGGTTCCGTCGCGAAACTTCAACGGGTCATAACTTCTTCGTTATAAATCGGATTTCAGCGTTCTTTATATCCCCAAAATCCTTGTTTCGACCACTACAACTTTATATAAAGATATCGGGCTTATCTCGCACTTTAATTTTGACGCTTATTTTTATTCTTTATTAATTATACATTTATAGCTAAATAATAAGCACACATAAATACACATAATTCACATAATACTCAAATATTTCATCTTTATTACGTCAAAGAGAGTTACAAGAGTTGAACTAGACTATTACATTGTCAAAAATTCTTAGCCCCAAAACCCGGGCGTTACAATTCTCTTCCCCTTAGGATGATTCCGTCCCGGAATCATGCATCAGCAAACAGATGTGGATAGCGACTCATCATGTCATCCTCTGTTTCCCAAGTGAGATTTGGCCCATTCGAATGTTTCCATTGGACTAGCACTAAGTCGTCCATCTTGCGTCGTAACTTCTTAGTCTTACGGTCAACAATTGCCTCAGGCTCTTCGATCAGCATCTTATTCTCATCCATTCTTAACTCTAAAATTGGAATTATTTCGGGAACGTCTCCCGTGAATTTCCTCAGATAACACACATGGAAGGTGTTATGTATACCATCGAGTTCTTCGGGTAATTCGAGCTTGTAAGCTTGGTTCCCAATCTTCTGAAGAACTTTGAATGGTCCAATGAACCTTGGACTCAACTTTCCTCGTTTCCCAAATCGTATAAGTCCCTTCCACGGTGAGACTTTTAGCAAAACCGAATCCCCAACTTCGAAGGTCATCGGTCGTCTTTTCTTGTCAGCATAGCTCTTTTGACGATCCTGAGCTGCTAACATGCTTTCCTTAATCACTTTCAACTTCTCAGCAGTCTCATGGACTATCTCGGGGCCCATAAACTGCTTCTCTTCGGCTTCAAGCCAACAAGACGGCGTACGACACTTCTGTCCATACAAGGCTTGATAAGGTGCCATCTTGATGCTCGAGTGAAAACTGTTGTTGTAGGAGAATTCAACCAGAAGTAAGTGCTCGTCCCGGTTCCCTTGGAACTCGAGGGTACATGCTCTCAGCATATCTTGCAATGTTTGAATCGTTCTTTCGCTCTGGCCATCGGTCTGCGGATGGTAAGTTATACTCAAACATAACTTTGTACCCAACTCCTCTTGTAGACTCCTCCATAACCGTGACGTGAAACGACTATCACGATCAGATACAATTGTTAGAGGAACACCGTGAAGTCTTACAATCTCCTTCATGTAAGCATTTGCGAGCTTATCCATAGACCACCTCTCGTTGGCTGCTATGAAGTGTGCACTTTTGGTGAAACGATCCACGACCACCCAAATCATGTCGTGACCGCTCTTAGTTTTGGGCAGTTTAGTCACAAAATCCATGGTGATGTCTTCCCATTTACCCATGGGTATAGGTAAAGGTTCTAAAATCCCATATGGTTTCTGATGTTGTGCCTTAACCCTTGCACAAGTTACACACTCGGCCACATACTTCGCAACGTTGAGCTTCATCGTCGGCCACCAGTAGTAGGGTTTAGGTCCCTATACATTTTAGTGCTACCGTGATGAATCGAGTACATGGTCTTGTGTGCTTCTTCCATCAGAAGGTCTCTTATTCCTACCGTCTTAGGTACCCAAATTCGATCTTGGAATACCTTCAGTCCTCGACTGTTTGTACCGAATACTAACATTTTTCCCAAACTTTCTTCCTTTCGTTCATTCTTCTCTAAAGCTTCTTCTTGAGCTTTCCTGATACTTTCCATAATCGTCGAGACGACTTCGATTCTCAACGCTCTTGGCCTTTTCCTTTCAAGGTTGACTTTCCGACTGAGAGCATCAGCAACAACATTTGCTTTACCGGGGTGGTAAAGTATCTGACAGTCGTAGTCCTTGAGTAGTTCTAGCCAGCGTCGTTGCCTCATGTTCAATTCTTTCTGATTAAAGAGATACTGGAGACTCTTATGATCAGTGAACAACTTGCACTTCGTGCCGTAGAGGTAATGCCTCCATATCTTTAGAGCAAAAACTACTGCTGCCAACTCCAAATCATGAGTAAGGTAGTTCTTTTCATGCTCTTTCAATTGTCGAGATGCATATGCTATCACCTTTTCTCTTTGGGTTAGAACACAACCCAACCCGACTCCAGAAGCATTACTATAAACTGCGAAATCTTCAACTCCATCGGGTAGAGAAAGTATCGGTGCTTCACATAACTTCTTCTTTAGCTTCTCGAATGCCTCATCATGCTTCTCACTCCACGTATGTGTAGTTCCTTTATGGGTCAAAGCTGTTAATGGAGCAGCTATCGAAGAAAAGCCTTGGATAAATCGTCAGTAATATCCGGCTAATCCTAGAAAGCTTCGAATCTCCGTGGGACTTTTCGGACGTTCCCACTTCATCACAGCCTCGATCTTTGCGGGGTCAACCATTATCCCTTTTTGGTTAACCACATGACCCAAGAATTGGACTTCTTGGATCCAAAAATCGCATTTGGAGAACTTAGCGTAAAGCTTCTCCTTCTTCAGCACTTCTAATACTTCTCGTAGATGCTTGCCATGCTTCTCTTGGCTTTTCGAGTAGATCAGAATGTCTTCGATGAACACTATCACGTATTTATTGAGGAATGGTTTACAAATCCTATTCATCAAATCCATGAATGTTGCTGGAGCATTGGTTAGTCCAAACGACATAACCAAGAACTCGTAGTGTCCATATATCATTCTGAATGCAGTTTTCTCAATATCCTGCTCTCTTACCTTCAACTGATGATATCCTGACCTAAGATTGATCTTTGAGAAGTAGCTCGAACCTTGCAGCTGATCGAATAGGTCATCAATCCTCGACAATGGATATTGTTTCTTCACCGTTGCCTTATTCAGCTCTCGGTAGTCTATGCACATCCTGATGTGTCCGTCCTTCTTCTTCACGAATAACACTGGAGCTCCCCAGGGTGATGAACTAATTCGAATGAAACCGTTGTCCAACTACTCCTGAAGCTGCGTCATAAGCTCTTTCATCTCCGTTAGTGCTAGTCGGTAAGGTGCCTTTGTTATCGGTGTTGTTCCTAGTAACAAGTCTATTATGATCTCCACTTGTCTATCAGGCAGTAATCCAGGAAGATCTTCGAGAAAGACCTCCGGATAATCACACACGACTGGTATATTCGGCACCTCCTTCTTTTCCTTCTTAGCATCGATAACAAATGCCAAGTATGATGCACATCCCTTGGACAAACATTTCATGGCTTTCATCAGGGAGATGATTCCATAATTCACTCTGTGTTTGTCCCCATACACTATAAATGATTCCTTTCCGGGTGGGTTTACCCTTACTATCTTCTTTCGGCATTGAATCTCAGCATCGTTGACGCTAAGCCAATTCATACCCAAAACGATGTCGAAACTGTTTAACTCTATGGGTAATAGTACTTCGTGGAATTCGTTTCCGTTTAGGTTGATGACTACGTTCTTAATACGATTACCAACAGGTACGAATTTACGACTGGCAACTTCTACAATCAGGGCATTATCAAGTTTTTCTGCAGGGAATGCTAATTTTCCACCAAATTTATGCGACACAAAGGAGTAGTTGGCTCCGGAATCAAATAGTATATTTGCAGGCAAACCATTTACAAGAAAGGTACCTGAAGCGGCGTCTGCTGCCTCCTTCGCAGCTCGAGCATCATTTGGAAGGCTCTTGCCTTCGGCTTCGGTGGTATGTTGGGCCTTCCTGCCTCCTTCTTCTTCGGGCAGTCCTTTGAAATATGCCCCTCCTCGCTGCACTCATAACAAACCTTCTTAGTGAACGTGCATTCATTGGCATAGTGCCCAGGCTTTCTACATTTGAAACAAGTGACTCCTCCATCACATTTCCCCTGGTGTTTCTTCTTGCATTTGTCGCACCATTTTGCTTTGGTTTCTCCTCCTTTCGAGCCAGACTTCGCGAATTTACTCTTCTTATCGGACCTCGAGGATCCGTAAAATTTCCTTTTCTCTCCCACCTCTGCTCTCTCCAGACCCTTCTCTCGTATCTGGGTCTCCACATTCGCAGCAGCCCAGATGGCGGCTTTCAGAGTGGTATTTTGCTTGACCATTGGACCGAAGTTCGCTGGTAATCCAAGGGAAAATTTCTTAACCTTGGAGAGTTTAGTTGGGACGAAGTGAGGAACAAGCTTCATTTTCTCAGTAAAGCTTGTAGCGTATTCAGTAACGCTCATTCTTCCCTTCTTCAGATTCTGGAATTCGTTATTGATCTCCAGAAGATCCTGCTCAGAGCAGTATTGCATCTTCAACTGTACCAGAAAATCCTCCCACGACATCTTGCTTGCTTCACCTGTGGGCATTGAATCAGCTAGTAGCTTCCACCAGCTCAGTACTCCATATTTCAACAGACGAACCGCGAGAGCGGTCTTCTGGCTGTTGCTACACTCGCAATTCTCAAACATCGTCTCCATCTCAGAGATCCAGTTCATGACTTCCACCGGCGTCGGGCTTCCAGATAGACTCGGTGGTTTGGACGCCATGAAATCCTTGTATTTGCATCCACGTCCGTCATTTGCTCCATCCTGGTGGTTTTGCCTAACTATCGGTGGGTTGCCTTGACCAACAGTCCCACTGTAGTTTCCTTCCTCAGTTTGCCCTTCGTTCAACTCGGGCTGTTCGATCTGAATAGTCGCTTCCTCTCGATTTTGCTGGAGAAAACATCTGGTTTCCTCCATTTGACGATCCAACATTGCCTGGATCATCGCTTGCACTCCGGCCATCATTATTGGTTCAGCAGTGGCTTCCACAACCGGTATTTGCTCAATCATTGGGGGTTGGTTTCTGTCCCCATTTACATTCACATTTCTGCTACGGGTCCTTGCCATCTTGATCTATACACCGAATAAGGTGAATTTAGATCTTTATGTATGACTGATGTTTAGATCATCCTTATCACTCTGAACCGTTTACATGCTAGTTCTAATATCATAGTCGTACGTTTAGAATCCTAAACACATAAGGTTTCCAGATCCAATCGGCAATAGACCATAGATCCTAACAAATAACAGCATATCATGCACAAAACATTTAGCACATAAAAGCATTTTAGGCACAATTCCTAAAATAAGCTAGTGCTCACACCTCACAATCATCGCTTAGCATTCTAAGTTTAAGTCTAGAAATCCTACAAATTCCTAGTTCGCTTAAACTAACGCTCTGATACCAACTGAGACATCCCCATTTTCACGGCCAGAAAAGACCGATTTTGTTTATACTTTGTTTAAAAATCAGAGTAACATTTTAAATAAAAGTGCTGCGGAATTTGTCCCAAAACAAAATATGATAAAGATTTATCAAAAGCATTTCCAAAGAAATGTATTTCATTAAAAGACTTGGGATGTCATGTTCGATACCGATCAAAAGAATAAACAGTACAATATAAGCCTTATTACATTATTTCATATCTACAGGCCTATATCCGTAATCCCTCATCCAAACATCACATCTATGCTCATGCGCCATTACTTGTAATACAAGAAACTGAGTGGGTCAGACTGGGGAGCCTGGTGAGCACATAGGGTTTTCAACCCACAATAAATAAGTTTATTAATTTCATCAATCAACAATAACCCGATTACCCGTTCCTGTTATCCTCACTTTACGTCCCTAAACACCTATCATAAGGGACCTAGCCTAAGGATCATCATCGGGATGGACACTACTGCTAAGGGGATTCCTCAGCAATAAATGTCCTAAAGGCAACCATGTGGGGGATGGAGTACACCGTGAACACATTGTTCACAAACACCTACAGGTTGCGAGCCTGCTAGTGTTCCACAAACATCGTTTACTTACAACGAATTTTAAAGAAAATCGGGCTTTATTTGGAGCAGCGTTTTGAAACCGAAAGACTCTTTTTCTCGGGACTCCGGGAGCCTCGGGGCTTCCTTAGGGTGCTAAGGGTTCACCTAGACTTTAGGGGACTCAAAAGGGCCTAGAGAGAGAAAGAAATTAGAAAGAGAATGAGTTTTGTGTGTTTTTCTTCGGCAGCCCTCGTAGCCTATTTATAGGTGCGAGCCTTCGGTCGTACGCTGGGCGTACAGCAACACTACATGGGGCGTAGTTCGGATAAGGTTACAGGTGGCGCGACTTCGGTGGAGCGACGTGGAGGCTTGTAGACCGAGGAAGGTTCTTCGTACGCGGCGCGTTCCGAGCTCGGACGTTGGGCGTAATGCGAGGGGCAACGTGTCGCAATCCGAAGCGACTTCTGAGACCATCATCGGATGGTTGTGGTGCTGCCACGTCATCAATTTAGCAATAGACTTCGCAATTTCATGCTTCAACTTTAAAAATTCATAACTTTCGCGTACGAGCTCCGTTTTTGACGTTCTTTATATCCACGTCAAGGTGGGAACGTACTCTACAACTTTAGTTTAGACTCCGTTGGCTAATTTTGGCTCTAATTTAAAAGTTATATTATTAACAGGCCGAGACAGGATTGGTCCGTTAAATTCTCATAACTTCTTCATCCGACGTCCGTTTTCGCCCATCTTTTTCTCGTTACGCTACTCTTAACGAGATCTTCGATTCTCTTGTAGGTTGTGTCGGCTAAAAACAGCTCGATCTAATATTCAAATTTTGGGTTGTACACTGCTAAGCCGAAACTTCGAAAAATCATAACTTCATCATACGAAGTCAAATTTGGGCGTTCTTTTTATGGACACTCTCGGTTTAACGCATTCTATGACTTTATTTTAGATTGCTAAGGCTAAATCTCGTTCAATCGTAAATTCACTATTTACGCTTCCCGGTATCGTGTCGGTTCCGTCGCAAAACTTCAACGGGTCATTACTTCTTCGTTATAACTCGGATTTCGGCGTTCTTTATATCCCCGGAATCCTTTTTTCGACCACTACAACTTTATATAAAGATATCGGGCTTATCTCAAACTTTAATTTTGACGCTTATTTTTATTCTTTATTAATTATACATTTATAATTAAATAATAAGCACATAAATACACATAATTCACATAATACTCAAATATTTAATCTTTATTACTTCAAAAAGAGTTACAAGAGTTGACCTAGACTATTACATTGTCAAAAATGCTTAGCCCCGAAACCCGGGCGTTACAGTTGAGGTGAAGAATACTGATGCATCTACTTCTTGTGCAGGTAAAGTAGTGGAAGAAGAGAACAAGGAGAACACAATTGAACAAGCCAATGACTCCTTGAACTCATAATTTGTTGCTTCTAACTCAGTTACTTCTGATCAACCTGCTGTTGGTAAATACAAGTCACCAATTCAAGCTAAACAGAGTGCTTGTTGCAAGTGTGCATGTGGGAGAACCAGAAGCAAGGTAAGGGCACGCCACCAGGGGCAGGAAGAAACAACTTCCCAGTGAAGAAAAAGACATGTTTTCACTGTGAAACACCAGGACACATTGCCCAAAACAGTCCAAATTACGCATATGCTCCCTACTATGCACAAGGGTGGCAGAACGCGCCAAGAGGGAGATTTTCCAAAAGAAACCCCTTAAGGTCACATTCAGAAAATGGCGACTGGAATGCCACGAAGGCCAAGAATCCAATTCCCAAGACCAAGAATCAAAATCCCAAGGTCAAGAAGGGAATGCCAGTCAATAAGCCCAATCCAAGAGATGCTCCCGCAAAACCAAGACTGGCTAGGTGAAAGTCATCTCAACGGCCAACTTCAAGTTCAAAATCATGTGTCGTGGCACCCATCGGATCGAACAAGAAATGGGTTAAACCCGACTACAGAAGGGTACCAAAGGTTCACTCTCCCAAATTTTCTAATGATTCTAATATTTCTACATCTTCTGTTTGTGATAAGCAGGATATATCTTGGGAGCGAGTATCGTGTGTTGATGACAAAGGTCGAGCCAGTTTTAAAATGGATTGGGTTCCAAAGACCAATTGATCCCGCTCTGTGTCGGAGCAGCTTTGCAGGCATATCATCAGACTTTGGTTTGTTGGTAGTGGCTGTTTCAGGCACATGATAGGGGACATCTCTCAACTGTACAATATTCAGAACTTCGTTCGAGAGTATGTGTCCTTTGCGGGAAAGGAAAGAAAGGAAGAAAGGAGAGGATCACATAGGGTTTGTGCTTAATGACATGAAGAATTTTCGGATCTGTTATGAGATTATGAATGTTGTTCTCCGACCTTCTGGATGCAAATTCAATCGGTGACTTACAGTTTGATTTTTCTTCCCAATACTCCGAAGTTTATCTTATACTGTTTCGTTTTGAAGACAAATTTTATTTTATTATAGTTTTTCATTAGTAGGTATTGCTTGGGAAGTGATATGAAGCCTAGTCCTAAAGAGCAATATAAAATTCATGTAATGCAATAAAGCTGAAATGTCTAGACTCTATGTTCATTGTGCTGGTAGGCACAAAGCTGAAATGTCTAGACTCTGTGTCCATCCTAATCAACCTCTTCATCAATCTTAATTCCAACCTTAAAACATGCAATAAGAAAGTAGTTCAAGTGGATCAAGAATGTCTTTGGAAGATATTGTTAAGAGTTTAGCCGCAAGTACTCAATCATTTCTAAATGAGAACAAGGTGAGTATCAAGATTTAGAGCAACAAATGACTCAACCTGCTACTTCTGTGAGTAAATTGGAGTCACAAGGAAAACTACCCGCACAAACCGAGAAGAACCCAAAGCATAATGCATGTGTCATCACTTTGAGGAATGGTAAAGAATATGAAGGTCCAATCTTTATTGAAAAAGATGAAGAAATGGAGTTAGAAAAAGAAGTTGAGAAGTCAAAAGCACCCATTGAAGTGAAAGTTACTCCACCTCCTTTTCCTACAAGATTGAACAAATCAAAGCGGGAGAGAGAATATAATGAGATCATGGAGATGTTTAGAAAAGTTGAAGTAAATATTCCTCTCATTGATGCCATCAAACAAGTTCCTATGTATGCTAAATTCCTTAAGGAATTAAGCACATGTAAGAAAAAGTTAAAAGGGAATGAAATTGTTAAAGTAAGTGAGAATGTTTATGCAATGTTACAGAAAAGATTACCTAAAAAATGTAAGGATCCAGGTGTCTGCACAGTTCCTTGAAAGTTAGGTAATCTTCATGTTCCACGAGCAATGCTAGACCTTGGAGCTTCTATCAATGTTTTGCCATATTCTATTTTCAAAACTTTAAATATTGGCATATTATAGAAGACCGGGGTGATCATTCTATTGGATGACCGATCTTTAGTACATCCAAAATTTGTGTTAGAAGACGTGTTAGGTGTGCTAGAGGATTTCGTAGTCCAAGTGAATGAACTAGTATTTCCAGTAGATTTTTATGTCCTTGACATGGATGATGATGACTCACCAAATTTGAGTTCAATTCTTCTAGGAAGACCCTTTCAGAAAACAGCCCGAACAAAAAATGATGTTTATGATGGTACATCGTCCATGGAATTTGATGGAGAGGTGATAAATTTCAACATTTATGATACTATGAGATATCCAAGTGAGATTTCATCTTTAAATTTTGTGGATGTCATTGAACCATTAACCGAAGATTGTTTTGATTTATCTAATCTCGATGTTTTATCCTTAGTTCTAGACATTAATCGTCAAAAAGATGGAGTGGAAAAAAACTTTCCAAGCAATTCAAAATCGATGAAGAGATTATGGAAGTTGTATCTTGCATGGATCAAAAGAATAAAATAAGGTTTGATGTTCCAAAACTAAAATTATCGATGCCTAATGAAAAACTTGTTCCTTCTATTGTGTAGGCACCTAAATTGGAACTCAAGACTTTATCGTATCATCTCAAGTATGGTTATCTTTGAGAGAAAGAGACGATACCCGTGATCATTTCCACCAAGTTGGCAACAAAGGAAGAATAAGTGCTTGTCAACACTTTGCAAGAATATAAGGAAGCTATTGGGTGGACTATAGCCAGCCCCAAAAGGGCTAAGTCCTTTACTTTGCATGCATAAAATCCTTATGAAAGAAGATTACAAGCCTTCTCGAGAAGCTCAAAGGTGCTTGAATCCACCATTGATGGAGATTGTAAAAAGATATTTTGAAGTTCTTCAATGAGGGAATGATGTATCATATAGCAGATAGCAAGTGTGTAAGTTCGGCCCAAGTTGTACCAAAGAAGACATGTATTACCGGTGCAAATAATGACGAAGGTGAATTAGTCCACACTCATGTGCAAAACGGGTGGAGAGTTTGCATAGAATATATAAGACTCAATGCCTCGACTCAAAAAGACCATTTTCCACTTGCCTTCATTGACCAAATGTTGGAAAGGTTAGTAGGAAAAACACACTATTGTTGCTTGGATGGGTATTCTGGTTTCCAACAAAAAACTGTTGCACCTGAGGATCAAGAAAATACCACTTTCACATGCCCCTTTAGAACATTTGCATATAGGTGAATGCCTTTTGGGCTTTTCAATGCTCCCACCACTTTTCAAAGGTACATGGTAAGTATTTTTTCAGAGTATTTTGAGGAAATCATTCAAGTGTTTATGGACGATTTCACCGTTTATGGTAATTCCTTTCACGAATGTTTGGGAAATTTAAAAAATATTTTGCAAAGATGTATTTCATACCAACCTTGTTTTGAATTATGAAAAGTGTCACTTTATGGTTGACAAAGGTTTCATACTTGGTCACGTTGTGTCTTCTAAGGTTCTATATGTAGACAAAGAAAAAAATACATGTAATTAAGTCTTTACCTTATCCCACATGTGTTCGTAAGGTACGTTCGTTTCTTGGTCATGCAGGTTTTTATAGAAGATTCATAAAAGATTTTTCCAAGATATCTCGTCTCATGTGTGAACTCCTACAAAAAGATGTAGAATTCAAATTTTCCAAGGAGTACAAGAAAGTTTTTGATCGGTTGAAGGAGTTGTTAAACTCAACACCGATACTTCAATCACCATATTGGAGTTTTTCATTTGAAATCAAGTGTGATGCTAGAAATCATTGATGGGTTTTATGCATAAGAAACATTCCTATGTGCTCATACAAACCCTAATGCTTGGATCTAGGTTTCTCTATTGAACATGCTTTGATTCCAAGACTTACAAACCCTAATCTTGCATACATATAACAAAAACTAACATATAGAATCAGATCTAGATGTTTACCTCTTCAAATGTTGGCTTAGATCTTCCTCTCTTCTTCTCTTGAGCTTAGAGTCACAAATGCAACTCCTCTAATGGTTCACATACCCCACAAGCAAGAAGGCAATATGAGAGAGGGTGAGAGAAGCTAGAAATTGGCCTAGGGCTCTCTTAGAATCAAGTGGTAGCTGATTTCAATGCCCTAGGGGTCATATTTATACTTACAGGCTACTTCGGTTTCAGTCTAAACCCTAATGGACAGCTTAGCCACTAAGCAGCCCAAGGAACCTTCTAGAATAAGGAATTGGACGAAAATATGATGGATACCCATCATAATTTCGTTCCCCCTTAAGCCCATTAGGTTTCCTTAACCCAAAACTCAACTATCATACATTTGACAGTTTATACCCCTTTATTCAATTAATCTCTTTTGGTCACCAAATTAATTCCTAATTAATTTATGACCAATACTAATTAAATAAATATGATTTCTCCTTTAATATATTATTCCTATAATATATTAATAAATCATAATACTCTCCCTTTCTCCTTAAATTACCTTGTCAAGTTGCTTTGGAGAAGGCAACCCAAAAGGACCTTGCACAACCGGGTCAAGTACATACCAAATATAGTTACGGGC
Organism: Lactuca serriola; assembly: GCF_051521515.1. Taxonomy (NCBI): domain Eukaryota; kingdom Viridiplantae; phylum Streptophyta; class Magnoliopsida; order Asterales; family Asteraceae; genus Lactuca; species Lactuca serriola. Next base: position 4,370,169 of record NC_136410.1, read on the forward strand.
TTAGACACTATTCCAACAGTCTCCCACTTGGATAAGTCTAGTAACTATATCTCACATACGGCTTCAGAATCCGATTAGCAATCGTAGCTCTTATACTTCGCTGTCAACTCTGATCAACTTGTCCTTTAGATAAGGGATCGTATAATCCTCTGTTCTGGATATCATGCTGACAATGCTTATTGTCCAGCAGGAGTTCCTTGATTTCCGATTTGTTTGGCATAGAATTTAGTTGAACACATCAACTTCATTCTGATCAGGCCCGACATATAAGTCAAACCAAATCATCAAGTGGCCAACATATCACTTTTTTCTCATATAATAAAAGGAACAGATCAACTTCAACTCATATGCATTCATTATTTACTAATTAAATTACACACAATAATGTATTTTATAACATCAAGTTACTGATGCGTTTACACATTATCAATGCATAACCAACCAACAAACAACAATCATATCTCTAAGTTTTAAGACTATATGATGTTATCGCTTTGCGATCACTTAAGGTAAAACACCACGAAGTGATACAGCAAACTCAGGTTTATTCCAATGCTCAACTCATATTCATAAGCACTCATGAACTTTGGAGCAAACCTTTGCTATGTCCAAAACCTTTTAGACAATCTACAAACAATTCATGACAGTCTTCATTCATGTCTACTTCCAAAATATGATCGACTGCGTAACTTTTTGAATAATCCTATCATTCAGGAAGTCAAAACATGCAAAATGGAAACAATAGATAAATAACCAACACAAGATAGTAGCTTTACTCATAAATAACACATTTTATTTATTCATCGAATGTAAAGTATAAACTATCTATTACACATTTCCTATCTAATCCAAACTTATATCATCCTTCAGCCCAATGCTCCAAGCGTGCTGCAAGTGTTTGACCTTACTCAGTCCCTTCGTAAGGGGATCTGCTGGGTTTTCTTCTGATGATACCCTCTTCACAACGAGGAGTCCATCTTCTACCTGATGTCTGATAAAATGGTATTTTCTGTCAATATGTCAAGATCTACCATGATCTCTCGATTCCTTGGTCAAGGCAACCGCTCCTTCATTATCACAGAAAATTTCCATCGGCTCTTTTATGGATGGCACAACTCCAAGGTCTCCAATGAATTTATTCAACCATATAGCCTCCTTTGACGCTTCGCTCGCCGCAATATACTCTGATTCTCACGTTGAATAAGCTACGATCTCTTGCTTGGAACTTTTCCAAGTCACTACTCCTCCATTTAGGGTAAAGACCCAGCCCGACTGCGATCAGAAGCTATCCCGATCCGTCTGAAAACTTGCGTCACTGTACCCTCATACCCTTAAGTCATCACTCCCACCGAGGACTAGAAACCATTCCTTGGTCCTCCGAAGGTACTTAAGAATATTCTTAATTGCAATCCAATGAGCTCTACCAGGATTCCCTTGATATCTGTTGACCATGCTCAAAGTGAAGGCCACATCAGGGCGAGTAGAAGTCATAGCGTACATGATAGAGCCTACTGCGGAAGCATAAGGTACTCGGCTCATATCAGCTATCTCTGCCTCTGTACACGGGCTCTGAGTCTTACTCAGCTTGGTATTGCTTTGGATTGGCAACTCCCCTTTCTTGGAATTTTCCATACTAAAACGCTTAGTACCTTATCCAAGTATGTATCCTGACTGAGTCCTATCAGTCTCTTTTCCCTGTTTCTTACTATTCTTATTCCCAGAATATAAGCAGCCTCTATGAGGTCCTTCATAGCGAAATATTTCCCAAGCCAGGACTTGACCTCCTGCAAGGTTGGGACATTGTTTCCTATGAGTAGTATGTCGTCGACATACAATACGAGGAAGCTCACTATACTCCCACTGGCTTTGACATATACAGAAGATTCATCTTCTCTTCGCAGAAAGCCAAATCTTTAACCTTCTCGTCAAAACAAAGATTCCATCTGCGAGATGCTTGTTTCAATCCATAAATGGAGTTTTCAAGCTTGCATACTCTATTTGGAGGCTTCGCATCGACAAAACCCTCTGGCTGATTCATGTAAACATCATCAGCCAACTTTCCATTAAGGAAAGCGGTTTTCACGTCCATCTGCCATATTTCATAATCATGAAATGCAGCTATTGCAAGCATCACCCTAATAGAGTTTATCTTCGTAACTGGTGAGGAGGTCTCATCATAGTCAACTCCGGGAGTTAGAGTAAAGCCCTTCGCAACCAATCATGCTTTATAAGTATGCACTTTCCCATCCATGTCCGTCTTCTTCTTGAAGATCCACTTGCACCCGACTGTCTTACGACCCGGTACATTATCAACCAAATTCCAAACTTGGTTGTTTACATGGAATGAATCTCGCTGTCCATCGCCTCTTTCCATTTTTCAGACTCCGGGCCTACCATGGCTTCCTTATAGCTGCTAGGTTCATCCAAATTTACTAGTGTGCTATCACTAATAAATGTATCGCCTTCAATAGTAATATGAAAACCATAAAACTGGGGTGGAACACTAGCCCTAGTGGAACGTCGAAGAGGTAAGGACTCGTCAACAGGTTCAATAGGAGTTTCCTCCTCAAGTTGAGTGCCAGGGTCAGAGGTTCCTTTATCGGTTTGATCTTGAATTTCTTCAAGTTCAATTTGCCTCCCACTGTCTTCTTGGCTTATCAATTCCCTTTCTCGGAAAACTCCTCTTCTAGCAACAAAGACAACATTGTCACTCGGTCTATAGAAAAGGTAGCCAAAAGACTTCTGCGGATAGACGATGAAATAACACTTCTCACTACGAGGTTCTAGCTTGTCGTGAGTCTCTCGTCTTACAAAAGCCTCGCAACCCCAAACCTTGATATGTGCCAACGAGGGAGCCTTCCCTGTCCACATCTCGTGAGGAGTCTTGGAAACCTTCTTGGTGGGAACTAAGTTAAGTATATGGTCGGCAGTCTTTAAGGCATACCCCCAGAAAGCTATTGGTAACGAAGTCCGACTCATCATAGAACGAACCCTGTCCAACAAGGTCCGATTATGTCTCTCAGCCACACCATTCATTTGTGGCGTCCTCGGAGGCTTCAATTGCGAAACAATTCCGCATTCTTTTAGATAGTCGTGAAACTCAAGACTTAGGTACTCTCCTCCTCGGTCTGACCGAAGCATCTTGATTTTCCTGCCCAGCTGATTCTCCACTTCATTCTTAAACTCTTTGAACTTTTCAAAGGTTTCCGACTTTTGCTTGATTAAGTAGATATATCCATATCTGCTATAATCATCTGTAAAAGTCACGTAGAAGCAGCAAGTATCCCTTGTGGTGGATCTAAAGGGCCCACACACATCGGTGTGTATGAGATCCAATAAACCCTCACCCCTTTCACAAGTGCCAGTAAAGGCTGACTTGGTCAGCTTCCCAAGTAAACAAGATTCACATGTGTCATCGTCCCTAAGGTCGAATGACTCCAACACTCCATCCTTTTGGAGTTGGGCTATGCATTTCTTGTTGACATGGCCAAGGCGACAATGCCACAAGCATGCTTTGTCTAGTATAGTAGACGAATCAATATTCAAAACATTATTTCCTAAATTATCAACAATCATCACAGATTCATAAATCCCATTACAAGGTAATGCATTGAAATAAAAGACACCATTCAAATAAACGTTAATAGAACCATTACTATTATCAAAAGAATATCTGAAACCTTGTCTAAACAACCTGTGAAATGAAATAATGTTTCTTGCCATATCTGGCGAATAACAGCAATTGTCTAAATCTATCCCTAACCCATTACTTAACACTAAAGAATAAACACCGACTTTGGTCACAAGCGACGATCTTCTGTTTCCCATAATCAGGTTCATCTTCCCATGTTCCACCCCCTACTTCTTTTTAGGCGCTGCATATCAGAACAAATGTGGTAACCACACCCTGTATCAAGAACCTGTAACAGCCCGGATTCCCAAGTATTACTCATTCTTATAATTATGGTGATTGTGAGGAGAATCGGTGAGTTGGAGCTTAAACTCGCCGAGTATGATCGCGGCTTTGGGCACGGGTTCGCGTCTGGACTCGGCAAATCCAAAAGTGGACTCGGCGAGTCCACACTGTTTAATGAAACCCTAATTCCCCGGGTTTGGAGCCTATTTAAGGGCACTTATAGCCTCCCATTGCGGCTACCAGTCCCTTGAGAGAAACCTAAGAGAGCTAAATCATTTTGGGAGAGAGGAAGTCACTTTTGGGCCTTTGTATTCATTGTTTAGCAAGAAGAAAGTGGCAAGAGCAAGGAGGAGATGAGATTCCAGCAGATCCAGAGTCCAGAGGCTTCATTTTGAGGTAATAGTTCGAACCACCTTCAGTTTTAGGGTTGATCTTTAGATTTAGGGTTTTCTAACCCCTTTGGAGAGTGATTATGTGAAGCAAATGGCCCCTCTTCGAGTTTGTGCCTTGATCAGTACACACACACGGGATTTTTATGTTATGAGATCTTGGGATTTTTATATGGCATGGATTGAGTTTCAAACATTGATGTTTTTATGAATATTAAATGAATTATGTTTTTATAAAATGCGAAAAATTGTTTTGAAATTTACAGTGTCACAAGTTGGTAGCAGAGCCTTGGTTTGAGGGATTCGAGTACACCTTCGGGCGTATTTGAACTCAAACTGAGGATTTAAGAAGTATTTTCAAAAAGAGTAGAATATTTTTGGAAAAAACGCAGAGCAGAGTTGTGTGTACGATCATTCCGCGCCCGAACGGTGATTGCCCAAAATACCCTCATGTTATGTGATATTGATATGGATATGATGTATTCTCATGCTAGAGTAGGCTAGGTACTCCTATTAGGACTAGAGTGGCCTGATTTGTGATGCCTTAGCCTAGGGAGAGGTGAGTTGCTATGAGATGCTTGAGAGTGAGTAGGTAGCAGCGAGGGACTTATGAGAGATCTGCTAGAGAGTGGATTATGCATAATAGAGTACCTGGAATTTGGGATCCGAAGAGGAGGACTTGGGGTGTATTCTGATACGGTGCGGACAGTAGTATTGGGCCCGTACTACTGAAAGCACCAGGGTGGTGTACAGCCCAAGTAAGAATCTTTGGAATGCCAAGGATTAAGGAGGAATGAGTTGTCAAGTGTGAGTATGCTCGAATGGATTCTAATTTATCGTATGTTGTATTTCAGAGGTAGATCATGGTGAGGACACGTCTTATGCCTGAGAGCAGTGGAGCCAGTGATGAGGAGATCCGCCAGATCATCCATGAGGAGGTGGTTACGGCCATCAGGGCAGAGATACCAGAGATGTTCGGGTCTATTAAGACCATGTTGATTGAGACTTTCGACAAGCGTTATGCTGCTCTTTCTAAGGCTGCTGTTGCAGCGGCCACCGCAGCTATTGCTGCCGCGAGGCCGCAGGGTGGTGATGCATTGTTGTTCCGAGAGTTCAGCAACACAAAACCACCGGAGTTTGATGGGACCCAGGACCCGGTGGCGGCTATGAGATGGATTTCTGACATAGAGGGGTGTTTCTTCACTTGCTCATCTCCTGAGCATTTGAGAGTTCGCTTCGCGCTTAACCAGCTTCGCTTGGGAGCGAAGGACGGAAGTTTGTGACGGCGCACTTTACGCCTGCTGAGCTTGCGACAGTGACCTGGGAGAGGTTCAGTGCCATGTTCTGAGATGAGTACGTTCCCCAGGTGGAGAGGGAGCGTTTGGCCCATGAGTTTCTGACCCTCAAACAGGGTACTGAGTCTATTACGGTGATTACCAGGATGTTCCACGAGAGGGCGATGTTCTGCCCTGAGCACATGTCCACTAAGCAGGCACGTATAAGCCGATATTTGAGTATTTTGAGACGAGACACTCAGGACACCGGAAGGCGGAGTGTCCGCAGTCGCTGAGATCAGCTCAGGGAGGACCTCAGGGATCTGCCCCTGCCGCCATCAGAGCTACCGAGAGTCGGCCAGTGAAGGCCGAGGCGCCGAGGGCACGAGGGAGAGCCTTTCAGTTGACCGTGGAAGAGGTTTGCGCAGCGCCCGATGTCGTGGTTGGTATGTATTCTTTCATGTATTTATTTTGATGTTGAGATACTATGCTTATATTATGTTATGCGTAGGTACTTTTCTTGTGAATTCTGTACCTGCCTTGGTGTTATTTGACTCGGGTGCGAGTCGGTCTTTTGTATCTTTGGCTTTTAGTCAGCATATCAGTGTTAGTCGTGAGGCATTGAGTCGGCCTCTAAGAGTTTCCATAGCTGACGAGAGGGTGATATATGCCACAGACGTTCTCCGGGGGTGTGTGTTCGAGATTTTTGGTGTTGAGTTCCCGATTGATTTGGTTCCTATTGCGATGGGTGACGTCTGTGTCGTTGTGGGCATGGACTGGTTGAGCAAATTTGGTGCGGTTATCGACTGCGAGCGACAGCTGGTGACCATACGAGACCCTAGTGGGGGATTCCTTACGGTGTACGGCGAGGGTACACGTTCTGGGTCAGCGTTTTGTTCGGCCGCTAGGGTGAGGCAGTGTCTTCAGCAGGGTTGTAAGGGTTTTGTGGCGTATGTGATGGATACGCGAGTGGATTCCGAGAGGTCGAGGTCAGTTGAGGAGGTTCTGATAGTGCGTGAGTTCCCGGATGTATTTCCAGAGGAGTTGTCGGGTGTGCCTCCTGTAAGGCAAGTGGAGTTCAGTATCGATTTGGTTCCGGGGGCCGCGCCTATCGCTTAGGTGCCTTATCGCCTTGCACATCCAGAGATGCAAGAGTTATCCTCGTAGCTTCAGGAGCTGCTGGGAAAGGGTTTTATTCGGCCGAGCAGCTCGCCATGGGGAGCGCCTATCCTGTTTGTCAAGAAGAAGGATTGTTCACACCGGATGTGCATTGATTACCGGGAGTTGAACAAGCTGACGGTCAAGAACCGTTACCCGTTGCCGAGGATCGATGATTTGTTCGATCAGTTGCAGGGAGCATCTTGGTTCTCCAAGATCGATTTGAGGTCTGGATATCATCAGGTGAGGGTGCGAGATGAGGACATCCAAAAGACAGCGTTCAAGACGCGTTATGGGTATTACGAGTTTGTGGTGATGCCTTTCGGGCTCACCAATGCCCCGACAGTATTCATGGATCTCATGAACCGAGTGTGCAGGCCGATGCTGGATCGTTCGGTGATTGTATTCATCGAAGACATTTTGGTATATTCGAGATCTAGAGAGTAGCATGAGGATCATTTGAGGGAGATCCTCGGAATTCTGAGATCGGAGAGGCTTTATGCCAAATTCTCCAAGTGTGATTTCTGGTTGCGAGAGGTCCAGTTCCTAGGTCATCTCGTTAACCAGGAAGGGATATTGGTCGACCCAGCCAAAGTTGAGGCGGTGATGAGTTAGGAGGTGCCGAGGTCACCCTCCGAGATCAGGAGTTTCCTAGGGTTGGCAGATTATTATCGGAGATTTATCAAGGATTTCTCTAAAATCGCAGTGCCACTCACTAGGTTGACCCGGAAGGGTGTCGCTTTTTCATGGGGCCCCGAGCAGCAAGCCTCCTTTGAGACGCTTCGCCAAAGGTTATGCGAAGCCCCGATGTTAGCCCTCCCGGAGGGGATGGAGGACTTTGTGGTATACTGTGATGCATCGATCTTGGGGTTGGGAGCGGTGCTGATACAGAGAGGGCATGTGATAGCATACGCATCGAGGCAGCTGAAACCTCATGAGACGAGGTATCCCACCCATGATCTATAGTTGGGGGCAGTGGTGTTCGCCCTCAAGATTTGGCGTCACTATCTGTGTGGGGTTCGGTGTACGATATACACGGACCATAAGAGCCTGAAGTATTTGATGGATCAGCCCAACCTAAATATGCGGCAGAGGAGGTGGTTAGATGTGGTCAAGGATTATGATTGTGAGATTTTGTACCATCCGGGCAAGGCTAATGTGGTAGCCGACGCACTGAGTCGCAGGGCGGAGAGCGCCCCATTGCGAGGTGTATGTCTGCGATTGACCGTGATGGCTCCGGTGTTAGACACCATTCGTGGAGCACAGGCTGAGGCCGTGAGATCGGAGAACCAGAAAAGAGAGCGAGTTGTTGGGTTGGTATCGGAGTTCGTTACTGATGGTCGGGGGCTTATGAATTTTCAGGGGCGTATATGGGTACCGTTTGTGGGAGGGGCGCGTACCATTTTGATGGAAGAGGCTCATCGGTCGAAATTTTTGATCCATCCTGGGGCCACTAAGATGTATTTGGATCTGAGGAGGGAGTATTGGTGGCCCTATATGAAGAGGGATGTTGTGTGGTTTGTTGAGAGGTGCTTAAACTGCCGTAGGGTTAAGGCCGAGCACCAGAGACCGCATGGTAAGTTGCAGCCGTTGGAGGTTCCCGAATGGAAGTGGGAGCAGATCACCGTGGATTTTATCACCAAATTGCCAAGGACTGCTAGGGGAGTCGATGCAATTTGGGTGATTGTGGACAGGTTGACGAAGAGCGCCCACTTCCTTGCTATTAGTGAGAGATCCTCCGCAGAGAAGTTAGCAGAGATGTACGTAAGGTAAGTGGTAGCTCGGCATGGGGTGCCGATCTCGATTGTCTCAGGCCGGGATGTACGTTTCACTTCCAGATTCTGGAAGAAGTTTCATGAGGAGTTGGGTACTAGGCTGCATTTTAGTACCGCATATCACCCCCAGACAGACGGACAGAGTGAGCGGATGATTCAGACGCTCGAGGATATGCTCCGGGCATGTGTGTTGGATTTCGGGGGGAGTTGGGATACGTACTTGCCCTTGGCAGAGTTTTCCTACAACAACAGCCATCATTCGAGCATTGGTATTCCACTCTTTGAGCTGTTGTATGGGAGGAGGTATAGGACCCCCATTTGCTGGGGAGAGGTTGGACAGCGTGTGATGGGCAGTACAGAGATCGTGCTTCAGACGACAGAGTAGATCCAGCAGGTCAGACAGAGGTTGTTGACCGCTCAGAGTCATCAGAAGGGTTATGCGGACAGACGCCGGTCCGAGCTTGAGTTTCAGGTCGGCGACTTTGTGCTCCTGAAGGTCTCTCCTTGGAAAGGAGTGATTTGATTCAGGAAGAGGGGTAAGTTGGGGCCCCGATATATTGGTCCATTCCGAGTGGTCGCGAGGGTAGGCAGGGTAGCCTATCGTTTGGAATTGCCAGCAGAGTTGGGGCAGATTCACGACACTTTCCACGTGTCGCAATTGCGGAAGTATATAGCCGATGAGTCGGCAGTGGTTCCATTAGAGGATATTCAGGTGGATGCAAGCCTGAATTATGCTGAGAGACCAGTGGCAATCAGAGATCGGAAAATCAAGGTTCTGAGGAACAAGGAGGTACCCTTGGTTTTGGTTCAGTGGCAGCATCGGAAGGGGTCCGAGATGACTTGGGAGCCGGAGTGTGAGATGCGCGAGCAACATCCGGAGTTATTTGTAGAGCGAGACTTCGAGGGCGAAGTCTAGTTCTAGTGGGGGAGAATTTTAATAGCCCGGATTCCCAGGTATTATTCATTCTTATAATTATGGTGATTGTGAGGAGACTCGGTGAGTTGGAGCTCAAACTCACCGAGTATGATCGCGGCTTTGGGCACGAGTTCGCGTCTGGACTCGACGAGTCCACAATGTTTACTGAAACCCTAATTCCCCGGGTTTGGAGCCTATTTAAGGGCACTTATAGCCTCCCATTGCGGCTACCAGTCCCTTGAGAGAACCCTAAGAGAGCTAAATCGTTTTGGGAGAGAGGAAGTCACTTTTGGGCCTTTGTATTCATTGTTTAGCAAGAAGAAAGTGGCAAGAGCAAGGAGGAGGTGAGATTCCAGCAGATCCAGAGTCCAGAGGCTTCATTTTGAGGTAATAGTTCGAACGTCCTTCAGTTTTAGGGTTGATCTTTAGAGTTAGGGTTTTCTAACCCCTTTGGAGAGTGATTATGTGAAGCAAATGACCCCTCTTCGAGTTTGTGCCTTGGATCTGGACTCAAAGAGGTCTAGAGACCCTAACCCTTGGAGCTTTTTGGGTTATTATGGAGTTATTAGACCTAGGTTTTCATTTTTGGGACCAAATCTCCTATTGATGCCTTGTGGGGGTTATACAAGCATCAAGTTTCGAACTTTACGTGACATTCATGCTTGGGAAGGCCAGATCTATGGTTTGGGGAAGCAGATCTGACCTCAGAAGGTCAATAGAGTTTGTTCATGGCATGAGCTCGCCGAGTTGTTCTTGAGACTCGGCGAGTAGGGTTGGGGTTTCACGTAAATTGTTCAACGAGTAGACTCGCCGGGTTGGGGGATGACCCAGTTAGTCAGGGAGAGTCAATAGGAGGCTGAGTGAAGTCGGAACTCGCCGAGTTGTTCTTGAGACTCGGCGAGTTGAGTCGTGGTGACCCCGCGATTCATGCCAGGTGGAACTCGTTGAGTTAGGGAAGTACTCGACGTGTCAAGAGAGGATCCGAGGGAGTCAGTGAACACGTATAGACTCGCCGAGTCGCTCTAGTGCACTCACCGAGTCCGGTCAAAGTTGACCGTTGACCATTGACCAGAGTTGACCAGTGTTGACTTGATAGGGTTAGTCAACCTTAGTTGTGAAAGTGTTAATTAGAGATATATTGTGTTATAGGAGGATTATAGCTCGGGGGATCGAGCGCGAGTGATTTCCGGTATTTGCGAGTTATCGAGATACGCGAGGTGAGTCTTCTCACTATACTTTACCTTGAGTAGGTAATCAGAGTTATGTGACAGAGTGTTTGTATGCTATATGTATGTTATGTGTTGTACTGCATTATTTCTATGTGATTTATGTTGTGCATGTTATAGAGTTGGAACCGGAAGGTTCACAGAGATAGAACCAGAGGGTTCACAGAGTAGGGTCCACGGACCCACAAAGTTATAGCCTCGAGTGACTAATATGTGTTATGTGTGGTATTTTGGGGAACTCACTAAGCTTTGTGCTTACAGGTTTTGGTGTCATTTGTTTCAGGTACTAGTGATGACCGTGGGAAGGCGCCGGCTTGATAAGTACACTCACACGGGACTTTTATGTTATGAGATCTTGGGATTTTTATATGGCATGGATTGAGTTTCAAACATTGATGTTTTTATGAATATTAAATGAATTATGTTTTTATAAAATGCGAAAAATTGTTTTGAAATTTACGGTGTTACAAAACCCTTGTGTAAGTCCCTAATTTGCCCGTGTATCAATCAGATCTGTTTGATGGTGCGGAATCCCAATCAAACGGATGATGTCATATCAAATAGAAGAGAATGAGAAGAAGAATAATATGAATCTTGTAAGTATTGATATGAATTAAAGCTCTCTCTGGGCCGTAAACTCCTTCTTGTTCATCAATCTGTACTCCTCACCCTAACACCTATATTTATACTTGGAGAACATGGGCCGGATAACATGGGTCGTAAATGGGTTTACGGCCGTAAGGTGTTTACGGTAGTAAACTCAACCATAAACATGACCGTAAACTCCAAAAATATTATAGAAAAATACAATTGCCCAGAAAAGAAAAGTATAAACCATATTTTGACCCAACAATCTCCCCTTGGTTTATAGCTTTCTTTTCTTAATTGACCCAACAAGCTCCCCCTAAAAAGTAGCTGGCTCTTCTTGTTAATCTTCAATGGGAGCTTTGGCTTTAGCTTTAATCTTCGATGATTTCACAGCTTCAAGATGAACTTGATGAAACTTCAATAAATGACTTCATCTTGAGCAGTTGGGCTTTTCTTCAGAATTTGACATTGAACACACATTGGATGAGGTGGCTTGACATACTGATTCTTGAAAATTGGTGCTTTCAGCTTGAGAATCTTCAGAGAGAACTTCAGAGAGAAATAATCTTCTTGATTACTTCAGCAGGTTCATAGATAGCAGCATATTGATTGAGGATGCTTCAATGCAATCCATCACGTAATCTTCAATTTCAGCTTCACCTTGCTTCTGGGTTTGAAGGATTGAATCGCGAAAGAATAATCTTTATTTCTTGCTCCTTCGAATGCGAATTCTTCGATGCTCACGGATGATGCTTTGGCTCAGAAATCTTCAACACAAACTCCATGAGTCTTATCTATACCTAAAATCACTTTTCAAGACAAAACAAAACTAAAAGAAAACTTAGCACACAAATTAAAACAGAAACAAAAATATTTTTGGATTTTTGATTTTTCTGAACAAGAAATAAAACAGAAATAACACTATTTTTGGATTTTTAATTTTTCTGATTTTTCTTTGATTTTTGAATTTTTCTGATTTTTTTTATTTTCATTATTTTTAATTTTTAATTTTCCCCTAATATTTAAATTAGAAGAAACTATGAAAATTTTAACAAAAATAAAATGATATGTAACTTTAAAAATGATTTGGGATCAATGTTTTTAGACAGGCTTTGTCCACTTGTTGATACCTTATATCTTCACGTCTTTGTCTGGTCGATCTTCGGTATTGTTGTCCACTTAAACACGAAAAATTGTGACAAATTTAGGACATACTATTTTTTACAAGACAAGGTGAAATTAAGTTCCTAAAAATCATATCTGATCCTAATTCCTTAGATACTATATCTTAAGGACCATTCAGCTGACGACGACCAGAGATATTGTTGTCCCCCTAAATTGAGCAGCGAGATCTATAGACAATCTTTGAGAGTTCAATTTTAATTGTACTGGAACATGTTTCCCGCTTCCTGATATGCCCCAACCATTCAGAGAGAGGATAGATTCAGAATTCTATTACTTATTACTTATTACTTTAGAGGGGTTGAGAAGTAAAAGGTTGCATATGCTATGTACCAGGTCGGATTAGAAGTCACGCAAAGGAGACAGCATATATAACATGCAGAGAAATAGAGTTGCATATGTTGTGTACCAGGTCGGATTGGAAGTCATGCAAAGGAGACAACATATGACTAACAGACGGAAAGAAAGAAAATGATATTCTACAGACCTAATTTATCGGAATTTACCAGTCGCCCCATCCAACCGGAATTAAGGACAGAATCCACACATCGAGGAAAAGTTAAACCACAGTTCCAAGTACGGGTTCAATTAATGTGACGAGTAGATTCCCATATATATATATATATATATATATATATATATATATATATATATATATATATATATATATATATATATATATATATATATATCTCCCTGCTCAACCTATCCGAGCGCCGTATTGTCAGGCTGAACGGATCTAACTAGGTCAAGATTTGTCAAGTCTATAAATTTCCTAAGTTCAACTCTGCCTAGTCATGTCCATTTTAAAATTATCCATGCCTACCGATGCATCAAACCAGAGCATAGACCCTTCAACTTTGGGTACGTTACGCAGACTCAGATTGCTTGTTATCACTTGCTAATTTCATTTCCCAAAACATCTCCCGCAAGCACATTCCATTAACACCATATTTTTTTATTTTCTGATTTTCTAATTTTTTTTTTGAAACTTTTCTAATTTTTGTTTTGCTTTTATTTCTCCCCCTAAATTTGTGCATAGGAGAGAAACGAAAGTAAATGCACAAATTTAAACTATCCTAAAACAAAAATAAGTCTTTAAAGTGAATCAACTTAAGAAAAACTCAGGAGTATAGAGAAGAAAACGCAAACCATAATTCACCGATTGAATTTGCATTCAGAAGGTCTGAGAACAGCAAGCATAACCTCAGAACAGATCCGAAAATTCTTCATATCATTAAGCATTAACCCCATTTGTGATCTCTTCCTTTCTTCCTTTCCCACAAAAGGACACATACTCTCAACAAAGGTCTGAATGTTGTACTGTTGAGAGATGTCTCCTATCAAGTGCCAGGAACAGCCACTACCATCAAACCGAAGTCTGATGATATGCCTCCATAGCTGCTTCGACACAGAGCGAGATTAGTTGGTCTTTGGAACCCAATCCATTTTGAAACTAGGCTGACCTTTGTCATCCTTGCACGGTACTCTCTCCCATGACATATCATGTTTATCACAAACAGAAGATGAAGAAACGTTAGAAACATTAGGAGATTTAGGAGAGTGAGCCTTTGGAACCCATTTGTAGTTGGGTTTAACCCATTTCTTTTTTGATCTGATGGGTGGCTCAGTACTTGCTTTTGATCTTGATGTCGGCCGTTGAGATGACTTTGATTTTGGCTTCACGGGAGCATATCTTGAATTTGGCTTCTTGGCCGACATTCCCTTCTTACCGTTGGGAGTCGGATTCTTGTCGTTTGGAGTTTGATTCTTGGCCTTCTGCACGTTCCAGTCACCATGGTCTGAACGTGACCTTGAGGGGTTTCTGTTGGAGTATCTCCCTCTTGGCGCGTTCTGCCAGCCTTGTGCATAGTAAGGAACGTATGCGCGATTTGGACAATTTCGGGCAATATGAATAGGTGTTCCACAGTGAAAACAAGTCTTTTTCTTCACTGTGAAGTTGTTTCTTCCTGCCCCTGGTGGCGTATCCTTGCCTTGTCTCTTGTTGTTCCCACATGCACACTTGCCACAAGAACTCTGTTGCGTTGGAATTGGTGGCCTGTATTTCTCAACGGTAGGTTGATCAGAAGCAGTTGAGTTCGAAGCAACAGATTCAGAGTTTAAGGAGATGTTGGTTTGTTCAATGGTTTTCTCCTTGTTCTCATCTTCTGCTACTTTACCTGCACATGAAGTAGCAACATTAGTATCTTCAATATTAATAACTACTCGTGACACAAATCCCGTTGGTTTGCCATATTGAAGATGTGTCTCCCTGTCAATTTCTTTCTGTGTCATAGGGATGAATGTGTAGTTATGATTATAAGGAGGAGGTACACTATCATACCCTAGACCCTTGTTTTGATTTTCTTTGAATTTTAATCGGGTTTCATATAAGGACTCAACTGTCTGACTTAACGCAGTATAATTTTTGAAACTAACGTCTGTTTTTCCACACTTAATTTTTAAAGCGTCAAGCAGCAAGTTGTCTCTTAATATAATCATAATTTTCACACTTGTTGCTATACTCTTCCTGAAGTTTCCTAAAGTCCTTGGTTTTTGCTTCTAATTCAGCCTTCAGGGGTTTATGTCCTTTCCTGAGTTGATATCCTTCATATCTCAGGTCCTCAACTTCTCTTTTAAATAAATCAATTTGTTCCCGAAGAAATTTAATCGTGGCTTCACAAGCTGGATTACATGTAACTTCAGTGACCGGAATGTTTTCAAAACTCATTGTTTCTCTACACTTCAAAGCATCAAGTTCTTGAATTACATCAGGAAGACTAAGATGATTGAGATCTTTTGTCTTCTTGATGATGGCCACGTTCATATCCCACGGTTTCAGAAGTGAATTCAATAGCTTTTTGTTTATCTCAGATTTGGTCAAAAAGATCCCAACTATATTCATCTCAGTAGTGAGTGTGGTAAATCGCTGCAACTGAGTTTCGAGGGTTTTTCCAGGGACATAATCGAACATGTTGAAATTTTGTCTTAACATATCCTGACGACTCTCTTTCATATTTTCAACTCCCTCGTAGACCTTAAAATCAATTAAAAAGCACAACTAAAAACCAAAATCAAACTTAAAAGTCAAACCCTTTGATTATAAACCTCAAAAGTCAACCTTAAAAGTCAAATTTAAAAAGTTAAACTCAAAAGTCAAACTTAAAAGTCAAATTCAAAAAGTTAAACTCAAAAGTCAAATTTAAAAAGTTAAACTCAAAAGTCAAACTTGAAAAGTCAAACCGAAAAGCTAAATTTGAAAATTTAAAAGTTAAAAGAAAAAGTCAAAGTTTAAAGTCAAAGATCAAACTTGGAAGTCAAAGTCAAAATTTATGGTCAAAAGTTAAAAAATAAAAGTAAAAAAAAATTAAAATATAATTTTATCTATTAATTTTAATTTAATTAATATTTATTTATTATTATTATTATTTTTATTATTTTTTTATTTTAGATGAAAAAAGAATTTAGAATTAAAAGGAATTGAATTTTGGGCTGAAAGTGTCAAAAATGCGAAACTTGAAGCGAAAAAGACGGGTTATGTTTTAAATTTCGGAGGAGTGAAACATGAAACTTGGTAGTTGAGATGGTAAGGCGCTGTCTTTGGGAGTTGGAGGTCGCGGGTTCGATCCCCAGTACCTCCAAAGTCGCGTCCTATTTTTTAAATGCGAAGCTGGTTGCGAGGTCGAGGTGCGACGGGCGATGCCAGGATCTGTTGCGAATCGGAAACCGCGAGGCCCGTAATCTCGGACCATGAACTCCAAGGCCGCAAGCTCGGACCGTAAACGTGCGAGGCCTCGGACCGCAAACACTTCGGAATCCGTAGCTGCTGGCTGCCACCCCCTCGCTGATTACGACCAAAAACACCGATTTCTGCCCTTTTTTGCTCCAAAACTCGATCAAAAACCCTTTTTATGAAAAACACGAAGAACAAACCCCCCTTATTTTTGTGAGTTCTATCCAAAAACGCAAGAATATTTCGAAAATAAGATCAAATAATACCCCAAATCTGACAAAATTGACTGATACAACTTGGCTCTGATACCAACTGTAAGTCCCTAATTTGCCCGTGTATCAATCAGCTCCGTTTGATGGTGCGGAATCCCAATCAAACGGATGATGTCATATCAAATAGAAGAGAATGAGAAGAAGAATAATATGAATCTTGTAAGTCTTGATATGAATTAAAGCTCTCTCTAGGCCGTAAACTCCTTCTTGTTCATCAATCTGTACTCCTCACCCTAACACCTATATTTATACTTGGAGAACATGGGCCGGATAACATGGGCCGTAAATGGGTTTACGGTCGTAAGATGTTTACGGCAGTAAACTCAACTGTAAACATGACCGTAAACTCCAAAAATATTATAGAAAATTACAATTGCCCAGAAAAGCAAAGTATAAACCATATTTTGACCCAACACCATGAAGTAGCAAATGATGAGTTATTAGATTTAATAGAATACATACCTGCAAACGTGGGCTTAATCTTCCCATCTCTTATGTCTGCAGATATTATGGGTAGCTTCGCTTCCAGTGGCCCTTTTGGTGGCAATAGAAGCACTCTGCTTCTTTAGGATCGAAAGAGGGTTTAACAGGGCCTGCTTTGGTCCCACTTGAGGACGAACCATCACGGGGTTTCCCCTTATGGTGGCTCTTACATGGAGCCTTCCTCTTTTTACCCTTTCCTTGACCTATTGCCATCACAGGAGCGGCCACAGCAGGGGACGGTGCAACAGATTTGTCTTTGAGGTTGCTCTCAGCAGTCCTCAAGAGTCCTTGGAGCTTGCTCAAGGAGAACTCCTCTTTGTTCATGTGGTAGGTCATCCTAAACTGGTTGTAGCAGGAGGGCAAGGAGTGGAGGATTATGTCGATAGCCAAATCCTCATCAAACTTAACATTAAGTTTGAGAAGACGATCAACATACCTCTGCATTTTCTGCAAATGAGAGGTTAGGGATTCTCCACTCCCCATCTTAGCGGTGATCATGTTAGTAATGATCTCATAGCGCTCTTGTCTCGCGCTCTGGTGATACCTGTCCAACAAATCCTGATGCATTTCATACGGATACATGTCCTCATAGGACTTTTGGAGTTCGAGGTTCATGGTGGCCAGCATGATGCAGTGAACTTTCGTGGCATCACGCTCATGGGCCTCAAAGGCGGCCAATTCTTCAGGAGTAGCAACATCTGGGATGATCTTCTCAAGCTTTTCATTGAGGACATATTCTTTGTCCTTGTAGCGTGTGATCATGCGAATATACCTCATCCACTCGTTGAAGTTTGAACCATCAAATGTCACTTTCTGACACAAGTTCATCAACGAGAATGACCCAGAAGCATTTTTGTTATTGTTGTTTGTAGAGATCTGAAAAAGGAAAGGAACAAAGTTTAATTAGAAATGAATCCCTAAATAAACACCCAAATGAGAAATTAGGGCTAGGATCCAACAACATTATTTACAACTTAGAAAGGGATGTCGTACTCTAAAAGTAAATAATTTGAAGGTAAGTGAATGACGATTCACTAATTCTCACCATGAAAAACGAAAAGGCAATTTAGGTTTAAATGTATTGAAAACTCCTAGATCTTTGAGATTCATTGAACTTTTCAATGGCATGTTTAAATCTCGATATGCATTTCAAATTTGCGACTGGGATACCGAGGATCGCAAACAAATTTGCGAATAACCATGCGAATCAACATGGTGCACTCAATGTCTCTATCACCTAATCAATGTGCCGATAAACCACACACGCTCCATTGATCTATGACAAACATCGAGTCACCCTTTGCTACCAATGTCATCCCCAAATTGATGTGCCGGTTAACCACACGCGCTCCATCAACGTTTGACAAGGGTACGAAATGTAATTCCATGGATTAGCATCATTTTCACATTTTACCCTAAAGTAACTAGGAATGGGAATTTGTAAAACATGTAGTTACTTTATATTGAACATTATACTTTTAATGAGGAGAGGGTTGCCCTATCCTACCCGTTCGGCTAACGACCTTCCACCAGTCAAGCAAGCGGTATGTGTGAGTGTACACCAATTAAGCGCCATTTTATAGGCAACAACCTTATACCCACCTTATAGACTGGCTTCGTGAATGAGGCCTACTAACGGTAAGACTAGCATTTAAGTGATACATATATATATATTAATTAAGCTTGTAATTATATATAATAGTATAGGGTTGAATTTTAAACTTGTAAAATTCTAAGGGTTTGAAACTTAAATTACTCAAAATTAAACTTTTAATTACAAAATTCAAATTTCAAAACTTGAGGCCAAGTATTGAACTTTTCAAAACACAAGGGATCAAATAACAAATAATTCAAATTAACCAATTAATTTCATAATTATCTATATTTGACCTAATCTTATTTTAGTCACTAGATAATTACCAAATAATTTAAAATAATCCATATTTATCATATAAACAACCAATATTCAAAATATTTGAAATTATCTATTGTTTTGGCAAGGATAATCATTAATTTATGATAAAAATTGGATTTTAACTTCAAAAAACGAATTAGGCCTTAAATCCAAGTCAAAACAGCAGCTAAATCCCGAAATACCCTTTGTCTGACGCTCGAACTCGCCGAGTCCGCTCTGAACTCGCCGAGTATGGGCCAACTCGCCGAGTCCAGATATTGACTCGCCGAGTTGAGTCGGGCAGAGGCCAAAAACTCAATTTTTAGCAAACAAAACAGTTAAGCATCACATACAATTGAAACCAATCAAGGCTCTGATACCACTGATGGGTTTTATGCATAAGAAACATTCATATGTGCTCATACAAACCCTAATGCTTGGATCTAGGTTTCTGTATTGAACATGCTTTGATTCCAAGACTTACAAACCCTAATCTTGCATACAAATAACAAAACCTAGCATATAGAATCAGGTCTAGATGCTTACCTCTTCAAATGTTGGCTTAGATCTTCTTCTCTTCTTCTCTTGAGCTTAGAGTCACAAATGCAACTCCTCTAATGGTTCACAAACCCCACAAGCAAGAAGTCAATATGATAGAGGGTGAGAGAAGCTAGAAATCGGCCTAGGGTTCTCTTAGAATCAAGTGGTAGCCGATTTCAATGCCCTAGGGGTCATATTTATACTTACAGGCTACTAGGGTTTCAGTCTAAACCCTAATGGATAGCTTAGCCACTAAGCAGCCCAAGGAACCTTCTGGAATAAGGCCTTGGACGAAAATATGATGGATACCCATCATAATTTCATTCCCCCTTAATCCCATTAGGTTTCCTTAACCAAAAACTCAACTATCATACATTTGACAGTTTATACCCCTTTATTCAATTAATCTCTTTTGGTCACCAAATTAATTCCTAATTAATTTATGACCAATACTAATTAAATAAATATGATTTCTCCTTTAATATATTATTCCTATAATATATTAATAAATCATAATACTCTCTCTTTCTCCTTAAATTACCTTGTCAAGTTGCTTTGGAGAAGGCAACCCAAAAGGACCATGCACAACCGGGTCAAGTACATACCAAATATAGTTACGGGCTTAGACACTATTCCAACAATCATGTGGTTGGTGTAGTGTTGGGGTAAACAAAAGATCGAGTTCCTCATGTCATTTAATATGCCTCAAATACACTTGATAGTGCACAGCCCAATTACTCATCAACTGAGAAAGAATTGCTATCAATTGTCTTTTCTTTAGAGAAATTCCATCAATATTTGTTAGGTTCTAAATTGATTGTTTATTCTGATCATGCAGCTATTAGATGCCTACTTGCAAACAAGGATTCGAAGCCTATACTCATTCGATGGGTTTTACTCCTATAATAATTCGATATTGAAATCAAGGACAAAACCAGAATGGAAAACTTTGTGGCTCACCATCTTAGTAGGATTGTCTCTCCTCATGACTCAACTCCCATTCATGATGCATTTCCCGATGAGAATCTATTTTCAGCCAAAGTTGCCCGATGGTATGCTGAAATTGTGAACCACATCATCACAAATCAATTTACACCATATTTGACTCGATGGCAAAAAGATAAAATTAAAAAAAAGAAGCCAATAGGTATGTATGGGATGAACCATATTGTGGAAATCTTATGCTGACCAAATGATCAGATCATGTGTAGAACAACATGACATATCTTCTATCTTATAATTTTTTCCATCTTATGCTTGTGGAGGACATTTTGGTCCTCAAAGAACTGCAATAAAAGTATTAGAAAGTGGATTTTACTGGCCAAGTATCTTCCACGACTCTTATGTTTTTTGTGCAAGTTGTGATAAGTGTCAAAAGATGGGTTCTTTAAGCTCAAAGAATCAAATTCCCCTTAACCCCATCTTAGTTTGTGAAATATTCGGTGTTTGGGGCATTTATGCCATGGGTCCTTTACCATCATCTTTGGGTTTTACTTTCATTCTTTTGGCTGTGTATTATGTCTCTAAGTGGGTGGAAGCAAAAGTGATTAAAAAGTTATGATAGATTTTTTGAAGGCTAACATTTTTTTTCCAGATTTGGTGTTCTAAAAACCTTAATCAGTGATCGTGGTTCACACTTTTTCAATCGTATGCTTGGAAGTGTCTTGAAGAAGTATGGTGTTACTCATAAAGTCTCCACAACATACCATCCACAAACAAATGGAAAACACGAAGTGAGTAATCGACAAATCAAGTGTATTTTGGAGAAAACTGTCAATACAACAAGGAAAGATTGGAGTACCTATCTTAATGATTCTTTGTGGGTGTACCACACTGCATACAAAACTCCAATTAGGATTTCTCCATACCATAGTGTTTTTGGAAAGCCATGTCGATTACACGTTGAGTTGGAGCATAGAGCCTATTGGGCGGTTAAGCAACTCAATATGGATTTAAATGAATCGGGAAAGAAGAGAAAACTTGACATACAAGAGCTTGAGGAGATCCGCAATGAAGCATATGAGAATGAAGTTCTTTACAAAGAAAAGACAAAAGCATACCATTACAAGATGATTTCTTGCAAGGTATTTGAAAAATGTCAAAAGGCATTATTTTACCACTCTCGTTTAAAACTAATTTCTGGTAAATTAAGGTCCCTTTCGGTGGGAACATTTGTTGCCACTAATGTTTTTGAGCATGGTGCAATAGAAATCACAATTGAAAAAACGAGGAAGATTTTTAAGGTCAACGGGTATCATTTAAAGCCTTAATATGAAGGATTTGAAGATAAAAACAAGGAAGTGGAGGAAGTAGCATATCCAAAGTACCAAGATTGACAAATCATTGGGGTCCATTTCGAGTCACCGACTTTAAACAAGGGCAGCTATCTGAGAGGCAACTCGGGGTATTTTGGTCATTTTTGTAAAATTTTCATATGGACATTTTCTTTCAAGTTTTTGTGTTCTAAAGTTCGTAGAATAATTAGGGGAGTCAAAAAAAAATATGTAGAGCGGAAGTGAGCGGATGTGAAAATTGAAAAACAATTGGTGCATTTCTCAGAACATTACACAGGTCATGTAACGAGAACTGATTAAAAAAAGTTTTTAAAGGAAAAAAGTAGCCCTCTTTCTTCATTCCTCACATCGTTACTCCCACTATTTACTCTCTTTCTCTTCACCAAAAACACATTCACTCACTCAAGATTTCGACTAATCCATTGATTTAAGCAAGCAAGGTATTATTTTTCACCCTATTTCTTCTTCCTTTGATTCAAACAACTCCAAAACACCATTTTCATGGTGATTTTCGGAATTTTTTTAAAGAACCCTAGAAAATGGGTTCCAAAAATTTTGTTTTAATTTCTTCAAATTGCTTGTAGAATAAGCTTAGGGAGGCATTGTGGAAGAGATTGCAAGTGATTTCAAGTATCAATTTCGAGTTATAAGCTCAAAATCAGGTATTCTCTTTCCAATTCCTTGACCTTGCATTGTTAGTCATAAAAGCTTGAATCTTTGTGCTCCAACTGTGAATTTGAGTGTTAGTTGTGTGTTTTTTCCTTGAATTGATTACACATTGTGCTTCAGAGTAAAAAAAATTGTTTATCTCATGGATTCATCATCTGACGGGGGTGGTAAAAAGGGTAATTCCAAGCGTTCTAGAGTCGTTGTCTCTAGTGTTAGTCAATGTGGCCCAAATCCTCCACACCAAAATTGTGGTCAATTAGCATTTTTAGAATTTCAACAAGAAGCTAGGTATCATAATTTTCTTGGACGTAGGCGCACAACACAAAAGTTGGCGGACATGCCCACTCTCGAGTCCCTCCATATACGCAGCCAAGTTCGTGGTTTGTTCAGAAATATTGGGTGGGAAGGGTTGTTGTTGAGAGAAATACTTTTGATAAACACACTTGAACAAACGTTAGAACAAGTTATAGATTGTGGAATAAAGTTAATCTCAAAGGATCATAAAGCTCAACAATAATAAGAAGTTAGAGTTGCTAGATAGTTAGTTGTAGAATATTTAAATGCAGAAAAGTAAGGAAATATAAATGACAACAATGTATATATAAAGTAAAAAATTAGCTGATTCTTAACAAGGATTGCATTCAAACCGAGTTCGGTTACATGGTCAGCTTAAAGTGAATGAAGTCACAAGGACTTGCTCCGAAGGAGATATGAGAGTTTGATCATAAAGTATTTGATAGCAAGTTCAGTAAGATGTTTTAGAGAATGAGAATGGTAAGAATAGAGAGATTCATATATTAAGATAGATAAGAAGTTTGTTTTCATTCAGAATAAGAGATCTCTATTTATAGAGTCTCGAAAAATTACATGGAGAATAAACAAAGACTAAATTTCTAATATAGTGTCAATGCAAGGCACATTGTATAATACAATGTAAACAGATAAGTTAACAAACAAAATAACTAGTATTTATTGCGGATAAGGTCGTTGCGAATGAATTCTTCACTTGAGGTTGCGGTAGCAAAAGATCCGTTGCAGTAGAGAAGTAGACTTCAGATTGAGAGGTTTATGAGAGTCACTTTCTTGATTCAACATTTTCCCCCTAAGTGACCTCTTCAACCTTTTCACTTGTTGAGTTTCAGAAACTTGATCAGCAACCACCAAAACTTTCTCACTTCACCAAGCCATGTGATCCTCCTTGTAATTTCAAATTTTACTTCATCAGTTGTATGCTTCGTCCTCTGTTGTCACACCCACAAACCAGAATGGTGGAAACATTTGAGGGTGGAGGACTTCATGTAGTATCACAACAATGCATAATAGTAATCAAAGTACAATAACAACCATTATATTACAAAGTTATAAGTTTTACAGCTGTGTTCAAAATATAATGTATATAAACTCAAAAGTAAAAGTTTAAAAGACACGAGTTTATAAATCTCCATCTTCACAAAAGTTGTGGTTGTACCTGTATCACTGTTTCCTTGAGAATACATGTAGATTTTGGAAAGGTGTCAACATTTAAGTTGGTGAGTTCATAATTATGTTTGTAACTGAAATCTGTTTTCCTTGTTCATTGATAATGTAAACATGTTTTTCCCAGAAAATCCTATATTTTCTGCTATGTTATTATGTATGCAAGATGTATGATACTTTCTGTATTGAGAGTTTGTAAAATGTAGTTTAGTTCTCATTTAACCATGAAAAGTATGTTTTCTCTGTATTGAATTGGTAATCTGTGTTTATACCTGTAATATACGGTATTAATAGAGATGGCAAAAAAGCCCGAACCCGATGGGGAAACCCGAAACCCGATCATTTCGGGTCGGGTAACGGGTCGTAATCGGGTTTTTTATCGGGTTCGGGGCAGGGAGTGGGTTATCCTCACCCCGACCCGCCCCGCCCCGATTATATATATATATATATATATATATATATATATATATATATATATATAATGTTCAAAAATTTTTGCTGTTAATTATACGCGTTTAAATATAAAATACTTATTGTGGACAATTTTTTTAGTTATTAACAATCTGGTGTTAATGATCATTTTTATGTGTTTTGACGTATTAAACAAAACTTAAATCAAATAATTTTTAAAATAACGTCCAGTTTATTTTATAAAAGTGATGCATCATGTTTTTAATTTAAAAGAGTTGCTAGAACATGTATATTTTATAAGACATTGGGGTACCCTAAAAGAGAATAAAGATTTCGTTATCAATTGTTGTAAACCCGATAAGATACCCGAAACCCGAAGGGGAAACCCGAAACCCAATGGGGCGCCCCGATAAGATACCCGGAAGTTATCGGGGCGGGTTTGGGAATCCATGCCCCGCCCCGAACCCGCCCCATTGCCATTCCTAGGTATTAAAGTCTTATAATTAAATAAAACTACGTGAAATTGTAAGGTCTTGAAACGGATCTTACCAGTGATCAAACAAACAAAACAATCAATTATAATAAGAATGAAGTAGAAACAAAAATCAGAACAAGCTTGCACACGCTTCTATTAATGAAAAACGTCTGATACAACTTGTTTACAGCAACCGTGAACTCTGTGGCATCAACAATCATTAAATGACCTACATAGCATCTATATATAGTGGACTTGGGCCGACTCTGGGTTTACGGCCGTAAACTCATAACAATGCCGTAAACTACCAACAAAACTACCAAAACTGCATAACGACCCAAAAGAACCTATTACAACAAAAGCCTAGACCAAACCATTAACTGGACCCTTCAATCTCCCCCTTGGTTTGGTGTTAGCTTGAAGTTAATCTTTGTCGACCACCATCACATCTGCCTGCCCTAATGCTCCGTTCCACATATGTTCATTGATGATCTAGGCAACCATGGACGTGTACTCTTTCGCTGCTTGCTCAAAAATCTCCTCGGCAACTTTTATTTAATAAGTACTCAGATGATGAATATCCCACTTCCTGAACTGGAACAAATCCATTCGATCATAAAGACGGATGCATCCATTTTTAAGCTTGATAACAACAGACGCTGTAGTCTCATAGAAAACCCAGTAATCCATGGAGCTTAGAGATCCATCTAGGTAACTCTGAAGGACAGGAATTTGTTTAACCTGATCAGTTGCAGGCCACATCACCACCTGAAGAGGATGACCAGTCTTGGGATCTATGACGTCTGGATAATGCTTGATAACAGACTCAGCAGTCTTCATCGAAGGAAAACCCCTTTTCACCTTGTCTTCTATGAAGTGTTTGAATTGAGTTGCTTGTGGATTATCCGAGGGATTTGGAAAAAGGAGATTCTGATAACTCTGATAGATCCACCCTAGTCCGTGAATTGAAATCATGACGGTCTTTTTATAGCTCGGTGTTGCCACTCTTTCTTCGCATTATCCACATATTTAGAGTATGATGAAATCCCCAAGAAATGATCCCATACCTATCACCATACGTATCTATAAAGCGTACAGCCCCAAGATCCGTAACGGTGATTGTTGGTTGATCCCGAGGTGCATTCTTGTCAAAACTCCTCTTAAACAAGAGTTGTCCTTTTTCAGCAGCTTCAACTTGTCTATCACGTAAAATTGCTGCAATGTGAGGAGCATGAGCGGGCTCCTCATCAAAAAGATTAACAACCCGTGAAGTCTGAACAGTTGGCATGGCAACAGGAAAAGCTTGAGTATGTAGATTCATCATGTACTCGTCTGCAGATGTTTGGTATTTGTCACCAAGACCTCCTTCAAGCTTCTTCTTCAAATCAAAATAACTGGAGGTAAGGAGATTAAAATGGTCTTGAAGATCAGAGATTTTCTTTTTCTTTATTGCTCGATCATCCTGAAGATCAGACACCTGAGATTTCAGTTTGGCATTCTCATTTAATAACTCATTGACTTGAATATCAAGTTCAATGTTCCTCTGATCTTGGACACTGATCTTCTTTTGAATCTCATCAACTGATGGTTTATCTGCTCCTTGGTGAATTTCTTTAAAAGAAATTCCTTTGCCATGAGAAGAAGGATCTACACTTCCATTTTGAGCGAGATGCATAGCTAATCGCACAGAGGCATCATCCGGATCTATCCTAGGAGGAGAGAATCCTGGTGCAGCAGAGG
Organism: Lactuca serriola; assembly: GCF_051521515.1. Lineage (NCBI taxonomy): Eukaryota > Viridiplantae > Streptophyta > Magnoliopsida > Asterales > Asteraceae > Lactuca > Lactuca serriola. Next base: position 4,396,580 of record NC_136410.1, read on the forward strand.
AGCCACCAACCTCAAAAGTGGTGTTATGACCTCCACAAAATGGTTATGTTGATACGATGGCAGGTGTAGTAATTGGTGTAATCAGCATGTCATGAGACAAGTCAAAATCCAAAGGCCCAAACCTAGGATCATGTCGTCTTCTCTTAGATGGAGGCTGTAAGGTCTGGTCTGTTGTATCATCACCTTAGAGTGTTTCAATAGTAGGTGAGGCAACGTCAAGTGGAGGAATCCCTGACGCTGTCACCATTGGAGCTGTAGAATCAACCACTTGATCTGTAGACATGGGTGTCGACTCGAGAACGTCTTCAAAATCCCTTATCTCTGTTGTCGGGTGAGCAACATCACTGATATTATCAAGCAATGAGTTAAGGTTGACATTCGACAAAAAGTCATCATTGCTTCCAAAGTTGTTTGGAATCTCATCTCTATCAAAACCTGTAAGATCAAGGTCTTCATACTGATTAGACTCAGTTGCATTCTTGGAAGACCCTTCATTGTACTCACCTTCGACTTGGACTGATCGCAGGTCATGCTCCTCAGCTACAGATACATTAGGAGCAATTGTCTCTTCCCCTTCCTGATCGGATACCGTGATCACATCTCCTTACGAGATCACCCTTTCGAATGACGTAGGCTTTGAAGATATCTTATCAGAAGATCCGTGGGACTCGAACGCTTCATTCGGCTCAGCAAATCATCCGAATTTAACCAATGGATATAGTCCTTGAAAAATAACTTTCGCTTTGCGATTTTTTTAATGAGCCCAATAGTGTGAGGGCCCAAGGACTTCATATCAAGCGTTTCTCCCTCCTTTACCATGTCAGGAAATTGTTTGTTGATGAAGAGTTTAATGAATCTAGGATACATCAGGAAGGTATCCCGAGTGATGGCATTGATGTTGACCACAAACTCGTCCAAGATAAACCTTGAAAAGTTGAAGCCAATCCCTACAGCAAGAGAAACAATAGCTCCAGTGTTTCTCAGGGATATTTCGTCCGCACCATACCTCCTGCCGGAGATGCAGCTCACGAACACATGGGCTAGGAATCTCCAATAGGGTGGCAGAAGCTTTTTCACTGTAGGAGGAGAATCACCTTCATACCCCATCTTCTTTAAAAAAATTTGAGCATCTTCAATACCAATTTCAGTGGGAAAACTCGTTAGGTCATTGATCAACAGTGTCTCTCTTACGAATTGCTCATCGATCACAACTTTGCATCCTTTTACGACTGCATCTACTGTCACTGCTCCATCGTCGTCTCTTCTCATTTTGGCAGTCTGCCAGAAATCTCTTATAATTTTCTGATAAACAACGGTGTTCATGGTGATGGCGGAGGCCAAACAACATTCCCTCGGTTCATGAATCATTGACTTGAATTCTCCATGTGCCACCGGAGGATCTGCCAGTACCATTGCCAGAATGTGCATGTCTACGAACTTTAAAGCTTCCATTTGATCTGCACTAAAACATACTAAATAAGAAATGAAAGACATTTGAGCAATGAATGTTTTTAATTTTATTAAATCAATTTCAAATTTAGCCCAAAATAATAAATTATTTTGACCGAAATCAAGTTTACAATCAACACAGAGTTTACGGTCAAACTGGAGTTTGCGACCGTAAACCCATGGTCGTAAGCTAACGGTAGTCAACGGAGTTTACGGCCGTAAACTCCTTGGCCATAAGCTTGGGCCGTAAGCTCCGACAGTTCAATTTTCGTCGATTTTGGCCTCAAAACTCATCGATTTCATGAAGCAACTGCATATAATTGGTCGGAATCTTCTTACCTATGAGATGAACGGAGCAATTTCACGAAAACAAACAAATTTTTTTTGAAGATGAGAGCGAATAGGAGGGAGTTTGCGGCCGGAATCAGAGAAGTGAAGGGGTTTCCGGTTGTAAACCCCTTTATATACCTTTGACATTTACCTGTTGTCCACACTGTGTAAGGCACAGTCCAATATTTTCAAAAATAACACTTTGAGGATTTAAAAATTAAAATAAGACTAAAAATAAAACAAAATAAAAACTAAACAAATATAAAAATGAAAATAAAAATAAAAATGGAAATAAAAATAAATTAAAATTAAAATTAAAATTACAAATAAAATTAAAATTAAATTAAAACAAAATAAAACAATTTCCAAAATTTAAAATTTAAAATTTTGATTATTACAAAGTAAAATAAAATAAAACAAAAATAAAATTTAAGACAAAATAGACTAAATTTTATCTAAACACACACTGAATATAATTTTTGTGACTTAGGGATCAAAGTTGTTAGACAGCCTTAGTCTACTTTTCGGTACCTTTATCTTCATGTGTATGTCTGATCGATCGTCGGTATTGTGGTCCACTTAAACACAAAAAATTTGTGACAATTTTGAAGAAACTAAGAATGGCAAGACTTTTTGATCCTATATTCTTAGATAGATTTCCTAGGGACCATTTAGCTGACGACGACCAGGGATATTGTTGTCCACCTAAATTGAGCAGTGAGATCTACAGACAATCTGTATGTGTTCAATTTTAATTGTACTAGAACATGTTTCCCGCTTCCTGATATGCTCCAGTAATCAAGAATTTTCAGAATACTCCTTACACCGGGTGAGCAGACAATTATTAAGAGAGAAGATAGATTTAGAATGCATATGCTATACACCCAGGTCAGATCTCTTCCATTCACACAGATGATGAAACATATGACTAACTGAAGTTTCAGAGGGATTGAGAAAAAGAATGATGCATATACTGTGTACCAGGTCGGATTGTGAGTCACACAGAGGAGACAATATATGGCTAACAGATTGAAAGAATTGCATAGAAAAAAGATGTAGAGAGATAGAATTGCATATGTTACAGTCCAGGTCAGATCTCTCGATCACGTAGAGGAGGCAACATATGGCTAACAGACAGAAAGAAAGAAAATAACCTTCTACAAACCTAATTTATCGGAATTCCCAAGTCACCCCATCAATACCAGCATTAAGGACAGAATCCGCACATCGAGGAAAAGTTAATCCACAGTTCTAGATATGGGTTCTTTTAGTGTGACTTGTAGATTCTCATGTATCTCTCCTTGCTCAACCTATCCGAGCGTCGTGTTATCAGGCTAAAAGGATCTAACTAGTTCAATATTTGTCAAGTCCTTGAATTCCTTAAGTTCAAATCTTCCTAGTCAAGTCCATTTAGAATCTTTCGTGACTACCGACGCATCGAGCACGGAGCATAGACAATTTAATTTTGGTACGTTATGCAGATTCAGATTGCCCGTTATCACTTGATACTATCACTTCTCAACACATCACCTAAAAACAAGATAATCAGCAACATATTTTTGATTTTTTGATTTTTTATTGTTTTTGGATTTTTGAAAATTTTAATTAAATTTTTTTGTTTGGTTTTTTTTTTGTTTAATTCTCCCCCTAAATTTGTGCATGTGTGAGAATGAAATCACTAAAATGCGCAAATTTAAACTAATCTAACCAAATAAAAAGAAATAGAACATAACAATTAAAAATAAAAAATAAATATAAAAAAACTTAAACTAAGTAAAAAGGTAAAAAATAAAATTAATCCTCAAAACGAATCATTTTCAAAAATCTCACAAGCACATCGAATCGAGCTTTGTTAAAAGGCTGGTGAACAGATTTGCCACATTATTAGCAGTGGAAACCTGTTCCAGCTGGATAAGTGAACGTTCATAATAGTCTCTGATAAAATGAATTTTGATATCAATGTGCTTGGTTTTTGAATGTTGGACAAGATTTTTAGCAATTTGAATCGCAGCCTCATTATCACAATAGATAGGCGTTTCTAGATAATTCAAACCGTATTCTAACAGCTGATGTTGGATCCAGATGACTTGAGAGCAACAGGTAGATGCAGCAACGTATTATGCTTCAGCTGTTGAAGTTGAGACAGTGTGTCGCTTCTTGCACTGCCATGACACCAACCGATCTCCAAGATATTGACACCCTCCTGAAGTAGATTTCATGTCAAGCTCACAACCTCCATAATTACTATCAGCAAAAGCATATAAATCAAATTCAGAATTTTTCGGATACCAAAGACCCAATTTTGGGCTGCCTTTAATATACCGAAAAATTCTTTTGACATCAATAAGATGTGAAAACTTATGATTAGCCTGATAACGTGCGCATTGACAAACTGCAAACATGATGTTTGTTCGGCTTGCAGTAAGATACATCAACGATCCGATCATCGATCTGTAGTGTGTCTGATCTACGCATTCGCCATCAGTATCTAGAGTCAGAAGAGGTCTTTCACCCATCGGCGCCGATGCAGGCTTAGCGTCTTGAAACCCGAACTTCTCAAGAATATCCTCCACATACTTGGCTTGATGTAGCAGGATTCCGGTTGAATTCTGTTTAACTTGAAGCCCCAGAAACATGGTTATTTCTCCCAACGAACTCATCTCGAACCACTCTTTCATACCACCTTCAAACTCCTTACATAGTTGCGGACTGGTAGACCCGAAGATAATGTCGTCAACGTAGATTTGAACCAAAATCTGATCATTACCAACATGCTTGATAAACAAAGTTTGATCGACAGTGCCACGAGAGTATCCATGCTCGAGTAAGTGCGTTGTAAGAGTCGCATACCACGCTCGAGGAGCTTGATATAACCCATATAATGCCTTATCCAACTTGTAGACATGATTAGGAAACTTCGAGTTAACAAATCCAGGGGGCTGATCAACATAGATTTTTTCCTTAACCTTGCCATACAAGAAGGCTGTCTTGACATCCAATTGATAAACCATGAAGTTCATGTAAGAGGCATATGCAAGGAAGATACAAATAGCCTCCAAGCGAGCTACTGGAGCACAAACTTTAGTATAATCAGGACCCTCAACTCGAAACCCATGAACCACTAATCTAGCTTTCTTTCGCACTATGACCCCTGAATCATCCTACTTGTTTCGATAGACCCAACGTGTGTCAAGAGACTTTTTGCCCTTTGGTAACTTAACCAATTTCCAAACCCAGAGTTTTTCAAACTGATTCAACTCTTCATGCATAGCATCTACCCAGCTGGGTTTATTCAGAGCCATTTCAACATTCTTGGGCTCTATTTGAGAGATAAAGCAAGAATAGAGGCGATCAACACTGCTTGCTACGTTCAGAATCGGCCGCGACACCATTTTGTTGAGGTGTGTGAGCGGTGTTGATCGCCTCGGCCCAAAAGAAAATTGGTAACTTGGAGTCACACAGCATCGTCCTTACAGCGTCTTTTAAGGTTCTATTTCCCCTTTCAGCAACACCATTTTGTTGAGGTGTGTGAGCGGAGCTATATTGACGCATAATCTGCTTTTCAGAGAAAAAATGATCAAGAATAGAATTCTTGAACTCTGTTCCATTGTCGGTATGAAGCGCCTTCACCCGATTGTTGGTTTAGCTCTCAATTAGCACTATGAACTTCTTTATCAGTTCTGCAACCCCAGCTTTCTTGGATAAGAAGAAGACCCACGTAGAATGAGAGAAATTATCAATCATAACCAGACAGTATGAACTTCTGTTGATGCTAAGGACGTTGACTGGACCGAACAAGTCCATATGTAATAATTAGAGCAACTGACTGATTGAGTTAACCTATTTTGGCAGGTTTGGTTTTCTGTGATGGTTACCCTGGGCACATGACACAACATTGCATTTTGTTCTGAGATCTTTGAAAAGAGGCACGTAACTTGTTCCGGAAGATTGCTATTCATATCAATAATGTAAGCATTTCCATCCCTTTTAGATTTGACAAGAATCCACTCTTCTGGGATGACAATGCCTGGCTTGAGAATCATACATTCCTTGTCAGTGAAATGTTTAGAATAGCCTTTGTTGCATATCTGAGACACACTCAACAAACTATGCTTTAACCCGGGAGCAAAGTTGATATTCTCGAAACTTAACACTCCATTTGTAACGGTTCCTCTCTGAGTGATCTTGCCACCTTCTCCACCTGCAAAGGAAACATATCCCCCATTAAAATATTGAATGTTGTTTAGTTGGGAGATATCTCCTATCATATGCCGGGAGCAGCCTCTATCGACGAACCAAGTTCTGACGACATTCCCCCACAACTGTCCCTGCAAAATGTGCGGGATCATTCAGATTTGGGAACCCAGGTCATCACTTTCCTGGTTTGACCAGTTGCCTTTTCAGATTTATCATTATTTACTAATTTTCCAGAGGATAGTGATGACGGATTGGAACTTATTTTGGGCAGCCATTGATAATTAGGTTTTCTAACAGTCACCGATGGTTTTGAAATAGGATTTTTATCAGTTTACCTTGAGCACCTGGGTTTTCTACCTGAATTGGTTGAAGACCCAGAGCTGCTCCTTAATGAAACTAATCTTGGCTGATCCATGTTCGGTTTTGGCAAACTATTCGGGACTTTGTTATGAAAGACCTTTTTATTATTTTGAAAAACTGCCCATTTTCTACTACAATTATCCTTCCAATAATCATTCCAAGAACAAGTTTTAGAGGACTTTCTAGTTAAAGACCTTCCTCTAAATTCGTTCTCTCCTCTTTGTGACATATAATGTACAAACACTCTATTAGGACAATTCCTAACTATATGACCACCAATACCACAATTGAAAGAAATATGTTTGTTATTGTTAAAACCTGTACTGCTCTTTTCAAATTTGTTTTCCATACCGACACCCTTGCTTTTTTCATATGAACATGAACAAGAAGTAGGCTGTGAGATAAGTGAGGGTGTATCAGATGGAGAAACTTGTGAAAATGGTGGTTTTTTATTAGTATCATCACAAACATCAGAATTGTCAACCATCTCATCAAACACTTGAGAAACATTCAAACCAGTATCAGAAGGTGCAGAAAAATCACAAAAAACATTGTCACTTTAATCATCAGAAAAATTAAAGTCTTTATTTAAAACGAAAACTTCAGGTTCAGACTCAGTTTTATTTTTAGAAACAGATCCTTCAACTTCGTGCTTTGACTGATTTAAGGATTGATCTGCAGGAGAAGTATAAATGTTAGTACTTTCAACATTAATAAATCCCCCCGAAACAAAACCAGATGGCTTTCCATAAACCATGAATAGTTCATTGGCAATCTCCTCCTATGACAAAGGTTGAAACTAATATGAATGGTTGAAAGGAGGAGGCACTTTATCATACCCTAGACCCTTTGACTGATTATGTTTAAATTGCATGTAGTGGTCTATCATGTTAGCAACTACTTCACTTGATACATCAAATTTTCTAAAATGGAAATCAACAGTTTCAAATTTGCTCTTTAATGTGTCAAGTTCAGTAATTAACTCAGTGTTCTGTCTCTTTATGTAGTCATAATTCTCACATCTATTACTGTAGTCTTCCTAAAGTATTCTAAAGTCCTTTATTTTAGTTTCTAACTAGGCCTTAAGGGGTTTTTGTCCTTTTCTAAGTTGATAACCCTCATATATAAGGTCTTCTATATCTCTACATAGTGTTTCTATTTCTTCATGAAGAATTTTAACATAATCAATACAAGCTTGAGAGCAGGAAGGCAAACTTACCTCATTTTTCTTTGGTTCAGAAGTAGAAGATACCATCAACGCAAACTTAAGCTCCGTCATCTTTTCTTCAGCAGCAACACTCTCCACAAAAGCTTCATCTTTAACTTGGGCTCGGTGAGCATTTGCAGGTTTTGAAATATTCAAGGCCTGCATCTGGTCCTCCCAGTCAAATGACTGAGCAACCATAGCCTTCTCATTATTGACCTAAGCACCTCCCCAGTTGTTTCCCATCGCAACCATTGTCATGTCGTTGTTTAATCTTCAATCCGGCATCGGGCACTCACAAGCAAAATGACCTAGCTCGTGAAAATTGAAACAACATAGCTTTCCTTTGTTGAACCCTACCTTCTTATCGGCACTCACACCCCAGTTGTTCTTCCCGATCTTCTTAGCAAACTTCTTCGCCCTGAATACTACCATGGCAATTTTCCATCTAATATCCATTTCTTCCACGTCTTCTGGATGAATCTAATCCAGATAAGCAAACGACAATTATGGAGGAAGATCTCCAGCTACAAGAGCATTGTAGCAGTTAAGAAGTCCTATGGTGAGAGCAAGATTTTCATCACACTCCTTAGCACTTGAGGAAGATGCCCCATTAGAAGAAGAAGCAACTTGAGAAGCAGTAAATGATGGGTTCTGAGGAAGAGGCATGGATGATGCAGCGGGAAGTAAAGTAGCTGATGAAGTGGAAAAGGATTGAGTCTGAGCTTGCTGAGCAGCAAAAGGTTGTCATGTAGAGGGAAAAGTGAGAGATGAAAGAGCATTGTTAGATGAAATTCCAAGATTTGCAGCTGAATACGAATTCACATGGTTTATCTCCCGCTGTTTATCATCAATATCATAAGCCTTGATGATCGCCATCACTTCAGCAAGAGTAAGGCAGTTTAGGTCTTTGGTCTTCTTGATAACAACTACATTCATGTCCCAGCAATGCTCATCTCAGTGGTGAGAGTAGTGAATCGTTGTAGTTGTGCCTCTAGGGTCTCACCAGGAACGTAACTAAACATGTTGAACTTTTGGCGCAACATGTCCTTGCGACTCTCCTTCATATCTTCATTCCCTTCATATACCTTAATTAGGGCTTCCTACAAAGCCTTTTCTGAAGTATACTCCCTAAAACCTTGAGCTATATCCGGAGACAAGGCCATGGTCAGAGTAGCCAAAGCCCGTTCCTACTCCTCAACCTTCTCAAAATCTTCATCAGTGTAATTCTCAATCGCTTTGTCAACTACTTGCCCTGCAACAGTTGTGGTTATTCTAACAGGATTCTTGATGATGCTTCTCCAAATTTTGAAGTCCTTCATTTTAATGTGCTTCTCTATTCGGTATTTCAACTCAGGATAACCATCTGCAGACAAGAGTCTTGGAATGCGAGTAGTTGTGCCCATGACAGAGTCCAGCTCATGGTGATGTGTTTGACTTTGTGAATCCATTGAATATTAAATTAAATAAAAAAATAAATTATTTTTTTTAAAGTGAGTTTCCAATCAACAAAAGAGTTTACAGTCAAGGATGCGTTTGCGGCCGTAAACTTGGTTTACGGTCGAGAGTTTACGGTTTCTGAATCTAAGCTTGCGGTTATTAAAGATACTTGATTTACGGTCGAAGAACTGAGTTTACGGTCCAAGAAAGTTCTCGAGGTTGCGGCCGTAAACTCTAGGCAGTAAACTCCCAGAAAATTAAGAAATCACGATATTTGGATTAAACTTGATTCCCCTTCGCAACAAACACCAACTCCAATCTCAAACAGTGAGGAATATGGCCAAAAACTCGATTGTAAGATGCTTTCACACTGGTTTTGCTCTGATACCAATTGCAAGGTCCTAAAACGTATCTTACCAGTGATCAAACAAACAAAACAATCAATTATAACAAGAATGAAGTAGAAACATAAATCAGAACAAGCTTGCACACACTTCTATTAACGAAAAATGTCTGGTACAACTTGTTTACAGCAACCGTGAACTTTGTGGCATCAACAACCATTAAATGACCTACATAGACTCTATATATAGTGGACTTGGGCCGAATTTGGTTTTACGGCTGTAAACTCATAACCATGCCGTAAACTACCAACAAAACTACCAAAACTGCATAATGACCCAAAAGAACCTGTTACAACAAAAGCCTAGACCAAACCATTAAGTGGACCCTTCAGAAATGTTACTTATTCATACAATATTCATTTTCTTTAGTACCAAATTATGAGTTTGTTGGATTAGTGTCTAAGGCTGTAACTATATTTGGTAAGTACTTGACCCGGTTGTGCATGGTCCTTTTGGGTTGCCTTCACCATAGCAACTTGATAGGATGATTTAGAGAGAAGAGATATTATTGTTAATGTATTATAAGAATAATATGTTAAAATAATAATTATATTATTTGATTAATATAAGTCATAAATTAATTAGAAATTAATTTGGTGACTTAAAGAGATTAATTGAATAAAGGGGTATAAACTGTCAAATACTCAAATGTGTGAAAGTTGTATTTTGAGATGATAATCCTTATGGATTTAGGGTTGGACGATTTTAGGGATATGGATCACCTAGAAATCGTTCACGGCCTTATCTAGGAAGGGATTTGGATTGCTTTGAGGCTAAGTTATCCAATTAGGGTTTTAGGGTGAAACCCTAGGAGCTCACAGTATAAATAGACCCATAGGGTTGAGGAAATCGACACCTTTGTGATTGGAGAAACCCTAGAGCCGATTTCCCACTTCCTCATCTCTCTCAAATCATCTTCTTGCTAGTTGGTGTTTGTAAGCCATTAGAGGAGTGACATTTGTGACTCTAAGCTCCAACAATAAGAAGGTTTTCAAGCAAGTAACTGAAGGTATCATTCTAGATCTGTTTTCATATGTTTTAATTGTTTTTTTACATTAGATCTAGCCATGAAAGTCTTGGATATGTTGCATGTTCAATTAGTGAAACCTAGATCCAAGCTATAGGGTTGTATGTGCACATAGGTAAAGTTCTTATGTCCAAAACCCATCAGGGGTGTCAGAGCCATGATTGGTTTCAATTCAATGTGACGCTTAACTATTTTGCTTGCTAAAAATCATTTTTCTTGCCATCTGTCGACCCAAATCGGTGAGTCAGTGTTTGGACTCGGCGAGTTGGCCCTACTCGGCGAGTCCAAAGCTTGACTCGGTGAGTTCAAGCGTCAGACAGAGGATAATTTGGGATTTTGTTGTTGTTTTGTCTTGGATTGATACCTAAATCGTTTTATTATGTAAAAATCCGAATTTTAACTTAATTTAATGATTATCCTTGACATAAATATAGATAATTTCAAATCTTTTAAATATTGATTATTTATATGATAAATATTGGACTATTTAAGATTATTTGGTAATTATCTAATGACTAAAACTTAATTAGGTAAAATATAGATAATTATGAAATTAATTGTTTAATTTGAATTATTTTTTATTTGATCCCTATACTTTAAAATGTTCAATTTCTATCCCGAAGTTTTTAAATTTGAATTTTGTGATTAATAGTTAATTTAGAAGAATTTAAATTTCAACCCCTAGAGTTTTACAAGTTTAAAATTCAACCATATACTATTATATTATTAAAAGCTTAATAAATATATAAGTAAAATTAAAAATGCTAGTCTTACCGTTAGTAGGCCTCATTCACGAAGCCGGTCTATAAGGTGGGTATAAGGTTGCTGCCTATAAAATGGCGCTTAATGGGTGTACACTCACACCCACCTCTTGCTTGACCGGTGGAGGGTCGTTAGCCGAACGGGTAGGATAGGGCAACTCTCTCTCCTCATTAATAAGTATAATGAAACTATAAAGTAACTAAACTATTTTATAAAATTCCCAATCTTAGTTACTTTAGGAAAAGTGAATTGATGCAATCCCATGAAATTGCACTTTGCACCCTTGCTAAGAAGTTAGTGGAGCGTGTGTGGTTTACTGACACAGTAATTGGTTCTAAGCAAAGGTGGCAAAGGGTGATTCATTGTTTATCATAGTTCGATGGAGCGTGTGTGGTTTACTGGCACATCGAATAGATGATTGTAACAATGAAGGCACCATGTAGATTTGCATGGTAGTTCACACCCGCATTGTGATCCTCGGTATCCCAGTCATAAACTAGAGGGGCATATCGAGATTTAAACATGCCATTGAAAAGTTCAATGAATCTCTTAAATCTAGGAATTCTCAATAAAACTTAAGGTTATGTTTTCGTGGTGAAGAATTAGTGAATCGTCATTCACTTACCTCCAAATTATTTGCATGATTGGATTACGGCATCCCTTTTCTAATATGTAAATAATGTTGTTGGGTCCTAGCCCTAATTTTTCATTTTGGGTGTTTAATTAGGGATCCAAATTCTAATCAAACTTTGTCCTTTCTATTTGTAGATGTTGAACGCAAACAACGTTGCTGCCAACTCATTCACCTTAATGAGTATTTGCCAAAAAGGTGGCCTTCAATGATACCAACTTTAGCGAATGGATAAGATACATTCGCACCATTGCACGCTACGAGGACAAAGAGTATGTCCTCGACTAAAAGCTCGAGAAGGTCAACCCAGAAATCGCTACTCCCGAAGAGATGGCTGTCTTTGAGACACACGAACGTGATGCAACGAAAGTTCATTGCATCATGATAGCCACTATGAACCAAGAATTCAAAAAGTCCTATGAGGACATGTATCCGTATGAAATGCATCAGGACTTGATGGAGAGGTACCACCAAAGCGCGAGGCAAGAGCGCTACGAGATCATCACTAACATGATCACCGCTAAGATGGGAAATGGAGAATCGTTGACTGTGCACTTGCAAAAGATGCAACGATATGTTGATCGTCTTCGCAAGTTAAATGTTAACTTTGGGGAGGATTTGGCCATCGACATTGTTCTTCATGCTACAACCAATTTAGGATGACCTACCACATGAACAAGGAAGAGATCACCCTAAGCAAACTCCAAGGACTGCTGAGAGAAACCTACAGGACAAGTTTGTTGCACCAACTCCCGCACCAACCGCTGCTCCTGTTTTGGCTATAGGGCATGGAAGGGGCAAGAAGAGGAAGGCTTCTTCAAAGAGCCACCACAAGCGAAAGACCCAAGATGGTTCCTCTTCTAGTGGGACCAAAGTTGATCCCGCTAAGCCCAACCCTAACCCGAAGGAGGCAGAGTGCATCATTGCCACAAGATAGGGCATTGGAAGAGAAGCTGTCCGGAATATCTGCAAGCCATCAAGGATGGAAAGATTAAGCCATCTTTTGTAGGTATATACACAATTAAATCTAGTAATTCATCTCACACTATTTTTTGGGTTCTTGACACAGGATGTGGTTACCACATTTGTTCTGACTTGCAGGGACTAAGAAGAGATAGAGATGTGGAGCAAGGAAGAATAAATCTAATCATGGGAAACAGAATATCGTCGTCTGTCACCAAGATTGGAGTGTATTCTTTAGTTCTTAGTAATAGATTAGGTCTAGATTTAAATAATTGTTGCTACTCGCTAGATATGGCAAGAAACATCATTTCATTTCATGGTTTGTTTAGACAAGGATTTAGATATTCGTTTAATAATATGAACGGTTCTATTTATGCTTATCTAAATGGTTGTTTATACTTTGAAGCTATGCCTTGTAATGGAATTTATGAAGCTGTTATGGTTGTAGATAACCTAGGAAATGATGTGTTGTGTATAGATTCTTCCAATAGTATGGATAAAGCGTCTTTGTGGCATTGTCGTCTTGGACATGTCAACAAGAAGCGCATAGTCCAACTCCAAAAGGATGGAGTGTTGGAGTCATTCGACCTTAAGGAAGATGATACGTGCGAATCTTGTTTACTTGGAAAGATGACCAAGTCACCCTTCACTGGCACATGTGAGAGGGGTGAGGGTTTATTGGATCTCATACATACCGATGCATGTGGACCCTTCAGATCCACCACAAAGGATGGAAACCGCTTCTACGTGACTTTCACCGATGATTATAGTAGATATGGGTATATTTACTTAATCAAGCACAAGTCCGAAACGTTTGAAAAGTTCAAAGAGTTCAAGAATGAAGTGGAGAATCAATTGGGTAGGAAAATCAAGAATCTTTGATCCGATCGAGGAGGAGAGTACCTACGTCTTGAATTCCACGACTATCTCAAGGAATGTGGAATAGTTTCACAATTGACACCACCTAGGACACCATAGTGAAATGGTGTGGCAGAAAGGCGTAATCAAACCCTGTTGGACATGGTTCGTTCTATGATGAGTCGTGCTTCACTACCTATCTCATTTTGGGGGTATGCCTTAGAGACTGCCGCCCATATCCTTAACCGAGTCCCTACAAAGAAGGTTTCCAAAACACCTCACGAGATGTGGATGGGAAAGCTCCCTCGTTGACACATATCAAGGTTTGGGGTTGTGAAGTTTTCGTAAAACGAGAGACTCATGACAAGCTCGAACCTCGTAGTGAGCGATGTATTTTCATCGGCTATCCGCAGAAATCCTTTGGATATTTCTTCTATAGACCAAGTGACAATGTGGTCTTCGTTGCGAGGATAGGGGTTTTCCGAGAGAGAGAACTCATAAGCCAAGGAGATAGTGGGAGGCAAATCGATCTTGAAGATATTCAAGAGTCGAGCGATGAAGGAACCTCTACCGATGGCGCTCAACCCGAGGTGGAAACTCCGGTTGAACCAATTGACGAGTCATTACCTCTTAGACGTTCCGAAAGAGTTAGAGTTCAACCCCAGTTGTATGGTTTTCATATTACTACCGAAGGGGACACATATATTAGTGATAGTACACTAATAAATCTAGATGAACCTAATTGCTATAAGGAAGCCATGGCAGGCTCGGAGTCTGCCAAATGGAAAGAGGCAATGAACAGCGAGAGTCAGTCCATGTATGACAACCAAGTTTGGAATTTGGTTGACAATGTACCCGGACGTAAGACGGTTGGGTGCAAATAGATCTTCAAGAAGAAGACCGACATGGATGGGAATGTGCACACGTACAAGGCGCGATTAGTTGCGAAGGGCTTTACTCAAACTCCCGGAGTTGACTATGATGAGACCTTCTCACCAGTTGCGAAGATAAAGTCTATTAGAGTGATGCTAGCTATTGCCGCATTTCATGATTATGAGATGTGGCAAATGGATGTCAAGACCGCTTTCCTTAATGGGAAGTTAACTGAGGATGTTTACATGGCTCAGCCAGAGGGTTTTGTCGATCCGAAGCATCCAAATAGAGTGTGCAAAAGTCCATTTATGGACTTAAGCAAGCGTCTCGCAGATGGAATCTTTGCTTTGATGAGAAAGTCAAAGAGTTTGGATTTGTACGAAGCGAAGATGAATCATGTGTATATGTCAAATCCAGTAGGAGCATATTTAGGTTTCTCGTTTTGTATGTCGATGACATACTGCTCATAGGAAACGATGTCCCGACTCTGCAGGAGGTTAAGTTCTGGCTCGGGAAATGCTTCGCTATGAAGGACCTCGGAGAGGCTTCCTATATTTTGGGAATAAGGATAGTGAGAGAAACAAGTAAGAGACTAATAGGACTTAGTCAGAATACTTACTTAGATAAGGTACTAAAACGTTTTAGTATGGAAAACTCGAAGAAGGGAGAACTATCGATACAGAGTAATACATAGTTGAGTAAGACTCAAAGTCCGAGTACCGAAGTCGAGATAGTTGAGATGAGCCGAGTACCTTACGCTTCCGCAGTTGGCTCGATCATGTATGCTATGACTTGTACTCGACCTGATGTGGCCTTTGCTTTGAGCATGGTCAGTAGATATCAGGGGAATCCTGGTAGAGCGCATTGGATTGCGGTTAAGAATATCCTTAAGTACCTTCGGAGGACCAAGGAATGGTTTCTAGTCCTCGGAGGGAGTGATGACTTGAAGGTGCGAGGGTATAGTGACGCCAGTTTCTAGACCGACAGGGACAACTACCGTTCGCAGTCGGGATGGGTCTTTACCCTTAATGGAGGAGCAGTAACTTGGAAAAGTTCCAAACAGGAAACTGTAGCTGATTCAACGTGCGAATCAGAGTACATTGCAGCAAGCGAAGCGTCAAAGGAGGCAATATGGTTGAAGAACTTCATTGGCGATCTTGGAGTTGTGCCTGCCATAAAGGAGCCCATGGAAATTTTCTGTGATAATGAAGGAGCGGTTGCCTTGACCAAGGAACCAAGGGATCATGGTAGATCTCGGCATATCAAAAGAAAATATCATTTTATTAGGCATGGAGTAGAAGAAGGACACCTCGTGGTTAAAAGGATATCATCAGAAGATAACCCAGCAGATCCGCTTACGAAGGGACTGAGCAGGGTTAAGCACTTGCAGCATGCTAGGAGTATTGGGCTGGAGGATGATATTAGTTTAGATTAGATAGTATTAGAAACGTGTAATAGATAAATGTAATTGACATTTGATGATTAAATAAAAGAGTATTATTTATAAGTAATGTTACTATCTTATGTTAATTGTTTAGCTATTGTTTCACTTTGCATGTTTTGACTTCCAGAATAATTGAGGTTATTAAGAATAATCAAATTATTCAAACTGTCCACAATCGTTCATATGTTAGAAGTAGGTATGAATGACGATTGTCGTGAATTGGTGTGTAGATTGTCTAAATGATATTAGACATAGCAAAGGTTTGCTGCAACGTTCATCAGTGTTTATGAACAAGTTTTGAGCATTGGAATAAACCTGCGCTTGCTGGAATCACTTTGGAGTGATCGCAAGACGATAATATCATACGGTCTTAAAACCTAGATATATGGTTTATTATTTATTAATTGGTTGTACATTGATAATGCGAAACAGCATCAGTAAATTGATGTCATAAAACGCATTGTTGTGTATAGTTGGTTAGTCGATAGGTAAATGCATATAAGTCGAAGTTTATCTGTTACTTTTATTCTAAGAGAGTAAAAGCGATATCACGGCCGCTCAATGATTTGATTTGACTTATGTGTCGGGCCCGGTCAGGACTAAATTGATGTGTTCAATTAAGTTCTACATCGAGAAAAATAGTTGCTGGACAATGAGTATGACAATGTCTTATGAAATCGTCTGCACGATATCAAAATAGAGGGCTGAACGATCCCTTATCTAAAGGATAGGTTACTGATATGATCAGAGTTGACAATGTCTTTGAGAGCTATGATTGCTAATCGGATTGTGTTTGCGTTTATAGTTACTAGACTTATCCAAGTGGGAGACTGTTGGATTAGTATCTAAGGTTGTAACTATATTTGGTAAGTACTTGACCCGGTTGTGCATGGTCCTTTTGAGTTGCCTTCACCATAGCAACTTGATAGGATGATTTAGAGAGAAGAGATATTATTGTTAATGTATTATAAGAATAATATGTTAAAAGAATAATTATATTATTTGATTAATATAAGTCATAAATTAATTAGGAATTAATTTGGTGACTTAAAGAGATTAATTGAATAAAGGGGTATAAACTGTCAAATACTCAAATGTGTGAAAGTTGTATTTTGAGATGATAATCCTTATGGATTTAGGGTTGGACGATTTTAGGGATATGGATCACCTAGAAATCGTCCAAGGCCTTATCTAGGAAGGGATTTGGATTGCTTTGAGGCTAAGTTATCCAATTAGGGTTTTAGGGTGAAACCCTAGGAGCTCACAGTATAAATAGACCCATAGGGTTGAGGAAATCGACACCTTTGTGATTGGAGAAACCCTAGAGCCGATTTCCCACTTCCTCATCTCTCTCAAATCATCTTCTTGCTAGTTGGTGTTTGTAAGCCATTAGAGGAGTGACATTTGTGACTCTAAGCTCCAACAATAAGAAGGTTTTCAAGCAAGTAACTGAAGGTATCATTCTAGATCTGTTTTCATATGTTTTAATTGTTTTTTTACATTAGATCTAGCCATGAAAGTCTTGGATATGTTGCATGTTCAATTAGTGAAACCTAGATCCAAGCTATAGGGTTGTATGTGCACATAGGTAAAGTTCTTATGTCCAAAACCCATCAGAGTTATCATAACCATACTTGATGACTTAGGATCGCATAAAACATGACGTTCTTCAGACGTCGAAATATGGTACGACAGTTGTCACACTAGGCCTGCTGGCCTAGTTGCTGCAAGCAGCTTAGGTGCAGGATTGTCAGTCCCGTATAATTCTATACACAAGTGTCACGCTCTCACAAAAGAAGACTCTGGTAATAATTTTTAGGACTTTGGTTTTACACTTAAATAAGTACTTGAAGCGTGTCTCACAAATGCTATATTGATGATTACATGTTGAATAATAAAAATTAAACTTTGTAATAACTATACCAAAATTAAGTTTCAGAAACTATATAAAATATAGTTTTATATGTTTGTTTCTTAGCGAAGTATTATGTTTGTTTTCTGATAATGTTCTCTGCTTGTTTTCCATCATGTATTCTATCTATATTCTATTATGTACTTTGACACTTGAAACCAAACCAATGAATGAGTCCTCTAAACTATACCTATTATAGCTTAGCTATTTGTTTTACTGTAAGAATCTGTAATACTATTATTCCATGATATTCTCTTTTTGTACTCAGGTAGTATCAAATTGTTTGAAAACCATTTTATATTTATATAAATGTAATATTTTTATAGTTTAATTAGACCTTCGATTAAATAACTTTACCCCAAACCCACAACAAAACAAGGAACAAGAAATGGGGTCAAATTACATATTCTTAATCTTTTGAATCCAAATTATATAATTTACACATATATAAATATGTAATTTTATCAATTATAACAATTTAAAAGTACTAAAACAAATATAATCTTTTAAGATGTAAACACATTTTATTGTGTTTCACTTATATTGCCCCTCTCCCCTTTAAAATAATTAAAAATTTAAAACATGTAGGGGCATGAACTCACTCGATAGGTGGTGATTCGGGCAGAGTTTCGTTTCCCAGAAGAGAGTTTTCTTGATGAAATTGAGAGTTTTTGATGAAAAGCCGGCGTCACTCGGGCAAAGTTTCAGCTAACAATTGAGGATTTCGGGACTCTGGGGTTTGCGTCAGGTGGTAAGGAGGTTACTGGAACTTCGGAGGGCTTGAAAGGGCTTAAAAGAGTGTTTAAGTGGAGAGAGGATTTGGAATTTCTAAAAAAAATCTGGAGGTCTCGCATCCTATTTATAGGGGTCTGAGGTCGAGTATTACGTTGGGCGTAATTTTCACATACGCTAAGCGTACTACTAAAAACCTCAGTACGTTGGGCGTACGTCTTGTACGCAGGGTGTACTAGTTCGAGCCTGATCCGATCTTCGGACGTGGTGAAGCTACGAGGCACGCATTGAGGCTAGTCCCATTATGTTGGGTGTAAACTTAATGTACGCTGGGCGTAATTGCTAGGGGGCTTCGGACGTGTCGATGATGCAAGATACGTGTTGCATGCGAAGAAAGAGGCGACGTGGACAATCTGAGGCCTTGCTTCCGAGTACGCGGGGCGTACTTCCTTTTTTCAAACTTCAAAAATTCGTATCTTTTGTATATGAACTCCCTTTTTGACATTCTTTATATCCACGCGTAGGTGAAACCATGCCCTAAAACTTTTGTTTAGACTCCGTCGGCTAATTTTGACTTTATTTTTAAATTTGTACTTTTAACAGGCCGGGACAGGAAAAGTCCGTTAAAAATTCATAACTTCTTCATCCGACGTCCGTTTTTTTCTGTCTTTTTACAGTTGGATTTCTTTTGATAAGATCTCCGATTCGCGTTTAGATTGTTTTGGCCAAAAGTTGCTTGATCTTAATTTCGAGTTTCGGGTTGTGTACTACTGTATCGAAACTTTAGAAAAATCATAACTTCTTCACACGAAGTCAGATTTGGACGTTCTTTTTATGGACATTTTCGGTTTAACATATACTTTAACTTTCATTTAGATAGTTAAGGCTAAAAAGCATTTTTTTTGAAAAT
Source organism: Lactuca serriola (assembly GCF_051521515.1). NCBI lineage: Eukaryota > Viridiplantae > Streptophyta > Magnoliopsida > Asterales > Asteraceae > Lactuca > Lactuca serriola. The sequence continues at coordinate 4,416,076 of NC_136410.1, forward strand.
TCACTTTTTATGTTAAATAGTGTTTTGTCGGTTTTATCGCAAATTTTCGATAAGTCATAACTTCTTCGTTATAACTCGTATTTGGGTGTTCTTTATATTTTTGGAATCCTTGAATCGATATCTACCATTATATTCACCCAAAACAATTTTATTTAACGTTTCATTTTTTTTTAAGGTCAATTATGTAAATGCACATAGTATTCAAAAATTTCTCTTTATTATTTTAAAAAGAACTACAAATTGATATATACTATTACATTGATTCAAAATAATGGGTTGTTAAATTATCCCCCCGTTAAAGGAAATTTCGTCCCAAATTTTAATATTATAGAGATAGAGTAAGACTAGGAAAAGAGATGCGGGTACTTTTGTTTCATTTGATCCTCTCGCTCCCAAGTGAATTCATGTCCTCGTTTTGCATTCCAACGAACCTTCACTATTGGGATACGACTTTGTTTAGTTCTCTTCACTTCCCTGTCTAGGATTTTTACAGGTTGTTCTACGAAGCTAAGACTCTCACTTAATTCGATTTCATTGAATGGGATAACAAGAGTCTCGTCGGACAAACACTTCTTGAGATTTGAGACATGAAATACGGGATGAATGTTATTGAGTTCATGCGGTAGATTCAGTTTGTAAGCAACAGGACCAATTCTAGCAATGATCTGGAATGGTCTAATGTACCTTGGACTTATCTTGCCACGTTTACCAAAACGTATCATTCCTTTCCAGAGTGAGACCTTCAAAAGAACACGGTCACCAACTTGGAATTCCAAAGGTTTTCGTCATTTATCCGCATAACTCTTCTGTCTATCTTGAAAAGCTTTCAGCCATTCCCGGATTTGGAAAAGCTTTTCTATGGTTTCACGAATGATCTCAGGACCGGTTAGAGTACTATCAGGTATTTGGTTCTTTGCTAGTTACGTATTGCCAAATTCAGCCTAACACAAAGGGGATCTGCACTTACGGCCATAGAGAGCTTCAAAGGGTGCAACTTTCATGCTGGTGTGATAGCTATTGTTGAAGGAGAATTTAACTAGTGATAAATGTGTATCCCAAGCTTTACCAAAATCTATCACATAAGCCCTTAACATGTCTTCCAGCGTTTGAATTGTTCTCTCGCTTTGCCCATCAGTCTGAGGATGGTACGCTGTACTCATGTCAAGATTGGTTCCCAAGGACTTTTGCAATGATTGCCAAAACCGGGAGGTAAATCTTCTATCTCGGTCAGAGATAATAGATATTGGAACACCATGCAATCATACTATTTCTTTTAAGTACTTCCTTGTTAACTTCCACATTTTATCTTTTTCTTTTATTGGCAGGAAGTGATTGGATTTGGTTAATCTATCAACAATAACCCAAATGGTATCATGACCACCCGTTGTTATGGGTAACTTGGTTATGGAATCCATTGTAATTTGTTCTCACTCCCACTCAGGTATATCTGGTTGTTGAAGTAAACCTGAGGGCTTTTGATTTTCTACTTTAACCTTGACGCAAGTTAAACACTTGCCCACAAAAGTAGCTATTTCGGCTTTCATGTTTGGCCACCAATAGAGATTTTTAGGTCCAGATACATCTTGCTTGAACCCAGGTGAACAGAGTATCGAGTTTTATGGACTTCATTCATGACTATGTCTATGTAGCCACCCAACTTCGGTGTCCAGATTCTATTCATGAAATAATGTACTCCATCACCCTTAGTTTCCAATTTCTTTTCCACCCCCCTTAAGGCTTCACCTGTTATGTTCTCAGGTTTCAAGGCTTCCAACTGAGCCTCCTTAATTTGTGCAGATAAATAGGAATGGATAGTCATAGTCAGAGACTTTACTCGGCGGCTTGAGTATTCTTTCTGACTCAGGGCATCTGCTACTACGTTGGCCTTGCCAGGGTGATAATGAATCTCACATTCATAATCATTTAGTAGTTATATCCATCGTCTTTGTGTCATGTTGAGTTCTTTCTAATCGAAGATGTGTTGAAGGCTTTTATGATCAATAAAGACTATGCACTTTGTACCTTATAGATAATGTATCCAGATCTTTAAGGGAAAAACCACTGCTCCCAGTTCCACATCGTGTGTAGTATAATTGACTTCGTGGCTCTTAAGCTATCTTGAGGCATAGCATATAACCTTTCCTCGTTGGATAAGAACACAACCTAGCCCTTGATTAGACGTGTCGCAGTAGACTACAAAATCTTTCGTCCCTTCTGGGAGGGACAAGATCGGTGTACTGTAGAGGGATTGTTTTAAGGTCTGGAAAGCAGTTACTTGTTTCTCCTATCATTCAAATGACACTCCTTTTGAGTCAAGGTGGTGAGTGGCTTTGCAATCTTGGAGAAGTTATGAATGAATCTCCTGTAGTAGCCAGCGAGACCAAAAAACTGTCGAATTTCTGTTGGAGTTCGTCGGGTCGCCCAACTTTCGATAGGCTTGATCTTGGAAGGATCAACATGTATTCCATCCTTACTGACTACATGACCTAGGAACTCCACCTTTCGAATCCGTAATTCACATTTGGAGAACTTCGAATACAATTTCTCTTCCCTCAAAGCTTCAAAAACTTGTCTTAAGTGTTGGTTGTGTTCTTCCTTACTTTGAGAATAGACTAGTATATCGTCAATGAAGACTATGACGAACTTGTCCAAGTAAGGTCGACACACTCTATTCATAAGGTCCATGAATATTGCAGGTGCATTCATTAGACCAAAGGGCATCACTACGAATCCGTAGTGACTGTAGTGATTTCTGAAAGCAGTCTTCAGAATGTCTGACTCTTGGAATCGTAATTGGTGGTATCCTGATCTCAGGTCAATTTTGGAGAAGAAATTAGCTCCTTGGATTTGATCAAAGAGGTCATATATCCGTGGCAAAGGGTATCGATTTTTAATGGTAAGTTTGTTTAATTCTCGGTAATCTATGCACATGCGAAAAGATTCATCCTTCTTTTTCACGAATAAGACCGATGCTCCCCATGGTGAGAAGCTTGGTCTAATGAAGCCTTTGCTAAGTAGTTCGTTCAACTGGCTGGACAATTCTTGAATTTCTGGAGGTGCAAGACGATATGGGGATTTAGGTACAGGGGTAGCTCTGGGAATAAAGTCAATTCAAAATTCGACTTGGCGTTTAGGAGGGACTCCTGAGATATCTTCAGGGAACACATTAGGGAAATCACAGACTTCAGGGATATCCTTGATGCTTTTCACTTCTTGTGTTTTATCAACAATGTGAGCTAAGAGGGCGCATTAATCTTTATGTAGATACTTTCGAGCTTTAATGCAAGAAATGATTTAAGGACTCGCACTAGATTTGTCACCATAAAGAACGAGAGATTCGTTACTCAGCATATTAGGATGGATGGCTTTCTCATAACACAGGATATCAGCACGATGAAGACTTAACCAATCCATGTTGATTATGATGTCAAAAGTTTTAATTGATACCGGCATAAGGTTGATTTGGAATGAATGGTTATTTAGGGTAAGTGTGCATCCTATGTATATGTCATTCGTACTTTCAATTTTTCCATTGGCCTTCTCAACGGTGAATGTATCTTTTAGTGCTTTGGGATTTTGTTTTAGAAGTTGTTTGAACTTATGGCTTATGAAACTTTTCTCTATAACGGTATCAAAAAGAATACATTCATAAGAGTCGTTGAGAAGAAACATACCGGTCACTGCATTAGGATTTGCTACTGCTTCTTCATAGCCAATCGCCAAGACTCTTCCAGCATCACCAGTGTTCTTTAACTTAAGACAATTTTTCTTGAAATTTCCTGTTTCCCCACATTCATAGCATGCTCGGCCCACTCCTGCAGCAGGGACTTGAGAAATAGGTTGTTCTGGTGTCCTACTGAAACAGACAGTATGCCCCTTCCTGTTACAATTCTTGCAGTGCATTTCTTTGCAAGCTCTAGTATGGTGAAAGTTGCATTTATTGCACTTTGGCAAAGATCCAGCATATCTAATTGGGGTTGCTAGAGTGGTATACAAAGTGGTAGGAATAGGAGTTGGAACCACAACAGGAACAATAGCAGCATGTGCTGCCACTGTTTGTTGCTTTTTTGAAGACTCTTGAGACGATTGCCCTTTTCGCTTGTTCCAGAATTTCTTCTTATTACCGCTCCCTTCCTTGGGTTTCTCTGGAATAGGTACCATAGAGCCATGATGAACACCATGATCTACCAGTGTTTGTGCCAAGTGCTTCGCTCTGTCAATGGTGAGAGGTTCAGCAGCTATTACATTCCCTTGTATCTGAGGAGAAAGTCCCCAAATATACTGCTTAACTTTCTTGCTCTCGGAGGGAACCATCCCTGGACACAGAATAACCAGATCACTGAACCTAGTAGTATATGCAATTATATCGGAGTCTTTCATCGTCAGACTCCAAAGTTCTTCCTCTAGCTTTTGAATTTTGCCGCGGGGACAATATTTGGCTAGCATCAGATTTTTTAGATCATCCCAGCCCATAGCATTGGCGACTAGTAGGGATAAGGATTTGACATAACCATTCCACCAGTAAAGAGCTCTGTCCAGGAAAGTACATGTTACAAACTTGACTTTTCTTGCTTCAGGGCATGCACAAATTTCAAACACTAATTCTATCTTCTCGAACCAGCGTGTCAGAGCAATGACACCTCTAGTGCCATCAAAAGTTCTGGGTTTTGCATTTGTAAAATCTTTATATGAACACTCACGAGGGTGTCTAATACCTTCACGATGACCAGAAATTGGAGCACCATTTCCTGATCCAATGTTACCACCAGGGTTAATTTGTGTCATGGTAGCAGCCACTACTGCCTAAAAGACAGCAGCGTCAAATTGTGGAGGAGGTGGTGGCGGTAGATTTGGTGGAATTTGTGGATTGTTGTTGTTCTTTTGGTTAGACTTCCTGGCAGGCATCTTTCTTTATAATGATTTGAGAAAAACAATGATAAGTATTCAACAATGATCATGAGTCAGGTAATATTTGAACATGAAAATTTTCAATTCTAAATGTATCAGTTCCTGACTTGTTATAGTGTTCTACCAAGCGAAAAGTCTACTAATATAAGTAAACATTTGCCAAATTTGTTTATAGCAACACTTGTAATGAATTAGCATAGTTGAACATAATGAATCTGTTTTAAGTCTATTAACCCAAAAATTTTGAAGTAAGATGTTTCTGAAAATTGTAATGAAGTAAAATGCTTATCATTTTTATTGATATATTGTATTATACATGAAGTTGGGAAAATTGAGCTAAACATAGGTCTATGTTACATCAACAAAAAGGGAATTTAAACAACATTACTACCTATGAGCAATGTATTCACTTAATTCTAAGGTTTACATATAGTAAAAAGTAATATATATACACATTCGATATTATTAAAGTAGAGGTAGTGTGAACACTACTAGCGACAAGTATGACTCCTAGTACTGGGCTCTGCCACTTGTGGTTCTGATTCCCTTAAACGCCTCTCCAGTGTAGTCTGGCGCTCTTGGAGTGCTCTCATTTCAATTTAAGCAGCAATCATTTCTACATGGAGCATGTCTGTGTGGTGTCTAGTTTCATCATGATCTCCGTCGAGACGATGAATATTTGTGACATTTTGTTGGGAGGCATCAGCGACTTCTAGGATTCGTTTGATCAATATACGGGATTAATCAACTTGTCAAGAAATACGACGCACTATAACAAGGAGAGCCCTGTCAGCCGATCCTCCATTAGTGATGTCATAGAAATTTTTGTCCATACCAAATGGAGGATGTTGTCCTTGTTGGTGATTCCACCTGTGTAGTTCTTCACCCCATGCTGGGGTTCGACCATGATAATGTTGTCTAGCTACTGGGCATTGTACTCCTTGTGGTGGATTAATTACCTCTGGTTCCAAGTCTGTGCCATCTGAATTTTCTTCTTCACTATCTTCCTCGGGATCCTCTTCAGTATCATCTTTATCCAACAATGATTCCCTTGATTTGGGAAGTAGGGATCCCCAGGCGGAGGATATTCTGCCATAAGGTCTATACAAGGAATTTAAAGATAAGATGCATAGAAATGATATAGTTTTACAAAATACCCCTATAGTATTTTAAATATGTGTTTTGTTTTAAAGTTCTTCTATATAAATAGAGTTAAGTAAGTTTTAGACTTGTTGCAACACTACCATCACTCCCAAACACATGTTGGTCATATCTCAAATTAATATAGTTGATCAGGCTATATTGATCCCATATATGATTACATAACTGTTCAAGTTTAACTGTAGTGTCCAATATCCAAATACTTTTATGTAGTGATATTATTTCTGTATGAGTGAGTGTTAGTATACTTCTTATAAAATACTTAAATATTAAAAGTATACTTGTAGTTAGAGAACTTCGGCCCCATTGTATTTATAGTTGTATGTCTTTTATGAATTGATATACTGAGTTCACTATAAACAATGCTCTGATACCAATCTGTCACACCCCCAAACCAGAATGGCGAAAACATTTGAGGGTGGAGGTCTTCATGTAGTAACACAACAATGCATAATAGTAATCAAAGTACAACAACAACCATTGTATTACAAAGTATAAGTTTTGCAACCGTGTTCAAAATATAATGTATATGAACTCAAAAGTAAAAGTTTAAAAGACACGAGTTTATAAATCTTCATCTTCACAAAAGCTGTGGTTGAACCTGTATCACTGTTTCCCTGAGAATAAAAGTAGATTTTGAAAAGGAGTCAACAATTAAGTTGGTGAGTTCATAATTATGTTTGTAACTGAAATCTATTTTCCTTGTTCATTGATAAAGTAAACATATTTTTCCCACAAAATCCTATATTTTTTGCTATGTTATTCTGTATGCAAGATGTATGATACTTTATGTATTGAGAGTTTGTAAAATGTAGTTTAGTTCTCATTTAACCATGAAAAGTATGTTTTCTCTGTATTGAATTGGTAATTTGTGTTAATACCAGTAATATATTGTATTAAATTCTTATAATTAAATAAAACACGTGAAATGTTACTTATTCATACAATAATCATTTTGTTTAATACCAAATTATGAGTGTTCATAACCATACTTGATGAATTAGGATCGCCTAAAACACGAAGTTCTTCAGACGTCGAAATATGGTACGACAGTTGTCACCCCAGGCCCGTTGGCCTAGCTGTTGCAAGTAGCTTAGGTGTGGGATTGTCAGTCCCGTATAGATCTATACACAAGTCTCATGCTCTCATACAAGGAGACTCTATTATAATTTTTAGGACTTTTCTTTTATACTTAAATAAGTACTTGAAGCGTGTCTCACAAATGCTATATTGATGATTACATGTTGAATAATAAAAAGTAAACTTTGTAATAACTATACAAAAAAGTAAGTTTCATAAACTATATAAATTATAGTGTTATATGTTTGTTTCTTAGTGAAGTATTCTGTTTGTTTTCTGATAATGTTCTCTGCTTGTTTTCTATCATGTATTCTATCTATATTCTATTATGTACTTTGACACTTGAAACCAAACCAATGAATGAGTCATCTAAATTATACCTATTATAGTTTAGCTATTCGTTTTACTATAAGAATCTGTAATACTGTTATTCCATGATATTCACTTTTTGTACTTAGGTAGTATCAAATTGTTTGAAAACCATTTATATTTATATACATGTAATATTTATATAGTTGTAATTAATTAGACCTTCGATTAAATAGCTTTACCCCAAGCCCACAACCAAACAAGGAACAGGAAATGGGGTCAAATTACATATTCTTGATCTTTTGAATCAAAATTATATAATTTACACATATATAAATATGTAATTTTATTAATTATAACAATTTAAAAGTACTAAAACATATATAATCTTTTAAGATGTAAACATATTTTATTGTGTTTCACTTGTATCCCCCCCCCCCCTTAAAATAAATAAAAATCTTTAAAATGTAGGGATATGAAGTCACTTGATAGGTGGTGATCCAGGCAGAGTTTCGTTTCCCGGAAGAGAGTTTTCTTGATGAAATTGAGAGTTTCTGATGAAAAGTCGGCTTCACTCGGGCAGAGTTTCAGCTAACAATTGAGGATTTCGGGGCTCCGGGGTTTGCGTTACGTGGTAAGGAGGTTACTGGAACTTCGGAGGGCTTAGAAGGGCTTAAAAGAGTGTTTAAGTGGAGAGAGGATTTGGAATTTCTAAACAAAATCCGGAGGTCTCGCATCCTATTTATAGGGGTCTGAGGTCAAGTATTAAGCTGGGCGTAATTTTCACATACGTTGGGCGTACTACTAAAAACCTCAGTACGCTGGGCGTACGTCTTGTACGCGGGGTGTACTAGTTCGAGCCTTATCCGATCTTCGGGTGTGCTGAATCTACGAGGCATGCATTGAGGCTAGCCCAATTATGCTGGGCATAAACTTTATGTACGCTGGGCGTAATTGCTAGTTGGCTTCGGACATGTCGATGATGCAAGATACGTGTTGCATGTGAAGAAAGATGCGACGTCGACAATCCGAGGCCTTGGTTCCGAGTACGCGGGGCGTACTTCCTTTTTCCAAACTTCAAAAATTCGTATCCTTCGCATACGAACTCCTTTTTTGATGTTCTTTATATCCATGCGTAGCTGAGACCATGCTCTAAAACTTTTGTTTAGACTCCGTCGGCTCATTTTGAATTGATTTTTAAAGTTATATTTTTAACAGGCTGGGACAGGAAAAGTCCGTTAAAAGTTCATAACTTCTTCATCCGAGGTCCATTTTCGTCTCTCTTTTTACCGTTGGATTTCTTTTGATAAGATCTCCGATTCTCGTTTAGATTGTTTTGGCCAAAAGTTGCTCGATCTTAATTTTGAGTTTCGGGATGTGTACTGTTGTATCGAAACTTTATAAAAATCATAACTTCTTCATACGAAGTCAGATTTGGACGTTCTTTTTATGGACATTCTCAGTTTAACATATACTATAAATTTCATTTAGATATTTAAGGCTAAAAATCATTTTATTGAAAATTCACTTTTTATGTTAAACAGTGTTTTGCCGGTTTTATTGTGGATTTTCGATAAGTCATAAATTCTTCATTATAACTCGTATTTGGGTGTTTTTTATATTTTTGGAATCCTTGACTCGATCTCTACCATAATTATCATAAGAAATATATCTTTTAATTTCTCGCAAGCTTTTGTTTTTCATTTACTACATTTCTACTTGTAGTTTAAAAAAAGCAACCGAACTAAAACTGTGAATCAACTGGAAGTATATATATATATATATATATATATATATATATATATATATATATATATATATATATATATATATATATATATAGCCAAACATACATTCAAGTCCTTTTGAGAAACAGAAGATTTTATGAACCTGTGAACTCCAAATCAGCAGTCAATATGACTGTTGATATATATATATATATATATATATATATATATATAAGAATTTAGCCCAAAATGCTGAATTTTAAAAGGTACAAGGCTTAATGCAATTTGTACAACAAATTTATGCATTGAAATCTTAAAAGCTTTTGAATTAGTATTTCCTCATTTATGGACCCTTATCTCGAGTGTGACCCAATCCCGTTCCCATATCTCGCGTGCACACCGTGAATAGAGGAGATATTGTTAATTTAACACACAAACAGGAAGAATTATAAATAAAGTGATCTTAACTATCTGTCTACAAACCATGATCTGTATCCCTTTCTCCATACTATATCTCTGTCATATACTCTATATATCTCATCTCAACTAAACGAACTCCTCTTCCAAGTGAATCAGTCACAACTGAATCTGTCATCCCTTATCTTCAAGCCAGTTGAATCAGTCAACACTAAATATGCTTTATAATGCATACATTCTCTCAGTTCGTTCAAGCATACCCGAGAAACCATTCACCACTCATTGCCCTCTTCATCGCCTTCATCACCTGTTGCTTCCGGATAAAAAAGCCTCTTCAGGTTAACGTTTCATTTTTAATTGCATCTTTTTGTGCTTCTGAGAAACCAATCACCACCTCTATTAGATCATTATCCACTCACATTGATCTGGAACTATAAGAGAAAAAAGGTACGCTTTCTTCATCAGCCTCTCTATTCTTAGGCTCTCTTCATCTATGGTAAAATGGTTTTTACCAGGCATGCTTTCTATGCAGGTAGAAACAAACCACTAATGTTTTGACTTTTGAGGAGCATATGTAACAAGGAGTATAAGATTATGTGGTTTTTTTCTAAGAATTCTAGTTTTTTGGCAGGTACTGTTTCGAAGATGTAGGGATAGATATGAGCACCATGAGAGCCAGTTACAGAACAAATATAAGCTGAGTAAAATAAATGAGGGTAATCTTGTAAAAAGTTAGTACGGTAACCTCATATGTATTAATGTTAATTTGTTTTTTTGTTGCAGACTCCACCTCCGGCGAAGAAGCAATATCATGTAAAGGTTCTATTGATAAATACCACTTCTGAGAGTGAGTGATGTCATGAACACTGCGAACAGGCACCATCCTCCTTCTCCGACTCTTCATAACCTTCTATCTCTTTTTTTCTCTGAATCTTTCCTGGGGACGTAATTTATCTTTTATGTCTCTATAACTTGAATTTCTTGTATGACACTCTCGATCAATTGTTGCTGGTATTAAGAACATATTAAAATTCCTTCTTCTTCATACTAATTGCAGGTAGTTTCTCTACTAATCGGCTTAAAAAGGTTCGATTATTTTACCTTTATATTTGTTCTGTTTATTTTATCTTCTATCTATATGAAGATAAGCAGATTTATGTGAATGTATACAATTTTACCTTTTTTTTGTGTTGATGCTTTGGTTTTGGTTTAAAGGACGATGTTTAATTGTTTTATAGGCACTCTTTTCAAATATACATACCAAGTGTTCGATAGAATGTCTTACTGAAACCGATTCCATTTTTGAACCTTAGATGCCACTTTTTTTATCTATACTGAAATACAGTCCATTGAAACGCCAGACTACTGTTATTAGGACTTTTTTCATGTCTTCTCTCATTTTTATTTTTGATTGTTTGGGATAACCATCTTATATTTCATTTTCAATATGGGGTTTGATAGAGTATTAATTATCATGATGGGTTCTGATTGGCAAGATAGAAAACTGATGAGAGGGATTGAACTCATGTATGCCATTATTTTTTATACTTTGTTGTATGTGTTAGTTGATCAATGAGAAAAGGCAGAAGAGAAAGACCATTAAAAAAGGACACGTATAAAAAGAAGTTGAAACAAAAACTGTATAGACCACTCATTGTTTCTTATTTTTTAGGCAAGTTTCATGAGCTTCCCAATTTCAAATTCATGAAACTATTGGTATGTTGCGTTAAAATTTGATTTAAAATTACATTTTGTGAATAAAAATTTGTTTCATGATCATAAATTAGCGATTTTAATTATATAACACATATTTTCATAATCACATCAATTCATTTCAAGATTTAATTAGTCTGACAAACATGCACTTGCACAGCCACATATACACACATAGTCACTAACAGACACTCTATAGAAAATAGTAGAACTTTGGCATTGTATAACCTCTTTTTGAGTTTAATTTTCAAATTAGGTAAATATTAGAAATTACAGTGACATTTCAGTCATTGTGCTGACATAACTAAAAGCTTTATAATTTTGGTTCTTAGTTCACGGTTGTATATTGAATTTGATATTTGGAATCTCTAAAATAAGGAGCACGTTTGATACTAGACTTTGAAATAATGAGCAAGTTTGATACACGAATTTGAAATAAGGACCAAAATCAAAAATTCTACCAACTCCCCCTCCCTCAAATGAAAAAGACAGAAAGTCCAAAATTTAAACATTTTTATCGAAATTAGTCCACACATAGACACACTATGTGGCGGCTTAGGTGGAATGACATATTTTCCCTCTGACTATTTTTTGCTTATGTGCAGCCATTATAGGCATACAATGTGGTAGATGATTGGAATTCATCTGGGTTTAATCACTATAAAAAATAGCTAAGTGGCTGCTTAGTATGCTTTTAATTAGTACTAATGGTAAATCCAGTACTTTACTCAAAAGGGTAGTTTTGTATTTTCACATGTTGTTGGGTTTTTCTACCAATCCCACATATTTATATATTTATGTTTGTTTTTTAGTCTCTACACTTGACAAACTAAGGCTTTTAACAGTTGATAATAGTTCTGCCTTGGTGAACCTGACAGTTTTGACATTTTTGATAGTTTTGACCTGATAGTTTGATGATTTTCAAGGTTAAATTTTTCTAGCATTATTATTACAGGAGTTAGTTACTGCATTGTGGTGGTCTGCGTCACTTAGGGCATGATATATGGAGTGAAGTGATGCGTACTAGATCTCAACGATAAAAAAAGTCAGACTTGCCCGCGTCAATAGCGATGTAAAGGTATTGTGAAGTTTATCATTTTTTAAGCTAATTAAAATGATGAATAGGTTAACTTTGTGATTAGTTGATGAGCAAATAAAATTTAAAACCATATAACCAATGTTAGGGTAAAAGCGAAGTATAAATTAGGGGAGAAACCAATAATTTATAAGTTGGTGACTTTTACATGAGTTCGTTTAATATATGGCAACATACTTTCATTGTATTGATTGTTATAACATAACAAAGTCAATGTAGATGAAATCATGTTGCTTTTTCTTGTATTAGCCTAACTTCTACTACTTTCCTTTGTAGGGGTTTCAATGGCAATCAACTATGTTTATATTCACTTTTTATATTTTTTACGGTTCAAGTTCGCTCTTGGCATGTTTAAAATTTTATGATTATAATTTAGAGCTTTATGCAATAATTTTTTGTAACAGAAAGAAGTCAAAGTAATTAAAACTATGTTGATATTCACTTTCAATAATTTTTACTATTCAAGTTCACTCTTGGCATGTTGAAAATTTTGCTTATACTGTTTAGAGCTTAATGCAATAAATAACAATGTGCTTTTATTTATCTCCCTGAAATCTTGATTTCGATGTGCGGCAGCTAGAAAGGAATTTTGGCATGATGATATTGTCATATGGTAAGCATATTGAAATGATCCCATAAAAGGGAAGTACTCTAAGTATGTATTGTTTTCTGCTAGAAGTAACGTAATGGGTCAAAGTGATAAGCAGAACGGAGAGAAAGCAAGTTTGTTGAATGTACAATTATGTTGCTAAAATCATGAAATGATGAAGGTAAAAATGTTTTTTTCTATTTTGTTGTCTCCTATTTTTAACACCCCATGTGTCAATTTATTGTTAAAATGTGTACTTTAAATTGATAATTAAATGGAATCTCTCAACTTAACCGGAGTATTAAACTATAAATGTTGTAAATAAACCATGTAAGTACTACATGGAAAAAATACTATAGCAAATGTGTAAACGGTCATATCCAATAAAAAAAATGTGACATTTGATCACGAAATTAAATTTATGTATGTTACATTTTGAATATTAGTGCATATTTTATCCATTTTGTTTGGAGAATTTTCCTTCTAATGGGTTTGATTGGAAATATTAGTTGGAAATTGTAGTCAATGTTGTTATTTGTCTAAATTTTAGTCGAATGTTTTTGTTTTGTCTGAAGTCAAACTGAAAAGTGGAGAAATGAATAATTTGGAAGTTGAGAAAAAGTAATTATAGAATACTATAAATAAGAAAAAGAATAATTACTTTTTCACTATTTTCGTTTAGTATTTTTAATAGCCCATTTGTGTTTTTGTTAAATATTTGTTAATTATAAAAGAGTTTATATATTTTTATTGCCGATGGTTACATGGGTTGATTTAAGAAGCATATTATAGAAAATGCAAAGGTTTTGTTAAATAAAAGAATCGAAAAATAAATAAAAAAGAAAACGAATGAGTCACACTCGATGGTTGTAGGTTGATTAAAAAAATGAAGAAATTGTTTATGAAGGTTAGGCTATCATTAATG
>NC_136410.1:5070000-5252500 GCF_051521515.1 Lactuca serriola
ATAGTTGGGGCATACCCTCGTCACACACACACACCGGATGGATGAAAGAAGGAGAAGAATCCGAGTGCAGCCAACTTACCGAGGGTTTTCAGCCGTCCAAAACTCACAGCTCCGTCGAAGGATTCCGGTGGATCTCTCCGGCTTCGCACCTCATCACCGGCAACGACATTTGAGGCGGCGCTCAACACAGCAGCAGGCAGCACCTTCGCCTTGATCGGAATAGTGAGGAGGGATAGGTGGCATATGAGAACTCATGTGTGGCGGCTGTATGCTAGGGTTCACGATGCAACGAGGGAATGAACGGGTTTAATCCCACATCCTTTAAACTTATGCTCTTTTGTTCACTTATGGCCCCTCCTCAACATTTCTCTTACAAATGAAATCCAATAGTTCTCTTTTAACCCCTGATTCCATAATTCTTTACAAATTAGATCTAAACTTACCAAGCAACCCCTTTTCTATAAATTATTTACAATTTCAGTCCCCACCTTCATAAATATTCCCAAAACCAATTTGGAACTTACGCTTTTAACCCCCAAATTCTAAAATAATGACAATCGGCTCCCCAATACCAACACCCCGCTAAATATTATTTATTTTAGAGTTATTATTCATTAAATAAATCTTTATCTACTTATTTATTTAATTGGACAGGATGTTACAAAACATTTATTAGATTGCGAAGTCAAGAAAGTACTAATTTGCTTATGTTTAGTAAGTTAGAGAGTTTATTTGAAGTGGCAATACATCTTAAGTGTTGCAGTGAGAGAGATAATGATGTTGGGTGTGACAAAGAACCAAGCTAGGAGAAGATGTTGAGATGAAGCTGAAATGCAGACTTCCTAGGATTAAATCCTATGGCGTATATGTGAAAGGACATACAACTAAGATACAAATTTTATAGAACTAACTCCCATAAGGGAATGACGATGTTATGGAATGATGGAACGACCTGACTTGAATATGTCAAAAGGGTGTTCCAAATAGTTTAGGGAGCGCTTGTCTCCATATTATTCATACCAATAGAGTAAATTCAAGTGTAGTGTACCTTGCAGACTGGGCACTATATATAAAAGAATTTATACAAAGGTTTTACCCAATGACCTAGGAAAAGCACGAGAATATGCTATAGCAAGCATATTCGTGGAAGAGATCCTAGAAGGGAAACCAAGGAAATTTAGTGTGTGCTTGGTGAAGCACATAGTTATTGTTAGGGCATCAGATAGAGACGCAAAAGTCCTAGTGGTGTCTAGGGAGATTTGTTTCATGTGCTCTTTTGGACACATACATATGTGTTAAACTACTTTGTGTTTATAATGCATTGTGACTTGAGAACTATGGGTAGTATAGGTTTGTACCACCGAAAGCATAGGAGACGTACTTAGATCAGGAGGAGTTAGAAAGTTACTAAGTCATCGATAATTGAGTAGATAATGTGGATACCACTACGAATTCGTTTTTCCATGTTTCTGTCATTACCTATAGTATAGTTATGTCTAGGAGAGTGATTCTAATTTAGTCCCAAGTGGCCATGAATGATCAAGTATGAGTAATGTAGATTTGTTAGTTCGATATATGGGTTATTTGGAGATTCAGGAATGAGAAAATAGTTGTTGCCAGAAAA
Organism: Lactuca serriola; assembly: GCF_051521515.1. NCBI lineage: Eukaryota > Viridiplantae > Streptophyta > Magnoliopsida > Asterales > Asteraceae > Lactuca > Lactuca serriola. The sequence goes on from NC_136410.1 coordinate 5,071,625, forward strand.
CATAGACACAATGATATTGTTGATTCCATCCAATACTTTTCGTTTTTGTTGTTTTCCATTAGAAATAGTAATGGGTTTTGTCTTTGGTTAACTGGTTACAAAACCCTTTGAACTTTTTGTAATTGTTTTTAGCATAGCTTCTTTCTAGTGCTCTTTTTCTTGTTTTATAATATACTAGTTGTGAGAGCCATGTATTACATGGGTTGACTTTAAAAAAAGTTCAATATAAAGGTCAAAATATTTGAGAGCTTTGAATTTATAAGAAAAATAATGAATTGTTATAACTGAATTGTTTTTTATCTTTTAAATTTAAATAAATAAACAAAAGAAACAAATAAGCTATAATTTTAAAATTTTAAAATTAAAAGGTAAATTAATTAATGAAATTGATATCCATTTATTACAATTATTACATTAAAATATTATGTGGAATTTAATAAAATAAAATAACTCATAAATTGACATGTGGAAAAAAATTAATTCAAAATAACCACAAAATGACATTTGACAAATTGAATGAGAGTGTGAGATGTGGCAAAAAAACCTTCATTTATTAGATTACTAGTTGTGAGACCCATCTATTACATGAGTTATTTTAAAACAAAAAGTTAAATATAAATGTCAAAATATTTGAGAAATTTGAATTTATAAGAAAATAAGAAAAATAATAAATTATTATAATAGAAATATTTTTTATCTTTTAAATTTAAACAAATAATTTAAATAAATAAACAAAAGAAATTAACGAGCTTTAATTTTGGAAATCTTGAAATTAAAAGGTAAAAGGGTTAATGAAATTGATATGCATTTATTACTAGATTTATTGCAATTATAACATTAAAATACTAGGTGTGAGACGTAATACACGAGTTTTTTTAAAGTTTTTTTTTTAAAAAAATTAATATATTTTGTTAAGCATTACATGTTTAATAATTTATAAAACTGAATTTGGAAAGAATATCAATATTAGTCGTGAATGAACCAATTTTTGCAAGGTTATAACAAATTATCGTGAATTAAAAAGAGATTGGCCGAAAATTATGTTTTTCAATTAAGAAGGTTGATTTGAATTTAAATTGAATTTAATACATTAATTGACAAATTACTTGAGAATTTATGGAGACATTTAAGTTTCCTTATTATCTTTATTATATGTTGAGATTAGGTTTTTTATAATTTAATAACAAAGCCAAAAAAATCACAATTTGGCAAGTGGATGAAAATGAAATTGAAAAAATTCAAAAATGTCATGTGGCATATTGAATTAGGTGATGACATATGACAAAAAACCTTCATTTATTAGATAGGATTATGTGGAAATTAATAAAATAGAAAAACTCATAAAATGACATGTGGAAAAAAAATTAATTCAAAATAACCACAAAATGACATTTGGCAAATTGAATGAGTGTGTGACAAGTAGAAAAAAAATCCTTCATTTATTAGAGTGTATATATATATATATATATATATATATATATATATATATATATATATATATATATATATATATATATATGTATATATATATAAGTATGTTCAATCGAGAACATTTCTTATTGTGAGAATATTTGAGAATAAATTTTGACTACTAATTTTTAAATGTTGAAATTTTAATGATATGTTAAAAAAATATTTTAATTTTATTAAAACATAATTATAACTTTATTTTTATTTTTATAGACATTCTCTCTTCTTTCTCTCTCTACGTATCACTCTCTTATCTTTCTCTCTCTATGTATCTATCTCTTATTTCTCTCTCTACATATCTTTCTCTCTCTCTCTCTATATATATATATATATATATATATATATATATATATATATCTTCTGTTTCTCTCTACATATCTTTCTCTCTCTACATATTTCTTTTTCCCATTTCTCTCTTTACATATCTTTCTCTGTCTACACATTTTTCTGGGTAATTTGAACCAACATCACCATTGACGGAGCTCATTGTTAACTATCTCTCCCGCAATTCCCAATCAACAGTGAAGTAGATCTCTACAAAGACGGTCTATAAGAGCTTCCAGGTAGTAATTTTTTAGTCTATACACTTGCATTTTTTCAGCCTTAATTCACTCGATTTCTCACAAAATTCATGAAATTAGGCTTATAATGAACAACTAATCAATGTCTAATACTTGATTTTGACATCATAGAAGACGTTCTACTTGAAAATTTCCCTTACGTTTTCCTGTTGTTGATGAATTACGAACTTGCTTGTTCACTTGCTTGCTTTTGTGAGGAATTATATGTACAGTTGGATTGTTTTTATTAGAAATTGTAAGCTCTAGGGGCTGAATTAGAGTATATTAGAGATTTGATGGTCACTGTAGGATTTCATGCACACCAGGTGTTTGTCATATTGTCTGAAAGAACCTAATAAGTTTGAAAGTGGCATTTTATGTGAAAATCCTTAACTTTGAACCCTCATTAAGCCAAGCGTTAAGGTCCTTAGTTTAAGTTGAATTTAACATCTCTATAGCATAATAAGTAACCAAAAATCATGTTAAAAGTGATAAACTTAAGGCTTAACCATTAATTACTTAATAAAACACCAAAAGTGATTTAGAAGCTATTATGATCAATTTTCCCAAATCTGTCCTCCAACTTCTAAAATCCGTGCAGGTCAATAAGAACATCTAAAACTTATGAGACTTAGTTTTCTGGAAATCTTAGTGTGTCTAGTTTCTTCAAACCTTGAATCACATTTCAAAATTCCAAATCCTTGAGGGGTAAAATTGGCAATCTTCTCAGGCTGGTCCATGTTGTCACAAATTTCATGCATTGTCTTCAAAAAAATCATAATAAATTTATCAGAACTTCAAATGCTAAAATTCCAAATTCTATAGTTATATATGGATCTATAGTTTCCCACATATAAAGGAACTGGTGTAATTCTTAGTAAATTGGTATAGTTTATTCCAAGAGTGTTGAGTGGTCCAGAAAGTGACAATTTAAAGTTATGAACTTGTAAATTTAATATAAAATCAACCAAAAATTGTTAGAACGAGATATTTATATTTTAAATAGATAAAATGGGGTACTTTACCAATATTATTTTGTTGAAATTTAAGAATGCGTTTAAAGGTAATAAAACAGTTCCCAAATAGAGCACTACAATCAAAGAGAAAATAAAGAAATATGGACATAAGTTTTATAAGAGTAATAAACAAAGCACAAAGTAAATAATGTTATAATTGTTGTGTAGGTTCTTGGAAAGGAAATGATCCATCTATCTCAAGCTAGCTCATTTTCAAGTTCAAGGAGGTGAGTTACACTAACTCTCCTATTATGTAGGCGTTACTTTTTTTATGTTATTGTTCATGGATACCCTAATCTGCTAGAGTGAACAAGGATATGCATAATGTAATTTGTTCTTAAATGAGACAAGTAGACAAGATTCATTTCCGCGTTCTCGATTTTTTAATTGTTCTCGTGTATTAAATCACATGTGATTATATGATCTAATCACACATAACTTATATGTACAAAATTCATTTTTATGTTTTCGATTCAATAGTTCTTCTTTGTCCATATTAATCGTACGTGATTAAATACATAAAATGAAATATGATTAAATACATAATAGCAACTAGATTAAATATATGATAACAACTTTTGAATTGAGAACACGAATTTGAATCTTATTCACATAAATCATTTATGATTAAATATGTATAATCACATGTGATTAAATACACGAGAACAATTATTGAATCAAGAACACCAAAATAAATATTGTCCACATAAATCATATGTGATTAGATACATATAATCACATATGATTATATGTATCTATTCACATATAATTTATGTGATTAAGATTCATTTTTGCATATCTAATCATATGTGATTAGATACATATAATCGTATGTGATTATATACATGATAACAAACATTGAATCAAGAACGCGAAAACAAATCTTTATCCACATTCAAAATATGAGATTAAATACCTGTAATCACATATGACCAACTGGATCTAATATCATATGATTTATGTGGACACAATTCATTTTCACTTTGTCGATTCAATAGTTGTTCTCGTGTATTTTATCACATGTGATATATATATATATATATATATATATATATATATATATATATATATATATATATATATAATCGCATGTGATTGAATACAGGAGCACAACTATTGAATCGAGAAGGCAAAAATAAATCTTGTAAACCTCAAATCATACGTGATTATATATAAATATAATTACATGTCATTAAATACAAAAAACCAATTAGTTAATCAAAACCGCAAAAATAAATATTGTCTACATAAATCATATAAAATGAAATACATATAATCACATGTGATTATATATATCTAATCACATATGATTTATGTGGATAAGAATCATTATCATATTCTCGATTTAGTAATTGTTCTTTGTCAACTTTAATCATATGTGATTAAATACATCTAATCATAAGTTATTATATGTATCTAATCATATATGATTTATATGGACAAAAAAGAATGATGTCATTATAAATCATATGCGATTAGATATATATAATCACATATGATTATAAACACGAGAACAACTATTGAATCGAGAACACAAAGAAAAATATTGTCCATATCATATGTGATTAAATACATATAATCACATGTGATTATATGTATCTAACCACATAGAATTTATATGGAAAATATTAATTTTCAGGTTCTCGATTCAGTTGTTGTTCTTGTGTATTTAATTACATGAGATTATATGTATCTAACCAGATATGATTTATATGGACATTATTCGTTTTCAAAATATCGTTAAATAGTTGTTTTTTACATTTAGTCACATATGATTTATGTACACAAGATTTATTTTCGTGTTTTCGATTTAATAGTTTTTCTTTTTCCACACTAATCATATGTGATTAAGTAAATCTAATCATGTGTGATTATATGAATCTAATAGCATATGATTTATGTGGACATAATTCATTTTTGCTTTGTTGATTCAATAGTTGTTCTCATGTATTTTATCACATGTGATTATATGTATAATTGTATGTGATTAAATACATGAGCACAACTATTGAATCGAGAAGGAAAAAATGAATCTTGTCCACCTCAAATCATATGTGATTATATACATATAATCACATGTGATTAAATACATAAAATCAATTATTTAATCAAAATTGGAAAAATAAATATTGTTGTAGGGTTTCAAAGTATTCCATGAATGATGGCAACAGCCCCCTTGATGAAGTGTAGGTTAAAAGCACAAGACTTGTCTTTTCCCTATAAATAGTCATGTATTATTCATAATTAGGGTTAAGAGTAATGTAGCCGCCACATTGTGAGGTTTCTTGTAGAGTTAGATTCTTATTCTTAAAGTATAATCTGTTCCTCATAATTGAATAAATCGAGTGATCATTCGACATAATCTTCATATTTGTGTTTGTTCTTATTTTTCGCATCTTGTTCATCAAATCGCAATTACGTTTTTATTCCTAACAATTTTCTACATAAATCATATCTTATTAAATACATATAATCATATGTGATTATATGTATCCAATCATATATGATTTATGAGGATAAGATTCATTATCACATTCTCGATTAAATAATTGTTCTTTGCCAACTGTAATCATATATAATTAAATACATATGATCACATGTGATTATATGTATCTAATCACATATGATTTATATGGACAAAAAATAATGATGTCTATACAAATCATATGTAATTAGATACATATAATCACATATGATTATGTACACGAGAAAAACTATTGAATCGAGAACACAAAGATAAATATTGTCCACATATATCATATGTGATTGAATGCATAGAATCACATGTGATTATATGTATATAATCATATAGAATTTATGTGGAAAATATTCATTTTCGCGTTCTCGGTTTAGTTCTTGTTCTTATGTTTTTTATTACATGAGATTATATGTATCTAATAAGATATGATTTATATGGACAATATTCATTTTTGTATTCTTTGTTCAATAGTTCTTGTACATTTAGTCATATATGATTTTTGTACACGAGATTCATTTTCGTGTTTTTGTTTCCATAGTTTTTCTTTTCCCACATTAATCATATGTTATTAAATATATACAATCACATATGATAAAATACATAAGAAGAAATAGTGAATAAAAAATGTGATAATGAATATTATCAATATAAATTATATGTGATTTGATAGATATAATCACATGTGATTTACTACTTGAGTACAACTATTGAATTGAGAAAGAACTAATGAATATTGTCCACATAAATCATATGTAATTAGGTACATATAATCACATGTGATTATATGTATTTAATCACATATGATTTTTGTGGACAATATTCATTTTTTGCGTTTTTAATTCAATATTCGGTCTCGTGTATTTAATCACATACGATTTATGTGAAAAAGATTTGTTTTCACGTTCTTGATTCAATAAATCATATGTGATGAAATATATATAATCATATGTAATTATATACACGAGAACAACTATTGAATCAAGAACATTAACACAAATTTATGTCCAAATTAATCATAAGTGATTAAATACTTATAATCATATGTGATTAAATATATGAGAAAAATTATTGAAATGAAAAATCAAAAATGAATATTTTCATGTAAATCATATGTGATTGGATATATATATATATATATATATATATATATATATATATATATATATATATATATAAAATCACATGTGATTATACGTATCTAATCACATATGATTAAAGTTGACAAAAAATAACTATTGAATCGAGAACACAATAATGACATATGTGATTAAATATATCTAATCACATTTGATTAAATATATCTAATTACATGTGATTATATGTATCTAATCATATGATTTATATGGACAAAAAAGAATAATGTCAAAATAAATCATATATGATTAAATACAAATAATCACATGTGATTATATACACATAATCATAGGTGGTGGTGGTGTGTAGTGATGTTTGGTGGTGGTAGGTGGTAGGTGGTGGTGTTGGTGAAGGTTGGTGGGGGTGACATGTAGGGTGGTGATCATAGTGGGTGGCAGGTGGCGATGGCGAGTGGTGGTGATAGGTGGTGGAGACGGGTAAAGGTGGTAGGTAGTGGTAGTGGTGGGTAGGTGGGGTGGCGGTTGGCGGTGAGGGTAGTGATCGTGTATGTTGGTTTTGGTGGGTGATGGGTGGGTTGGTGATGGGTGGTGGTGGGGTGGTGTGACGAGGTAGTGATGATGGATGGTGGAGGCAGGTAGTGGTGATGGGTGGTGGGTGGTGGTTGGTGGTAATGACAGGTGGTGTTCAAAATGGTGGGTAGTGGGTGGGTGGTAGTGATGAGTGGTGGAGGTGGGTGGGTGGTGGTGACGAATGGTGGTGATGGGTAATGGTGGTGGGTGGTGATAGTGGTTGGTGGTAGTGGATAGTAGTGGTTGGTGGTGATAAGTTATTAGGTGGGTAGGGAAGGTGGTGATGGGTGGTGGAGGTAGGTGGTAATAGTGGTGGCGGGTGGTTGTTTTTGTAGGTGATCGGTGGGGGTGGTGGTAGCAGGTGGTGGCGGAGGTAGGTAGTGGTGATGAGTGGTGGTGGTCGGTAATGATGAGTGGTGGATGGGTAGTGGTGGGTATGGTGGTTGGTGGTGGTTGCAGTTGGTGGTGATTTGTGGTGGTGGTGGTGAGTTGTGGTGGTGGTTAGGTGGTTGGTGGTGATGGTGGTGGCGGGTGGTGATTTGGTCAGTGGTGGGTGGAGATGGTCGTGACGGATGGTGGTGATGAGTGGTGGTGATAGGTGGTGGTGGTGGTTGGTGGTGATGGCGAATGGTGGTGATGGGTGATTGAGGTGGGTGGGGGTGGTGGTTATAGGTGGAGGAGGTAGATGGTGATGGTGGTGGCGGGTTGTGGTTTTGGTGGGTGATGGGTGGGGGTGGGGGTAGGGGTGGTGTTAGTGAGTGGTGATGGTGGTGGTTTTGGTGGGTGATGATAGGTGGTGGTGGTGCTTAGTGGTGGTGACGGTTGGTAGTGATAGGTGATTGAGGTGGGTAGGAGTGGTGGAGGTAGGTGGTGATGGTTGTGGCAGGTGGTGGTTTTGGTGGGTGATGGGTGGGGGTGGTGGTAGCAGGTGGTGGTTGAGGTGGGTGGTGGTGATGAGTGGTGGTGTGTTGGTGGTGGTAGTGGAGGTGGTGGTCGGTGGTAGGTAGTGGTGATGTGTGGTGTTGGTTGGGTGATGAGTGATTTTGATTAGTGGGTTTTGTAATTGTTTGTAATAATTGATTGATTTTTATGAATATTATTTTATAGTTTTAATTCACAAAAATTATGTGGTCAAAATTTGTTCTCAAATGTGATCACAATAAAAAATGTTCTCGATTGAACGCTTATATATATATATATATATATATATATATATATATATATATATATATATATATATATATATATATATATATATATATATATATATAAAAGGTTAGGATTAAATATGAACTACAAATATTGTGTGAATGTATGACCATTTCTTGTTCATTGGATTAAAAGAAATGAATGTGTGTGATTTGAGGGGACATATGATTAACATGGGATATCATGTATTATATAATTATACTTAATTAAATATAAGGGTTCTTTAGTCTATTAACCTACATTTAAAGAAAAGGAAGATTTCTTATTTATTGTCTAATTTAATGAGATTTCTATTTAAATATTTATTTATCTAATTTTATAAATTTAAAATGGATAATTACACTGTTGTTATTTAAACATTGGTTCATATTACGTTGAAATTATATTCTGCTTTTATTCTTAAAGAATATATGATTTTAATTAAGTGATTTTTTTTAGAATTTACATTCTTAAATAATATATCAACATATATTTTCAAATAATAATAATTTGTATCAAAATAATTATCATTCATTTTGCAATACTGACACTTTTTTTAAAAATCATGTAAACAGTGACATAAAATTAAACTTCACAAAGAACAATGCATGCTTTGAGAATGTGATGATTTTTACGGAATTTAAGCAAAACATTATTAAAGAGTAACATATATTGTTGAAATAAATAACATTATGTGTTAATAATAATTAATAGACATTCATGTAAAAAACACAAATCATAATTTCACAAACAACAATGCATTCTGAAGAATAAGAGCATTCTTACAGAATATATACAAGTGTATTATTTAAGAATGTTAACTCTTACTAAGTGGTTAAGAATGAGAATGAATAAAATAATGAATAAGAAATAATGAAAATAAAAAAGAATTCTATGAAACCGAACGTTTTACATTCGCAAAACAAACATACATTTTGGGTTATTCTAAAAGAATACATGAAAAATAGATGAAAACATATAATAATAAGTATGAATGAAAAAATTCTTTGAGCTGAACTTTTTCTTCGACACTTTTTCTTCTCGATTTTCACTCATTCAAATTTGATGGTATTTAAGTATTCCAATATACTAGACACCATGAACAAAAAAATAACAATATATTTTGGGTTATTCTAAAAGAATACATGAAAAATAAGTGAGAACATGTAATAATAAGTATCAATGGAAATTTTTTTGAGAATGAACTTATTTCCTGACACTTTTTCTTATGGATTTTCATCCATTCAAGTTTGATGGTCTTTAAGTATTCCAATATATTAGACAACCTGAACAAAAAAAATAACAAATTTTCACCAACTCAAGCTTGATGGACTTTAGCTACAACTATCAAAACAACACAAAATTTGTATCTATAAAAGAATGATAGTTGTAAAAAAAGCATGAATACCTGGAAAAAAAATTGTGCCATCATAATGAAACAAAACCATGGAAAAAATCACCTGCGGAATCAAAATTGGTTATAACGTAACATAAAAATGTAATATATATATATATATATATATATATATATATATATATATATATATATATATATATATATATATATATATATATTGAAGCAAGTTGACAGAGATTATGCATTTTTCTACCCGATTATGTTGCTAAATTTCAGTAGGCATTTCAGCAAACACCTTATATGCATCTCAATTTAACACTAACTATGAAATACAAAAATCACTAAAATATTTCCAACATACAAACAAGATAATCAACGTCACATGATACCTGAGAGTATGTAATAACTATCATAGTTGTTCATGAAATAAAAAAATAATATAAAATACTTGAAAGTCGTGGCAGTAGATTTGGGAAAGAAAAGTAGTATCAACAAAGAAGAATCGAAGAATAAAAGAATCAGTTAACATTAAAAATATTGAAGAATGAAAGGAATCGTGAAAACAATCAAGAAATATATCAACCATTTGTTCATTAACGACATGAAAATGCAATCTGATACCTTTTTGAACACCACCAAAATTTTAAAAACTTGCATCGAACTACGGTTATATTTTGATAACTTGTTCTTGGCGATGGATTTTTTTTTCGCAAAAGCGTTTTGGTGATGGTATTGTTGTAAGATGTGAAATTGGCATGCTTATTTTATAGGATTGTTAATTGATTTAATTATTTTACCATAATTATCTATAGTTAAAATTCTTATTATACGTTTATAAAATGGTTGGTCTAGAATTGGTCACACATTTACACAATATTTGTTTGTTTATGTTAGTTTTACTATTAACGTGAAAATATAAATAAAAACAAACAAGTTTACTTTTTTTAACTCATATACGTTAACGTGAAAACTTATTAGTTTGCATTTGTGTTTATGTTCGATTATCTAGTTCGGTCAAACTCAAACGAATGAAGACGGTCAAGTCAGTTTGTGTTTATTCTTTGTTTACAACTTCTAAAAACATTATAATAATATTTATAGACAAAAAAATCATATTCATGTGTAGTATACAAAATTTTATATTAAAAAATAAAAAAAAAAATTAACTTCTAATGCATTTTTATATCCAGTCCCATGATGAAAGCTTTTTGTGATTGACATCTAACAGTACAAAGGAAGCGCAATTAATGAGTTATATCCACCATTAGCTTTAAACTATTCAAGAAACATTAAAAATCTAAACATGGAATATATACATAAATAAAAACCGATTATCTTAACACTATTATAATAAAAGACGATTCACGTTGTGAAAAATTCCTCGTCAGTAGTATTTTTGATGTAAATATAATATAATAATATGAAAAGTTGTTGACTTCAAATAATAATAATAAAAACAAACAAATGTTTTCTGTGGTACCCAGATCTCTCTCAATTCCTTTGTACATCAACTTTTACCACTGGAACCGGGCTGCCGGTCGCCTGTATCTTTCATATGTTAATGGTGGGACCGGTGTACTACATTAGTCTCTCCATGTCTCAATGCATATATGTGTAGATAATTGTAGGTTGGTGGTTGTACTATTGTTGGTTAATTAGTGTGTTTGAGGGGTTATAGTTTTTATTGCTATTTGTTCGTTTATCTGGTGGAGGTTGGTGGCGGTGCAACCAGTCTGTAATGGGAAGACAGCCATGTTGTGACAAATTAGGAGTGAAGAAAGGGCCGTGGACGGCTGAGGAAGATAAGAAACTTATCAAATTTATCCTCACCAACGGTCCATGTTGCTGGCGAGCCCTCCCTAAGCTGGCTGGTCTCCGCCGTTGTGGCAAGAGCTGTCGCCTCCGTTGGACCAACTACCTCCGGCCTGACTTGAAGCGTGGTCTACTCACTGAATCTGAGGAGCAAATTGTTATCGACCTCCATGCTCGTCTCGGCAATCGGTATGTCTTTTGCTCTTTTCCTTTAAAGATCCAAGAAATTAGTTAACCTCACCCTGGTTGAAAAGTTTCGCTTGAAGTTCTCAAAAACAGTTTCATAATCAAACACAAAAGATCATTATCGATTTGGTAATGAATGCACATCACGATATCTTCAAGAAGACCCTTCCGACTATAATTAAAGAAGAAAGTGAACATTTTATGTTTGAGAAAACGTAAAGAAAAATCATTATATTAGGCAGCACACAAAAATAAACACCTCTATCTCTTTCCAAAAAAATAATAATAATAACACCTCTATTCACATGATCGTATATGATGAGGCTTTCTCCGTTTTATGTAAAACAATTAACAAAAGTTGTTGAATTTTTTTTAAAGATAACTCTCATGTATAATGTTTTATTTTATTGACCGTTTAACCTACTATCAATAAAAAATATATAATCCGAGTTGATTTGCATATAAGCATATTGAAACACATGTTTTTGATAATAATCACCATAAAAATATCGACAATACTGATTTTGATATATACTAATACATTGAATTTTTCATTATTATAAAGCATTTTTTGATATTTAATGAGCAGTATAATTCATTTCTTTCGTGATGCATGTGGAAATAACAAATTCCAATAATTAAGCTGGTCAAAGATCGCATCAAATTTACCGGGCCGAACAGATAATGAGATAAAAAATCACTGGAACACTCATATCAAGAAGAAACTTCTGAAAAAGGGAATTGACCCGGTCACCCATGAACCTCTTCAGAAAGAAACTCAGACAAGTGAAACATCGTCTGCATCATCATCTTCTCCTAGCGAAGACTCTTCAAGATATCAAAACAACCATTCACTGTTTTTCGAAGGAATTTCAAAGGAGGACTCAACTGTTTCACTAACTGAAAATAATTTAAATGTAAACGACAAGCCTAGACCTTCAATTTTTCAAAGTCTTTGTGATGATGAGAAGTTGGTAAGTTACTTCTTAGACGACAATGAGCCTCCTCTACTTGATCATATATCGGATTGGCAGTTACCAAACAATGAGAAAAAGTCCAAGAACGATACAAGCGAGTTCACGTCATGGGATGACTGTGCTACATGGCTAATGGATTGTAAAGATTTTGGGTTGGATTTTCTCAATGAAGCTGAGATGAGCTTGATGGACAACAAAAGGACATGAATTACTACGTTTTACAGATCTTATTAGTCTAGCTATTATATGTTCATAAAACAAAAGTTTGCTTTACTAAAGAATGTAGGGCTACTTGCAAACGAAAATGTAAAGGTGGGAACAAACCTAAAGTATCAAAACATAGAGGGGTCTTTGTGAATATAGAAACCTCATGTATATATAATTTATATATGTATATTTATGATAAAAGAATATGTAAGACCATCTTTGTTATATTTATTCGAACTTTGGTGCTTTCCATTTTGTTTTTTATTTGGAGCACTATATCCAAAGACAAATAATTAAGAGAGCGGCACGATATGTTTGGTCGGCCTAGCGGTTTTGAGGTCAATGCATGAAAATCAGGCTCCTCACGTTATTGAGTGCGTCTTAAGTAAATAATATTTCACTTCTCGAATGCACTAAAGGATAGCACAAGAAATCATAGTCGAATCCTCACGGGCACAATCTAATGGTCAATATTTTTTTACGTAAGACACATACTAGTAAAAAAGAGATAAATATAAAAAATGGAAGTTTTAAATATCAATTAAAACTCAAAATTGTAGTTTGAATAAACTAAATAAAATTCAATAATAAAAAACAAGTTCAGTTCTGTTGTGATTTTTCTAATCATGCAATCAACACAAAGTTAGTTATTTAAAATGTGATCTATTTAATGTGGTACTGAAAACCACTAACAAACTCTACTAACTTCTCTTTTACCTAGTCAATTAACAAATACAAACTCTCCGGTTAACCCTAACTTTTTACAAACAACCTTTAATTAAATTCAGAAAAGCAACATTACAATCTATGTAAAATTCCAAACAATATTCAATACTTCTCACTAACTTGGAGGCGTAAAAATATGAAAATTTAGTTTATATCATAATTAAATCCCAACACATAACCAATCTGATACTTCTTACTTATTACCCGTTTATCAAAATAATTACAGATTTCAACAACTATCTAACTAGAATGATTAAACTCTAATTAGGTGATCAAACTAAAAAAAAATCAAAATCAAACATTCATTAAGCATAAAACTGAAAAATCTAGATAGAATTACAAATCGAAAACCAGATATAATGATTGATTACATGAAAATTAGTAATCTGTACAGAACTGAAATCTAGGGTTTAGCCAAACATGACTAAAATCCGATCTAAACTAATGAAAAAGAGACATTAAACTACTAAATCTTAATAAACTGAACGATTGAGATGATCCATAACGTTTAGATCTTCAAAAATTGATGAAAAAGTGCAGAAAACCGTCTTTGGAAGCCGTTTTCATCTTCTGCGAATGTCTAGGGTTTAAACTAATCAGATAGGAGCTATTTATATACGAGCCAACAACAAAAAAACACGAAAAAGTGAAAAACACAATCATGTTTTTAAAAAATACAATCGTTTTGATAGTTTTTAGTCCGGAATTCTCCGTTTAATGAAGTACAATGTTGTTTTGGGCATATTTGAAAAAAAAACTACCGTGTTTTATGGAGAAACACGCTCGTGTAAACTCTACTAAGTCCCGAAACTTGATTTTTGGCTTGAAAATTTTGCGAAGATGAAGCACGATCACATGGAGAAAAACATGATCGTGTTTTCTCAAAAACACGCGTTTCGAATGCGAACTCTTCAGTTTCAAAAAATCTAACCCAGCTTACCCCCCCCCCCCCCTCCTAAGGTATTTTAGCTCCATTAACTCCAAATACACATCCAACGCTGCTTCCAAATCCCCGCCCCACTTGAAATATCTAAAAACAACATAAAAACATGATCACTATGAGATTCTGATGAAAGACATGAGTTGAAAAGTATTTTTACTAATGCACATGAGAAAAACATAAAATATGATCGAAAATGTTAATATAAACTACTATAAAAGATGCATAGCATCTAACAACTCAATAATGTTTTCCTTTAACTGATTTGTTCATTGCAACAAAAATTTTGTCAATTGGGTAAGTGGTTGCAAAAAACATATATCGACTAATTTGCTACAATTTTTATTTGTTGCTAGCTCCTTGCCAATGGCTATTAAAAATTCAGTTGTTAAAAACTACGAAAAATTGACTTTGATTCATTTATTTGAAAAAAGATAGGAAATTACATAGATATTATCTTTTCGAAGGATATTTAGATCAGTGAAATTCCATTTTGTTAACAGTTCGATAGATTGTTCTCCTTCGAAATGGATAACACTCTTAAGATTCATTCTCAGTTCATCAATGATATATAGATTTGTTTTTGGCACAGGTAACCAAGGGGGAGTTAAGGCGGCCCAATTAGAGGAGCTCCGGGTTTTGTTGGAGATTTTCTAGTTGATTGATCAACTGGATAGAGAAACATTGATGTGGTTCTTTTAATGGTTGTTAAAAAGGCTATTAGATGGAACAAGTTGGTTCCAATTAAATTTGAAATATTTGCATGCATATTTTTCTTTCATCGTTTATCTTCTACAATGCACATTGATAAAAGAGGTATTAACGACGACTCTTTATTTTATCCGATCTACGATTCCCATGTAAAGTCTAAAGACTATTTGTTTGTCATGTGCCTTATATCTTTGTTTATTTTTGGTCTCGTTGGAAGATGGTCTAATATAAACATTTCTCAAATCAATACGTCAAGGGATATTTGTAACACCGTAAATTCAAAACAATTTTTCGCATTTTATAAAAGCATAATTCATTTAATATTCATAAAAACATCATTGTTTGAAACTCAATCCATGCAATATAAAAATCCCAAGATCTCATAATATAAAAATCCTGTGTGTGTGTTCTGATCAAGTCGGCGCCTTCCCACGGTCATCACTAGTACCTGAAACAATAACACCAAACACTGTAAGCACAAAGCTTAGCGAGTTCCCCAAAATACCACACATAGCACATATTAGCCACTCGAGGCTATAACTCTGTGGGTCCGTGGACCCTACTCTATGAACCCTCTGGTTCTAACTCTGTGAACCTTCCGGTTCCAACTCTATAAGCATGCACAACATAAATCACATAGAAATAATGCAGTACAACACATAACATACAGATAGCATACAAGTACTCTGTCACATAACTCTGATTACCTACTCAAGGTAAAGTATAGTGAGAAGACTCACCTCGCGTATCTCGATAACTCGCAAATCCCTGAAATCACTCGTGCTCGATCCCCCGAGCTATAATCCTCCAATAATACAATATATCTCTAATTAACACTTTCACAACTAAGGTTGACTAACCCTATCAAGTCAACACTGGTCAACTCTAGTCAATGGTCAACGGTCAACTTTGACCGGACTCGGTGAGTGCACCAGAGCGACTCGGCGAGTCTATACGTGTTCACTGACTCCCTCGGATCCTCTCTTGACACGTCGAGTACTTCCTTAACTCGACGAGTTCCACCTAACATGAATCGCGAGGCCACCACGACTCAACTCGCCGAGTCTCAAGAACAACTCGGCGAGTTCCTGCTTGACTCAGCCCCCCCCCCCCCTTTTGACTCTCCCTAACTCACTGGGTCATCCCCCAACCCGGCGAGTCTACTCGCTGAACAATTTACGTGAAACCCAAATCCTACTCGCCGAGTCTCAAGAACAACTTGGCGAGTTCATTCCATGCACAAACTCAATTGGCCTCCAGATGTCAGATCTGTTTCCCCAAACCATAGATCTGGCCTTCCCAAGCATGAATGTCACGTAAAGTTCGAAACTTGATGCTTGTATAACCACAACAAGGCATCAAAAGGAGATTTGGTCCCAAAAATGACAACCTAAGTCCAATAGCTCCATACTAACCCAAAAAGCTCCAAGGGTTAAGGTCTCTGGACCTCTTTGAACCCAGATCCAAGGCACAAACTCGAAGAGGGACCATTTGCTTCTCATAATCATTCTCTAAAGGGGTTAGAAAACCCTAACTCTAAAGATCAACCCTAAAACTGAAGGAGATTCGAACTATTACCTCAAAATGAAGCCTCTGGACTCTGGATCTGCTTGAATCTCACCTCCTCCTTGCTCTTGTCACCCTCTTCTTGCTAAACAAAGGATACAAAGATCCAAAAGGGACTTCTTCTCTCTCAAAGCGATTTAGTTCTCTTAGGGTTCTCTGAAGGGACTGGTAGCCGCAATGGGAGGCTATATGTCACACCCCCAAACCTGAACGGCTGAAACTTTCGGGGGCGGATGACTTCATGTGGTAATGTAACAAATGAATACATAGTAAAGAAAGCAATACAACCATCATATATATAATTGAAAGTTTACATTTGTCAAAGTTACATGTTCAAAACCAATTACAATATGATGTCAAAATATGAGATTAAACTGGCGCCGCAGCATCCCTTCATCAAAAGCATAATGATACCTGAAATTACTGATTCCCTGGGACATACAAGTAATTTTGAAAGAGTAGATCAACATTTAAGCTGGTGAGTTTCATAAGTATTTAAATGATAATGTTTGTATGAAATGAAATGTTTTGACCTTGTTTGTTTGTGTTTAGAAAATCCTATATTTTCTACTAGTATAAAAGTAGTCTTCACTCAAGACCAAAGTTTGTTTCAGAAATGTTTGTAAGTGTATAAATAACCAATATGTTTGAAAACCTCGTAAATCAATGTATTTTTAATACCTCATGTGAGTTTTATAACCATACTATTGACTCGGAATGCCTATACACAACGTTCTTCAGGCGTTGGAATGTTATGACATTTGTCACCCCAAATGGTGGATTGTAGCTAACAGTCATGGCGCGGGTTGTTGAGCCCGTATAGATCTATACACAAACACCATGCTCCCCCTCCAAGGGATTCTGGTATATAATACAGGACTTGAAATGTGTACTCGAACGTACGTGAAGTTAATATCTCACAAAACCGTGGTATAAAAACAGATTTACGTGTTAAAATGTTCGTTTGTTCTTGTATATGAAAGTGATTTCTTGAAAATCGTGTTTCTAGTATGTAAAAGTTAGCAATATCCTCGTAAAACTATACCTATTATAGTTTTCTAAAAGTGTGCCTCGTTTGTTTTAGAATATCTAGAAAAGGAATCACTTGTTATGAAAGCATAGATTTTTTTGTAAAGCCTAAGATAGACACATAAACATTAAATCTAGGAAAATGTTCGGTTTATACATGCATTACAACAATTTATAGGTTTTAAAGATAGAATACTATTGTAATATGTTTTGTACACGGGAGTTCCCTATAAAGTTTATAAATCACATATGATTCTACTTAATAAAAGTGTATAATAATCTTTATATATAACACCCGATAGTAGTTGTGTGTTTTACTTGTATTCCCCCCCCCCCCCTTAGAAAGCATATAAAAGCATTTAGAATATTTAAAAAGGATTAATTAAGGGGTATGAACTCACTTGAAAGTTTGAAGATAGCGAGATGGAAAACCGGGCAGAGTTTCGTCTCGGGAAACGGATTTTTCTCGGGAATCTCGGGAGTAAAATCGACCTTCGGGACTTGAGCAAAATGATCAGGGCTTCGGGGTAGTGCGGGCACGGAAAACGAGGCAAAACACAAGAAAAGTGAGAGAGAATGAGCAATTTTTCCGAGAACCCTCGCATCTCTATTTATAGGAGGCTGGAACCGCCTCAGTACGCGGGGTGTACGCGTACGTCATGCATGACCGAGTCCTCGACTGCCTCGGACTTCGGATGGGACAGGCTAGGCTTCGCATAGACCGGGACGTGGGCGATTCGAGGCCTTGGCCTTGAGTACGCGGGGCGTACGCAGGGCGTACTTCGGCCCTATCTGCTGACTCCTTCGGATAATACCAAGAGTTTATAAATAAATTTATATATAATTTATTTAATAAACTTCTAAAATTCATATCTTCTTCATACGAATTCCGTTTTCGATGGTCTTTATATCCACACGTAGGTGAGACTACGCTCTACAACTTTTGTTTAGACTCCGTCGGTAAATTCCGAAATTATTTTTATTATTTATTTATTAAAATGACATGATTAAGGAAATTCTTCTAAAATTCATAACTTCTTTATCTGACGTTGGTTTTTGCCAGACTTTTTACCGCTGAAATACCATTGCCGAGACCTTCGATTCTCGCTTAGGTCATTCCGGCCAAAAGTCGTTCAATCTTCGATTCGAGTTTTTAGTTGTCTGTTGCTAAGATGAACTTGGAAAAATCTTAACTTTAGTATACGAAGTCGTATTTGGGCATCCTTGTTACGTACTATCCCGGTTTAATGATATTAAACATAGTAGGAATTTAAATAGATACTTTTTGGGCATTTTATTATCAAAGTTAATTTTATTAACTCCCAGGTGGTTACAATACTTGACTTTTTAGGTCATTACAAAGAGTTGAAATATCAGGTTGTCACACTATAAGTGCCCTTAAATAGGCTCCAAACCCGGGGAATTAGGGTTTCATTAAACAGCGTGGACTCGCCGAATCCACTCTTTGGACTCGCCGAGTCCAGACGCGAACCCGTTTCTGCTCTGAGTTTCTCTAAAAATCTTTTACTTCTTTTAGAAAAGCTGGTTCTCTTTTGAAAATACTTTCCAAATCCTCAGTTTGAGTTCAAATACTCCCGAAGGTGTACCCGAATCCCTCAAACCAAGGCACCGATACCAACTTGTAACACCGTAAATTCAAAACAATTTTTCGCATTTTATAAAAGCATAATTCATTTAATATTCATAAAAACATCATTGTTTGAAACTCAATCCATGCAATATAAAAATCCCAAGATCTCATAATATAAAAATCATGTGTGTGTGTTCTGATCAAGTCGGCGCCTTCCCACGGTCATCACTAGTACCTGAAACAATAACACCAAACACTGTAAGCACAAAGCTTAGCGAGTTCCCCAAAATACCACACATAGCACATATTAGCCACTCGAGGCTATAACTCTGTGGGTCCGTGGACCCTACTCTATGAACCCTCTGGTTCTAACTCGGTGAACCTTCCGGTTCCAACTCTATAAGCATGCACAACATAAATCACATAGAAATAATGCAGTACAACACATAACATACAGATAGCATACAAGTACTCTGTCACATAACTCTGATTACCTACTCAAGGTAAAGTATAGTGAGAAGACTCACCTCGCGTATCTCGATAACTCGCAAATCCCTGAAATCACTCGTGCTCGATCCCCCGAGCTATAATCCTCCTATAATACAATATATCTCAAATTAACACTTTCACAACTAAGGTTGACTAAACCTATCAAGTCAACACTGGTCAACTCTGGTCAATGGTCAACTTTGACCGGACTCGGCGAGTGCATCAGAGCGACTCGGCGAGTCCATACGTGTTCACTGACTCCCTCGGATCCTCTCTTGACACGTCGAGTACTTCCTTAACTCGACGAGTTCCACCTAGCATGAATCGCGGGGCCACCACGACTCAACTCGCCGAGTCTCAAGAACAACTCGGCGAGTTCCTGCTTGACTCAGCCCCCCCCCCTTTGACTCTCCCTGACTCAATGGGTCATCCCCCAACCTGGCGAGTCTACTCGCTGAACAATTTACGTGAAACCCAAATCCTACTCTCCGTGTCTCAAGAACAACTCGGCGAGTTCATGCCATGCACAAACTCAATTGGCCTCCTGAGGTCAGATCTGTTTCCCCAAACCATAGATCTGGCCTTCCCAAGCATGAATGTCATGTAAAGTTCAAAACTTGATGCTTGTATAACCACAACAAGGCATCAAAAGGAGATTTGGTCCCAAAAATGACAACCTAAGTCCAATAACTCCATACTAACCCAAAAAGCTCCAAGGGTTAAGGTCTCTGGACCTCTTTGAGCCCAGATCCAAGGCACAAACTCGAAGAGGGACCATTTGCTTCTCATAATCACTCTCCAAAGGGGTTAGAAAACCCTAACTCTAAATATCAACCCTAAAACTGAAGGAGATTCGAACTATTACCTCAAAATGAAGCCTCTGGACTCTGGATCTACTTGAATCTTACCTCCTCCTTGCTCTTGTCACCCTCTTCTTGCTAAACAAAGGATACAAAGATCCAAAAGTGACTTCTTCTCTCTCAAAGCGATTTAGCTCTCTTAGGGTTCTCTCAAGGGACTGGTAGCCGCAATGGGAGGCTATAAGTGCCCTTAAATAGGCTCCAAACCCGGGGAATTAGGGTTTCATTAAACAGCGTGGACTCGCCGAGTCCACTCTTTGGACTCGCCGAGTCCAGACGCGAACCCGCGTCCAAAACCGCGATCCTACTCGGCGAGTTTGGGCTCCAACTCGCCGAGTCTCCTCACAAATTACCAAAAATACAAGAATAAGTAATACCTGGGAATCCGGGGTGTTACAATTCTCCCCCACTAGAACTAGACTTCGCCCTCGAAGTCTGGCTCTGCAAATAACTCCAGATGCTGCTCACGCATCTCACGCTCCGGCTCCTAAGTCATCTCGGACCCCTTCCAATGCTACCACTGAACCAAAACCAAGGGTACCTCCTTGTTCCTCAAAACCTTGATTTTCCGATCTCTGATTGCCACCGGTCTCTCAGCATAATTCAGGCACGCATCCACCTAAATATCCTCTAATGGTACAACTGCCGACTCATCAGCTATACACTTCTGCAATTGCGACACGTGGAAAGTGTCGTGAATCTGCCCCAACTCTGCTGGCAACTCCAAACGATAGGCTACCCTGCCTACCCTCGCGACCATCCAGAATGGACCAATCTATCGGGGCCCCAACTTGCCCCTCTTCCTAAATCGTATCACTCCTTTCCAAGGAGAGACTTTCAGGAGCACAAAGTCGCCGATCTGAAACTCAAGCTCGGACCGGCGTCTGTCCGCATAACTCTTCTAACGACTCTGAGCGGTCAACAACCTCTGTCTGACCTGCTGGATCTGCTCTGTCGTCTGAAGCACGATCTTAGTACTGCACATAACACGCTGTCTGACCTCTCCCCAGCAAATGGGGGTCCGACACCTCCTCCCATACAACAGCTCAAAGGGTGGCATACCAATGCTCGAATGATGGCTGTTGATGTAGGAAAACTCTGCCAAGGGCAAATACGTATCCCAACTCCCCCCAAAATCCAACACATATGCCCGGAGCATGTCCTCGAGCGTCTGAATCGTCCGCTCACTCTGTCCGTCTGTCTGGGGGTGATATGCGGTACTAAAATGCAGCCTAGTACCCAACTCCTCGTGGAACTTCTTCCAGAATCTGGAAGTAAAACGTACATCCCGATCTGAAACAATCGAGATCGGCACCCCATGCCGAGATACTACTTCCCTCACGTACATCTCTGCTAACTTCTCTGCGGAGGAGCTCTCACTGATAGCAAAGAAGTGGGCACTCTTTGTCAATCTGTCCATAATCACCCAAATTGCATCGACTCCCCTAGCAGTCCTTGGAAATTTGGTGATAAAATCCATGGTAATCTGTTCCCACTTCCATTCAGGAACCTCCAACGGCTGCAACTTACCATGCGCTCTCTGGTGCTTGGCCTTAACCCTACGGCAGGTTAAGCACCTCTCAACAAACCATGCAACATCCCTCTTCATACAGGGCCACCAATACTCCCTCCTCGGGTCCAAATACATCTTAGTGGCCCTAGGATGGATTGAGAATTTCAATTGATGAGCCTCTTCCATCAAAATGGTACGCGTCCCTCCCTCAAACGGTACCCATATACGTCCCTGAAATGTCATAAGTCCCCGACCATCGGTAACGAACTCCGATAACAACCCAACAACTTGCTCTCTCTTCTGGTTCTCCGATCTCACTGCCTCAGCCTGTGCTTCACGAATGGTGTCCAACACCGGAGCCATCACGGTCAATCGCAAACATACATCTCGCAACGGGGCGCTCTCCGCCCTGCGACTCAGGGCGTCGGTTACCACATTAGCCTTGTCCAGATGGTACAGGATCTCACAATCATAATCCTTAACCACATCCAACCATCTCCTCTGCCGCATATTTAGGTTGGGCTGATCCATCAAATACTTCAAGCTCTTATGGTCTGTGTATATCGTACACCGAACCCCATACAGATAGTGACGCCAAATTTTGAGGGCGAACACCACTGCCCCCAACTCTAGATCATGGGTGGGATACCTCGTCTCATGTGGCTTCAGCTGCCTCGATGCGTATGCTATCACATGCCCTCTCTGCATCAGCACCGCTCCCAACCCCAAGATCAACGCATCACAGTATACCACAAAGTCCTCCATCCCCTCTGGGAGGGCTAACACCGGAGCTTCGCATAACCTTTGTCGAAGTGTCTCAAAGGAGGCCTGCTGCTCGGGGCCCCATGAAAAAGCGACACCCTTCCGGGTCAATCTGGTGAGTGGCACTGCAATCTTAGAGAAATCCTTGATAAATCTCCGATAATAACCTGCCAACCCTAAGAAACTCCTGATCTCGGAAGGTGACCTCGGCACCTCCCAACTCATCACCGCCTCAACTTTGGCCGGGTCGACCAATATCCCTTTCTGGTTAACGAGATGCCCTAGGAACTGGACCTCTCGCAACCAGAAATCACACTTGGAGAATTTGGCATAAAGCCTCTCCGATCTCAGAACTCCGAGGATCTCCCTCAAAAACTCCTCATGCTGCTCTCTAGATCTCGAATATACCAAAATGTCGTTGATGAATACAATCACCGACCGATCCAACATCGGCCTGCACACTCGGTTCATGAGATCCATGAACACTGCCGAGGCATTGGTGAGCCCGAAAGGCATCACCACAAACTCGTAATGCCCATAACGCGTCCTGAACCCTGTCATCTGGATGTCCTCATCTCACACCCTTACCTGATGATATCCAGACCTCAAATCGATCTTGGAGAACCAAGATGCTCCCTATAACTGATCGAACAAATCGTCGATCCTCGGCAACGGGTAACAGTTCTTGACCGTTAGCTTGTTCAACTCCCGGTAATCAATGCACATCCGGTGTGAACCGTCCTTCTTCTTGAAAAAAAGGATAGGCGCTCCCCACGACGAGCTGCTCGGCCGAATAAATCCCTTTCCCAGTAGCTCCTGAAGCTGCGAGGATAACTCTTGCATCTCTGGAGGTGCAAGGCGATAAGGCACCTTGGCAATAGGCGCGGCCCCCGGAACCAAATCGATGCTGAACTCCACTTGCCTCACGGGAGGCACACCCGGCAACTCCTCTGGAAATACATCCGGAAACTCACGCACTATCGGAACCTCCTCAATTGATCTCAACCTCTCTGAATCAACCCGCGAATCCATCACATACGCCACAAAACCCTTACAGCCTTGCTGCAGACACTGCCTCACCCTAGCGGCCGAACAAAACGTTGACCCAGAACGTGTACCCTCGCCGTACACCATAAGAACTCCCCCACTAGGGTCTCGTATGGTCACCAGCTGCCATTCGCAGTTGATAACTGCACCGAATCTGCTCAACCAGTCCATGCCCACAATGACACAGACATCACCCATCGCAATAGGAACCAAATCAATTGGAAACTCAACACCAAAAATCTCGAATACACACCCACGGATCACCTCTGTGGCATATATCACCCTCTCGTCAACTATGGAAACTCTCAGAGGCCGACTCAACGCCTCACGACTAGCACTGATATGCTGACTAAAAGCCAAGGATACGAAAGACCGACTCGCACCCGAGTCAAATAACACCAAGGCAGGTACAGAATTCACAAGAAAAGTACCTACGCATAACATAATATAATCATAATATCTCAACATCAAAATAAATACACGAAAGAATACATACCAGCCACGACATCGGGCGCTGCGCGGACCTCCTCCGCGGTCAACTGAAAGGCTCTCCCTCGTGCCCTCGGCGTCTCGGCCTTCACTGGCCGACTCTCGGTAGCTCTGATGGCGGCAGGGACAGATCCCTGAGGTGCTCCCTTAGCTGATCCCCGCAACTGCGGACACTCTGCCTTCTGGTGTCCGGTCTGGTTGTAGTGAAAACACACTGCAAACCCCTTGGGGCAGTCCTTGGCCATATGCCCCTCCTTACTACACTTGTAGCAAGATCCAACTCTACAAACTCCATCATGACCCTTGCGGCACTTTCCACAAGTGTGGCGCTTCTGGCTCCCTGATTTGGGATCAGCAGGCTTGGCCCGCTTGGCTGCCGGCTGAGACTGTGTCGGTCGCCGATCCCTCCCCTGAGACTCCGCCTCCTCCCTAGCCTGAGTCTCCAGCTCGATCTCCCTCTTCCGGGCATTTTCCTGAGGCTCGGCAAATGTCCGGTATGAGGAGTTCACCACGAACTCCCGGATATCTCTCCTCAAGATACTCAAATATCGACTCATACGTGCCTGCTCAGAAGACACGTGCTCAGGGCAGAACATCGCCCTCTCGTGGAACATCCTGGTAATCACCGTCACAGACTCAGTACCCTGCTTGAGGGTCAGAAACTCTTGGGCTAAACGCTCCCTCTCCACCTGGGGAACGTACTCATCTCGGAACATGGCAGTGAACCTCTCCCAGGTCACTGCCGCAAGTTCAGCAGGCGTAAAGTGCGCTGTCACAAACTTCCACCAGTCCTTCGCTCCCAAGCGAAGCTGGTTCAGCGCGAACCGAACTCTCAAATGCTCAGGAGATGAGGAAGTGAAGAAACACCCCTCCATGTCTGAAATCTATTTCATAGCCGCCACCGGGTCCTGGGTCCCATCAAACTCCGGCGGTTTTGTGTTGCTGAACTCTCGGAACAGCAACGCATCACCACCATGCGGCCTCGCGGCAGCAATAGCTGCGGTGGCCGCTGCAACAACAGCCTCAGAAAGAGCAGCATAACGCTCGTTGAAGGTCTCAATCAACGTGGTCTTAATAGACCCGAACATCTCTGGTATCTCTGCCATGATGGCCGCAGCCACCTCCTCGTGGATGATCTGGCGGATCTCCTCATCACTAGCCCCACTGCTCTCTAGCATAAGACGTGTCCTCACCATGATCTACCTCTGAAATACAACGTATGATAAATTAGAACCCATTCGATCATACTCACACTCAACAACTCATCCCTCCTTGATCCTTGGCATTCCGAAGATTCTTACTTGAACTGTACACCGCCCCGGTGCTTTCAGTAGTACGGGCCCAATACTACTGTCCGCACCGTTTCAGTATACACCCCAAATCCTCCTCTTCAGATCCCAAGTTCCAAGTACTCTATTATGCATAATCCACTCTCTAACAGATCTCTCATAAGCTCCTTGCTACTACCTATTCACTCTCAAGCATCTCATAGCAGCTCACCTCTCCCTAGGCTAAGGCATCACAAATCAGGGCACTCTAGTCCTAATAGGAATACCTAGCCCACTCTAGCAAGAGAATACATCATATCAATCTCATAAACATATAATATAAGGGTATTTTGGGAAATCACCGTTCGGGCGCTTGACTGATCATACACACATTTCTGCTCTGAGTTTCTCTAAAAATCTTTTACTTCTTTTAGAAAATCTGGTTCTCTTTTGAAAATACTTTCCAAATCCTCAGTTTGAGTTCAAATACTCCCGAAGGTGTACCCGAATCCCTCAAACCAAGGCACTGATACCAACTTGTAACATCGTAAATTCAAAACAATTTTTCGCATTTTATAAAAGCATAATTCATTTAATATTCATAAAAACATCATTGTTTGAAACTCAATCCATGCAATATAAAAATCCCAAGATCTCATAATATAAAAATCCTGTGTGTGTGTTCTGATCAAGTCGGCGCCTTCCCACGGTCATCACTAGTACCTGAAACAATAACACCAAACACTGTAAGCACAA
Source organism: Lactuca serriola (assembly GCF_051521515.1). Taxonomy (NCBI): domain Eukaryota; kingdom Viridiplantae; phylum Streptophyta; class Magnoliopsida; order Asterales; family Asteraceae; genus Lactuca; species Lactuca serriola. Next base: position 5,098,288 of record NC_136410.1, read on the forward strand.
AGCTTAGCGAGTTCCCCAAAATACCACACATAGCACATATTAGCCACTCGAGGCTATAACTCTGTGGGTCCGTGGACCCTACTCTATGAACCCTCTGGTTCTAACTCTGTGAACCTTCCGGTTCCAACTCTATAAGCATGCACAACATAAATCACATAGAAATAATGCAGTACAACACATAACATACAGATAGCATAAAAGTACTCTGTCACATAACTCTGATTACCTACTCAAGGTAAAGTATAGTGAGAAGACTCACCTCGCGTATCTCGATAACTCGCAAATCCCTGAAATCACTCGTGCTCGATCCCCCGAGCTATAATCCTCCAATAATACAATATATCTCTAATTAACACTTTCACAACTAAGGTTGACTAACCCTATCAAGTCAACACTGGTCAACTCTAGTCAATGGTCAACGGTCAACTTTGACCGGACTCGGTGAGTGCACCAGAGCGACTCGGCGAGTCTATACGTGTTCACTGACTCCCTCGGATCCTTTCTTGACACGTCGAGTACTTCCTTAACTCGACGAGTTCCACCTAGCATGAATCGCGGGGCCACCACGACTCAACGCGCCGAGTCTCAAGAACAACTCGGCGAGTTCCTGCTTGACTCAGCCCCCCCCCCCCCCCTTTTGACTCTCCCTAACTCACTGGGTCATCCCCCAACCCGGCGAGTCTACTCGCTGAACAATTTACGTGAAACCCAAATCCTACTCGCCGAGTCTCAAGAACAACTTGGCGAGTTCATTCCATGCACAAACTCAATTGGCCTCCAGATGTCAGATCTGTTTCCCCAAACCATAGATCTGGCCTTCCCAAGCATGAATGTCACGTAAAGTTCGAAACTTGATGCTTGTATAACCACAACAAGGCATCAAAAGGAGATTTGGTCCCAAAAATGACAACCTAAGTCCAATAGCTCCATACTAACCCAAAAAGCTCCAAGGGTTAAGGTCTCTGGACCTCTTTGAACCCATATCCAAGGCACAAACTCGAAGAGGGACCATTTGCTTCTCATAATCATTCTCTAAAGGGGTTAGAAAAACCTAACTCTAAAGATCAACCCTAAAACTGAAGGAGATTCGAACTATTACCTCAAAATGAAGCCTCTAGACTCTGGATCTGCTTGAATCTCACCTCCTCCTTGCTCTTGTCACCCTCTTCTTGCTAAACAAAGGATACAAAGATCCAAAAGTGACTTTTTCTCTCTCAAAGCGATTTAGTTCTCTTAGGGTTCTCTCAAGGGACTGGTAGCCGCAATGGGAGGCTATATGTCACACCCCCAAACCTGAACGGCTGAAACGTTCGGGGGCGGATGACTTCATGTGGTAATGTAACAAATGAATACATAGTAAAGAAAGCAATACAACCATCATATATATAATTGAAAGTTTACATTTGTCAAAGTTACATGTTCAAAACCAATTACAATATGATGTCAAAATATGAGATTAAACTGGCGCCACAGCATCCCTTCATCAAAAGCATAATGATACCTGAAATTACTGATTCCCTGGGACATACAAGTAATTTTGAAAGAGTAGATCAACATTTAAGCTGGTGAGTTTCATAAGTATTTAAATGACAATGTTTGTATGAAATGAAATGTTTTGACCTTGTTTGTTTGTGTTTAGAAAATCCTATATTTTCTACTAGTATAAAAGTAGTCTTCACTCAAGACCAAAGTTTGTTTCAGAAATGTTTGTAAGTGTATAAATAACCAATATGTTTGAAAACCTCGTAAATCAATGTATTTTTAATACCTCATGTGAGTTTTATAACCATACTATTGACTCGGAATGCCTATACACAACGTTCTTCAGGCGTTGGAATGTTATGACGTTTGTCACCCCAAATGGTGGACTGTAGCTAACAGTCAAGGCGCGGGTTGTCAAGCCCGTATAGATCTATACACAAACACCATGCTCCCCCTCCAAGGGATTCTGGTATATAATACAGGACTTGAAATGTGTACTCGAACGTACGTGAAGTTAATATCTCACAAAACCGTGGTATAAAAACAGATTTACGTGTTAAAATGTTCGTTTGTTCTTGTATATGAAAGTGATTTCTTGAAAATCGTGTTTCTAGTATGTAAAAGTTAGCAATATCCTCGTAAAACTATACCTATTATAGTTTTCTAAAAGTGTGCCTCGTTTGTTTTAGAATATCTAGAAAAGGAATCACTTGTTATGAAAGCATAGATTTTTTTGTAAAGCCTAAGATAGACACATAAACATTAAATCTAGGAAAATGTTTGGTTTATACATGCATTACAACAATTTATAGGTTTTAAAGATAGAATACTATTGTAATATGTTTTGTACACGGGAGTTCCCTATAAAGTTTATAAATCACATATGATTCTACTTAATAAAAGTGTATAATAATCTTTATATATAACACCCGATAGTAGTTGTGTGTTTTACTTGTATTCCCCCCCCCCCCCCCCCCCCCTTAGAAAGCATATAAAAGCATTTAGAATATTTAAAAAGGGTTAATTAAGGGGTATGAACTCACTTGAAAGTTTGAAGATAGCAAGATGGAAAACCGGGCAGAGTTTCGTCTCGGGAAACGGATTTTTCTCGGGAATCTCGGGAGTAAAATCGACCTTCGGGACTTGAGCAAAATGATCAGGGCTTCGGGGTAGTGCGGGCACGGAAAACGAGGCAAAACACAAGAAAAGTGAGAGAGAATGAGCAATTTTTCCGAGAACCCTCGCATCTCTATTTATAGGAGGCTGGAACCGCCTCGGTACGCGGGGCGTACGCGTACGTCATGCATGACCGAGTCCTCGACTGCCTCGGACTTCGGATGGGACAGGCTAGGCTTCGCATAGACCGGGACGTGGACGATCCGAGGCCTTGGCCTTGAGTACGCGGGGCGTACGCAGGGCGTACTTCGGCCCTATCTGCTGACTCCTTCGGATAATACCAAGAGTTTATAAATAAATTTATATATAATTTATTTAATAAACTTCTAAAATTCATATCTTCTTCATACGAATTCCGTTTTCGATGGTCTTTATATCCACGCGTAGGTGAGACTACGCTCTACAACTTTCGTTTAGACTCCGTCGGTAAATTCCGAAATTATTTTTATTATTTATTTATTAAAATGACATGATTAAGGAAATTCTTCTAAAATTCATAACTTCTTTATCTGACGTTGGTTTTTGCCAGACTTTTTACCGCTGAAATACCATTGCCGAGACCTTCGATTCTCGCTTAGGTCATTCCGGCCAAAAGTCGTTCAATCTTCGATTCGAGTTTTTAGTTGTCTGTTGCTAAGATGAAGTTGGAAAAATCTTAACTTTAGTATACGAAGTCGTATTTGGGCATCCTTGTTACGTACTATCCCGGTTTAATGATATTAAACATAGTAGGAATTTAAATAGATACTTTTTGGGCATTTTATTATCAAAGTTAATTTTATTAACTCCCAGGTGGTTACAATACTTGACTTTTTAGGTCATTACAAAGAGTTGAAATATCAGGTTGTCACACTATAAGTGCCCTTAAATAGGCTCCAAACCTGGGGAATTAGGGTTTCATTAAACAGCGTGGACTCGCCGAATCCACTCTTTGGACTCGCCGAGTCCAGACGCGAACCCGCGTCCAAAACCGCGATCATACTCGGCGACTTTGGGCTCCAACTCTCCGAGTCTCCTCACAAATTACCAAAAATACAAGAATAAATAATACCTGCGAATCCGGGGTGTTACAATATCCTTCAATGGTCAGTTAATATATCACTAACTATGATGCAACATAAAGCTCTAAATATAATTATTCTTGCCTCTACGGTCATGTGTTTAAGGAATGCATTGGTTTTTATATGTCATGTTTTACAATGTCGTCTTGCTCTCTTATTTTTTGTTGTTTTACGTTCAACTCTCTCTCTCTCTCTCTCTCTCTCTCTCTCTCTCTCTCTCTCTCTCTCTCTGGTTCGTTAGTTTTGTAGCTTGAATCTATACGTTTCCGCTAACAAGGTTTCGTTTTTTCACATGTAGAAGGTCATTTGATGGGCGCAATGGATCTACCCACCAAGACTACTTTTGTGCTTGTATTCAAATTTATTAATGTATATGTTTCACTATTCACATTACAATACTATTCTCTTGTTTTCCTCATTTGCAGTTTTTTATTTTTGCATATTCTAGAGGTCATTAAAGTGGCAAAGACGCTCTACCCACGACAAAAGAATGATTGTCCGCATCCACCTCTCCATACTTTATTTTAATGGCATTTACGTAGTTTGTAATTGTTGTGTTTACGTTCAAATTTAATTGGTTCTGTTAACTACAAAAGTATTACCTAGTCTATAGCTTCTTTTTATTTTTTCAAAATCTTTTATGGAGCCTATATTTAAGCGGTATGGCCAATTATAAATAAGGAAAATGGTTGTTTAAGGTAATCAACTATTGATTTTGTTCACATTTAGTCATATTTTTTATACATCATTTACCAATTAACTTGTTGTAAGTGTTCACAATATGCCATTATTGATGGGTTTTCTAGGCTATAAAACAAAATTATCATGTGGTGGAAAAAATCTTAAACCCCTAAGTTCACATGCAACCTAGAAAGAATCTATGTTTTCTCTATTGATAGCAACTAACTATGAATATCAAGAAACCATAGGAATCCCTAGTAATAATAAAAAATCACAAAAGAGTTTATGGTTACACACGGTTTGATTAATGTAGCAATTAATCAAGTAAAACCTCCTTTGACTTCCTTAGAAAGTAAGCACTAAAAGCTTGGATGCCTCTAATGGCTTGTACCCAAAACCCTAGCAACTAGAAGACTTTGAGAGAGAGGAGAGAGGAGAGCAATTTCGGCTCATATGTGGTGGAAGGATGGGACGAAAATAATGAACCCTAAAGGGGTTTATATAGGTGAGTAAGGTGGCTTTGATTAGGCAGGTATCCGTAGATTACCCTTCTTTTCTTGCTACCTAAGGCTCCTAGAAACTCTAGGAAGCCTCTTCCAAAACCTTCCTCCCTATGGGAAGATTCTGAAATTCTTCAATACTCAACATCTAAACATTGTCACCTTCAGTCCCTATATTTCAAATTAATCTAATTAATCACAAAATTAATTCTAATTAATTATTAATTAATAAATGTAATTTCTAATTAATATATTAATCATATAATATCTAAATAAATTATTTATTTTGATTTCTAATTATTTTATTAATCATATACTAAATTAATAAATCATCCTCTCTCTCTAAAAGTCATTCTATTCAGTTACTAGTTATAAGGGCAACCCAAAAAGGACTTTGATCTTAATTCAAGAATATACCAATTTAGTTCTTGGCTTAGACACCTTAATCCAACAGTCTCCCACTTGGATAAGTATGTAACTATAATTGCAAGTATAGACCTTGAAGTAACTGGTAATGAGTGCTTTCCAAACCCACTGTCAAACTCTGATTTAAAACAACTATTGGCCCTAGGATAAGTGATCAACTACTCCTTCGTTCTACAAGATATCATATGGACACGAGACGTTGATCAAAATCAGTCTCATTGTCCAAGATTATGTTTCTCGTTTTCCCAATTTGTAAATACTTTATTGGACTTCAAATTTAACACATCAATTAGTCCTTGTTGGGCCCAACACTATATATAGTCAACATTAAATCACCGAAAGGCCCAATGATATCGCTTTTCCTGTTAGGGCAAAAGGAACGAATTACTTTGACTACATAGACATATAATTCATATATAAAATCACACATGTAATAACCCTTTATAATATCTGGTTACGAGATGCGTTTGAGTCAACCAATGCATAGCTGAGCTGTAAGTATGAACTACATATCTCCACTTTAAGAATAATAGATATTATCTTCTTAGAATTACTCATGACAAGATTCATGAAGTAATCTCTAAGCGTGGGTTTATCCAATACTTAAAATCTATATTTTTAAAGTACACATGAATATATAGCAATTCAAATACAATTTCTTAACCTCAATCAACAATCTACAATCCATTCATGACAGTCTTAACTCATTATTTACTTCTAAAAGTATGAACGATTGTGGAAGTTTGAATAATTCAAATAACTCAATAAGCGTAAAAATGTAAAAATAAACAAAAGAATAAATAATTGAATAAGGCAGTACAATTATTATGTTACAAGTTTCAAAATATCACCTAACTACTAAAACTAATATCGTCTCTTAAACCTATGCTCCTAGCATATTGGTAGTATTTGACTCTACTCAGAGCCTTTGTGAAAGGATCTGTAATGTAATTTTCTGCTGATAATCGCTTCACCAGAAGGTGCCCTTCTTCTACCCGATGTCAAATATAATGGTACTTCATGTCGATGTGCTTGGATCTTCCATGATCCTTGGTTCTTTCCTCAAAGAAACTACGTCTTCATTATCGTAGAACAGTTCCATTGCTTCTTGAATAGTTGGAATGACTCTGAGATCCTTGATAAAGTTCTTCAGCCATATCGCTTCCTTAGATGCTTCACTCGCCGCAATGTACTCTGACTCATAGGTGGAATCAACCACCGTGTCTTACTTGGAAGTCTTCTAAGTAACCGCTCCTCCATTCAGTAAGACCACCCAACTAGACTAAAAACAAAAGTCGTCTCAGTTTGTTTGAAATCTAGAGCCATTGTAACCAATTAACCTTAACGTATCATTGCCACCAAGAACTAGGAACATGTATTTTGTTCTTCACATATACTTAAGAATATTTTTCATCACAATCTAATGGGCTCTGCCAGGATTTCCCTGAAATCGACTAGCCATGCTCAAAGCATAAGACACATCAAGGCAAGTACTAGTCATTTCATACATGATCGATCCTACAGACAAAACATATGGGACTCGACTCATGCTAGCTATGTCTTCATCAATAGTTGGAATTTGAGTCTTACTCAACGTAATAGTACTATGAATGGGCAATTCCCCTTTCTTTGAATTCTCCATACTAAAACTCTTTAGTATTTTATCCAAATAAGTACTCTGGATAAGACTAATAAGACGATTGTTTGTATCCCAATGAATCCTTATTCCCAGCATATATGACGCTTCCCTTAGATCCTTCATAGCAAACTACTTCTTAAGACAAGATTTAACTTCTTGCAAGTTGGAATGTCGTTTCCTATAAGGAGTATGTCATCAAAATACAAGAATAGGAAAGTCACTATCCTCCCACTAGCTTTGACATATACACGGAAATCATCTTCACTTCGAGAGAGCCCTAATTCTTTTACTTTCTCATGGAAACAAAGATTCCAACTGTGAGATACTTGTTTCAATCCATAAACAAATTTCTGAAGCTTACACACCCTATCAGGAAACTTGGCATGTACAAAACCATCTGGATGATTCATGTAGACGTCCTCAGATAACTTTTCATTAAGGAAAACAGTTTTAACATCCATCAACCAAATTTCATAATCATGAAACGCAGCTATAGCAAACATAATCCTGATATATTTTATCTTAGCTACTGAAGAAAAGATCTCATCATAGTCAATCCCTTGGATTTGAGTGAAGCCCTTTGCAACCAACCTAGCTTTATAGGTATGTACCTTCCCATCCAATTTGTTGGATTAGGTGTCTAAGCCAATAACTAAATTAGTATAATCTTGAATTATTAGCAAAGTCCTAATGGGTTGCGCTCAAACCTAGTAATTGAAAAGGATGAGTTTTAGAGAGGGAGACTGATTTATTAATTTATTATGTGATTAATAAATTAATTAGAAATCAACATAAATGAATTTATTAACATGTTACGAAAATAATATATTAATTAGCAATTGTATTAGTTAATTAATAATTAATTAGAAATTAATGAGAATTAATTGGATTAGTTAAAAGTGCAGGTACTGCTTGAATATTTATTGAAAGTTGAAGCAGGAAGACTCTAGAACCCCGTGGGATGGGGTGGAGAAAAATTAGCTACGGATAGCCTAGAATTTTCATCCAAGGGGCTTAGATGAGAAGATAAGGCAATTTGATTATTATATTATGTCACAACTAGCAAATTTAGGGTTGAGATTGTGACTCTTGTTCAAACAACCCCTCTATGTAACATTATTTCATTAGGCTATTGAAGTCCAAAATTACAATGTTATTGTAATCCATACGAGCGTACATTTAGAATCAAAATGAAACAGCCTCACGTAAGTCCAAAACTCGATCCAATAGCCAAGTCCAATCAATTTTGGGCCTTAGCCCAAGAATTCTCGGCCCAAAACTCCTATTGGACCAAGACTTCTTCATTGGTCCCTATTGGGCTGGTAACTTCTTCACTTAGTCTTATTGGGCCGAAAACCTTTTATTGACCATTAGTGGGCCGAAAACATTTATTGGGTTTTTCCATTGGGCCGAGAACCCTTGCTTAGGCATTAATGGGCCGAGAACTCCTATCTTTGGGCTCTTTGAACCAAAAACCTTTATTAAGCATCAATGGGCCGAAAACCCTTATTGGACCAAGTCAAAAACCGAACACCACTATTTTGGGCCACCCTGTGGGCCGAAAAGCCTACGGACGGGTATTGCTTAAACAAAAAAAAGGTGGATAATAAGGGTGCCACCTCCTAATTACCCCCCATGTACCTAGGCAAAACCCTCCATATATCCATGCAACTCACATCAATTAGCAACAAGGTCAACTTCATTCTCCCTCTTCTCTCTTATCTTCTCGGCCACAACACAACACACACATACACCGAAATTCAATTGCAAGCCATTCCATCCTCCAAACTCTCCCTTCTCCTCTCAAATTTTTGAAAAAACACCATCAAAGAAAAGAGCATCTTCAAGTGGTCCTAAGAAATCTAGGTAAGTTCTTATATAACTCAAGTTATTTCATACACCAAAAGGTTAAGATCATCACATTTACACACCATTTTTGTGTGTAGCTCTTAGAACATTACCCATTTTAGAGAATCTCACCAAGTTCAAGCTAGGATCTACATTTCTTCTTACTTCTTCTTCCTATCACACGAAAACACCAAGGTGAGCTTCATACCCCAATACTTTTCGTGTTTTTCATACTCTTTGGGGGCGGGGGGGGGGGGGGGGGGGGGAATACAAGTCAAATCTTGTTTAACTAATGGATAATTGCAAGTACCGGTGTGTAATGTGTTTAACCTTTGAGTATTTGCATGAACATGGAGTTTATCTTATACATCTTCATAAAAATCATGAGAAATGTGGTTGTTAACATATATATTGCATAAAAACTTGTGGATATGAGTTATACACTCAAAAATAGCAAAAATGAGTATTGGGTTCAAACATGTATAACTTAAACTTAATCATCAGCTTGCAACAGAAAAGTTATGCTCCATTTATGGACTGTTGTGATCATCTTGAACATAATATTTTTCAAAACTATTTAATATGTAAATATTTCAGGTTTATAACTTTATAAGGACTACTCGCACACGTTTATACGATTTTTCCACAATTTTTGGCGATTTTTACAAAACCGTCTATCATTTCAGAAATGATTTCGGACCAGTCTGTGAAGATGAACATTTTCACACTAGTTTAAGGACATTAAAATTGTGAACAAATTAGACTCATTTTCCAAACTCTTAGATTTTACAGATCCAAATTTCGAGTTATGATGATTTTTGTATAATGTTTCTAAAAACATGGACAGAAAAGTCAAAAACTAGAAATTGTATTTATCATCCTAAAAGTTCTTATACTTGTGTGAGATGTAATTTTATATGATATATTCTTTTAAAATATCTAGACATCTTAACTTATATGTATTTATATATATGATTAAATAAATTGTCTTGACAAACAAACATAATAAACTATAATCTGTATACTTTGGAGGTCACAAACCATACTTTTCAAAGGTACACATACCTATTTAAAGGCATAATTATCTTATTTTGTAAATAAAGGGAGTCATAGTTCACGTAAATCTGTTAAGGCTCTTGTGAGACTTCCCTTCGCCGTACCTACCTGGCGTACATCGTAAGTCCTTTAGTTATAACAAGAGTCTCTTGGAGGGAGCGAGGTAATTGTGTATAGATCTATATAGGGTTGACACCCCCACACCTGAGTTGTTCGCTACAGCTAGACGAGGCTAGTATAGGGTGACAAATATCTTACCGAAACCAACGCCTGAAGAACGTCATGATAGGCATTTTAGTCGTACCAAGCATGTTTATAGTGTAGCACCTGGTTCCTGGTATGTATTCTATTTAAGTATTTTGACTTTTTGGCCTGGGACTCGGAAAGTTGAAGGCCCAACTCGTCGAGTCGGCTCCCATACTCGACGAGTAGACTCTGACTAGACAAAACCCTAATCTAAGGGTTTTCACCCTATTTAAGCATCTCATCCAGCCACCCTTCGTCCCTATTGCTTCCAGAAACCCCCATAGCAAACCCTAACCGTTTGTGTAAAGAGCTAAGGCATTTGTGGTGCTTTTTGGTGATTTTGAACTCAAAGAAGAAGGTAAATCCTAGAGGAATCAAGAGAAGACCAAGGGAGTTCACGTTTGTGCATCATTTGTAGTTCCCAGAAGGCATAAAGTCGATACCTTTCTTGTTCATTTGCTAGATCCCTTTTTGGGAGATTTAGGGCTTTTATAAGCCATTCTTGGTAATCAAGCATGATTGCAAGCATGGTTGGGGGTTGAGGCTTCGGATCTAGGTCCATGAAGGAGTTACAAGGCAGAAAAGGGCTGCTTTTGCACCCATGGAAGCCCCCATGTAGCTTAAGAGTCGCTTTTAGAGCCTTTTTGACTCAAAGTCCCATGCATGCACGTAAAGTTCGTAACTTTATGTGCTAGATCGAGTTTAGGGACCTAGATCTATCATTTGGACAAGAGTTGTACACCAGAAATCGAAGAAATAGACTTGGACAATATCGACTCGGCGAGTCGTTCTTGGGACTCGGCGAGTCCGAGGTTAGACCCAGTAGAGTGCTGGTAAAGTTTTAGAGGGTACGGGGGAGTGACCCAACGTATTGGGATAAGCCATAGTCCTCGAGTTCATAGGACTCGGCGAGTGCATGAGCAGAATCAGCGAGTCCAAGGCAATCTCCCAACTTTAAAGATGAACTCGACGAGTTGTTCATACAACTCGGCGAGTCAAGGACGAGACTTGTTTGTGGGATGAAGATGAACTTGACGATTTGTTCATACCACTCAGCGAATCGGATAAAGGTTCATGCGAGGATGTTTTAGAAGGAGAACTCGTCGACTCATTGCTAAACTCGACGAGTAGATGCGTGAAGAAGGATAGATGAAGGGTAGGAACTCGACGAGTTGGAGGCCCAACTCGGCAAGTCAGGTCAACTGGAAGTTGACTTTAACTTTAACTTGGACTTGGTCAGGGGTAAAATGGTCATTTTACCCTAAGAATAGATATCAGACTCTGACTAAGTGTTTTTGTGGGGATTATAGCTGGAGGATTTCCGGAGCAGCAGCACACAGAGATTTTCCACACAGATTATCAGCAGCTACTCGTACGAGGTGAGTTACCTTCCAGTAGCAATGGGTCTACGGCCACAATGTCGGCCCACCAGCAGGAGTTGTATGTTAGATGATTGTCTTTGTGATATCATCTAGGTTTGCTACTACCTGTTATGTTATATGCTGGCATGATATGCTATATGTGATAATAGTAGAGCTTGGTTGTTAGGACCGAAGGGTAGGTCAGGCACCCCAGATATGCCTGACAGCATGTGATGATATGTTTATATGCTGGCATGATAGGTTATATGTGATAGTGGTAGTATGGGGAATAGTCCCCGAGGGTCGGTTGTTAGGACCGACGGGTAGCTCAGCACCCCAGAATGGCTTGACACGGGTCGGTCAACATCCCATAATGGCTTGACATGGGTAGGTCGGCACCCCAGAATGGCCGTAACAGGTAGGTCGGGCACCCCATAATTGCCCGGAAGTATGTATGCTATGTGATTGTATTGTATGTGGTACGATGGGGGAACTCACTAAGCTTCATGCTTATAGTTTACAGTTTTGGTTTCACGGTCAACACCCCAGAATGGCTTGACATGGGTAGGTCGGTACCCCAGAATGGTCGTACCAAGTGGGTCGGGCACCCCAGAATTGCCCGGAAGTATGTATACTATGTGATTGTATTGTATATGGTATGATGGGGGAACTCACTAAGCTTCGTGCTTATAGTTTACAGTTTTGGTTTCAGGTACCTCTTCAGTGAAGGGGAAAGAGCTGGTGCGGTAGCAGTACATCATACACACACGCATTGATTTTCCACACTTGAGATATTCTGGGATTGCACTCTAACATGTTGAAATTTTATGATTTGGGTTTTCAGACATGATATGTTGATTTACAAAATGATATATTTCTACGTAGTTTTCTTATGAATGTTTTATACTCAATGAATTAAAATGAAATTTTTGGACTCGAAATTGGGATGTTACATATAGCGACTCACATAGGGATTAACAACACGATTTTGGTTTACAGGAAGCTTACACTTCATCAGTTTTATTAAACTATAAAACTGCAAATAATTTTTCAAGTACTCAGTCTCTTTCACTTCCGGTAATAGGGTTTAAGACTACAATTTTCCTTATATAAGAAAATACCTCTTTCTCCATAATTCATCCTGTCAAGTTGCTATGGTGAAGGCAACCCAAAAGGACCATGCTACTATCAAATCAAGTACAAACCAATTATATTTATGAGCTTAGACACCTAATCCAACAATAGTAGGATCAAGTTAGGTCACGTCGGGGTTTTCGTTCTCTGTATGACCGGGCAGTTCAGTCGCCCTATTGTGTGCCCCCTCTAGCAGTTTCGGAGGCCCTTCATCGGGGGCACCGGTGGAACCTTTGGAACTCCCTTGCATGAAACTTAGATTACGTTTCGTGTGAAGCGGGGGCTTGGTTCTAGCCATCTCAACGCTGCTGCTGGAAGAGGCTTCCAACAAAGCGAATCGCCTCTTGACACATCGGAGACTCCTTGGGGACCCATAAGGGGTAGGATCCTTCTGAGAAGCACTAATAACAACAACGTCCTGTAGATTCGGATCCTCGAAGGCGCCAATAGTACTTTCTGTGCCGATGGGAGACCCATATAAAGCCCAAATTCCCCGACCAGAAACAGGGGGTGGAAGAGTCTCTACAAGGTCGACATCGCGACACTCAAGATCACCATCGAATAAACCTTGAAGAGCTTTCTCTAAGGAGATAACCTCCTCCACATCTGACAATAAAACAAAGGTAGAAACGGTTAACAAAATTACCGATTTTAAAGTACTTTACTGAGTAAAATGGGGGGGGGGGGGAGGGGGGTAAGAGAAAACAGAAGAAGAAGCCTCATACCTTCTCTTTTGATGAAAAACTCAGGCATTTTCCCACGAGCCCTCCACGGGGCTCTCATCCCGCCAGTGGCTAAGAAGCAGTCGAGCCAGTCCTCACCATTGATACTAACCTTCTCTAGTGTTGGGTCAAAAATATGGTTTATACTTTATTTTTCTAGGAAAATGTATTTTTGTGTCTTGGACCGTAAACAACTTGGTGTTTACGGTCGTATACATGTTTACAGTTATGTTTACGGCCGTAAACAGGTATACGGCCGTAAACCCATTTACGGCCCATGTTCTCCGGCCCATGTTCCCCTTGTATATATATAGGTGTTAACGGTGAGGAGTAGAGAATGATGAACAGAAGAGAACATAGGAGCTTATGTGTGTGTGTGTGTGTGAATCTCATGTAAAGGAGCATCATTCCAATCTATTCAATACATTGAAGATTCATATTACTCTTATTCTTCTTCTCTTCTATTTAATCTGACATCATCAGTTTGATTAGGATTCCGCACCATCAAACGGATCTAATTGATACACAGACAGATTTGGGACTTACAATTAGTATCAGAGCAAGGATTGTATCAGTCAATTTTGTCAGATCTGGAGCTTATTTGATCTTATTTTTGAAAGATTTTTGCTTTTTTAGATAGATCTCTGAAAATTAGGGGGGGTTTGTTTTTCGTGTTTTTCATAAAAACGGGTTTTTTATCGAGTTTTGGAGCAAAAAAGGGCAAAAATAACTGTTTTTGGTCAACAGCTGCGAGGGGTGGCGGAGTTTGCGGTCGGCGGCTAGGGTTTCAGAGTTCACAGCCCGAGGTTCACGATTTGTAGTTTGCGATCCGAGAATACGGCTCGCACGTGTTCGGTCTCGTGGTCAACAGCATCCTCGCACCTCGCATCGCATCGCCTCGCAGCAGCCTCGCCTCACAGCTACTTCCTCGCCTCGCATCTGAAAAAAAGGGGAAACGGATTTGGGGGTGCCTTTGATCGAACCCAAGACCTCTGGTTCATAAACCAAATGCTTTACCAACTCCTCCAACCACGCCTTTCTTCCTTCCCTCCCAATTTTAATTCAAAAGCACTACCTTTTGTTCCTAATTTTGGCATTTTTTACACTTTTAGCCCAAAATTCAAATTTATTTTAATTTAAAATTCCCTTTTCAACCAAATAATAATAATAATAATAATAATAATTTTAAAATAAAAAAATAAAATATAAAATAAAATAATAATAATAATAATAAATTTTCGTTTTTAATTTTGATTTTTTTTTTCTTAAAACTTTGACTTTGACTTTTAAAATTTTACCTTTGACTTTAAATTTTGACTTTCTCATTTAACTTTTAAGATTTCAAATTTAGCTTTTCGGTTTGACTTTTCAAGTTTGTCTTTTTGAGTTTGACTTTTTAAATTTGACTTTTAAGGTTGACTTTTGAGGTGTGTAGTCAAAGGGTTTGACTTTTAAGTTTTATTTTAGCTTCGAGTTGTGCTTTTAATGGCTTTTGAGGTCAACAAGGGAATTGAAGACATGAAAGACAACCGTCAAGATATGTTAAGACAAAATTTCAACATGTTCAACTACATTCCCGGAGAAACCCCGGAAGCTCAGTTGCAACGATTTACTACACTTACTACTGAGATGAATATAGCTGGGATCTTCTTGACCAAATCTGAGATAAACAAAAAGCTACTGAATTCACTTCTGAAATCGTGGGATATGAACGTAGTTGTCATCAAGAAGACAAAAGATCTCAATCGTCTTAGTATTGTTGATGTAATTGAAGAGCTTGACGCTTTGAAGTGTGAAAAACAAACCTTCCGGTCAATGAAGTTTCATGTTCTCAATCATGTGAAGTTTCATGTACACTATCTAGTGAAGATACGATTAAAATTCTTCGTGAACAAATTCATTTATTAAAAAGAGAAGTTGAGGACCTGAGATATGAAGGATATCAACTCAGAAAATGATAGAAACCCCTGAAGGCTGAATTAGAAACAAAAATAAAGGACTTTAAGAAAATTCAGCAAGACTACAGTGAAAAATGTGAACATTATGATTATATCAAGAGATTGAATGTTGAGTTAATTACTGAGCTTGATAAATTAAAAGGGCAATTTGAAATTGCAAATTTTGATTTTAAAAGGTTTGATGTATCAAGCGAAGTAGTTGCCAACATGATAGACCATTGCATGCAATTTAAACATAATCAGTCAAAGGGTTTAGGATATGATAATGTACCTCCTCTTTTTAATCATACATATCAATATCAACCTTTGTATAAAGAGGAGATTGTCAAAGAACCATTCATGGTTTATGGCAAGCCATCTGGTTTTGTTTCAGGAGGATTTATTATGTTGGAAATACTAATGTTTCTACTTCCCCTGCAGATCAATCCTTAAATCAATCCAAGCAAGTAGCTGAAGAGAGTGTGTCTGATAGTAAAGTAGCAGAATATGAGAACAAGGAGAAAACCATTGACCAAACCAACATCTCCTTGAGCTCTGAATCTGTTGCTTCGAACTCTGTTGCTTCTGATCAACCTGCCGTTGAGAAATACAGGCCACCAATTCCAGCGCAACAGAGTGCTTGTTGCAAGTGTGCATGTGGGATCAACAAGAAACGAGGCAAGGATAGGCCACCAGGGGCAGGAAGAAACAACTTCACAATAAAGAAAAGTACATGTTTTCACTGTCCGAGGGCAAGAAGGGAATGTCGGCCAAGAAGCCCAATCCAAGAGATACTCTAGTGAAATAAAGACCGGTTAGGTCAAGGTCATCTCAGAAGCCAACTACAAGTTCAAAAGCAAGTATTGAGCCACCCATCTGATCAAAAAAGAAATGGGTTAAAGCCGACTACAGATGAGTTCTGAAGGTTCACTCTCCCAAATCTTCTAATGACTGAAATATTTCATCGTCTTCTGTTTGTGATAAATAGGATATGTCATGGGAGAGAGTACCCTGCATTGATGACAAAGGTCGACCCAGTTTCAAAATGGACTGGGTTCGAAAGATCAACTGATCCCGCTCTGTGTTGGAGCAGCTATGGAGGCATATCATCGACTTCGGTTTGTTGGTAGTGGCTGTTCCAGGCACATGATAGGAGGCATCTCTCAACTGTACAATATTCAGAACTTTGTTCGAGAGTATGTGTCCTTTGCGGGAAAGGAAAAAAGGGAAGAAAAGAAGGGATCACATGGGGTTTGTGCTTAATGACATGAAGAATTTTCGGATCTGTTCTGAGATTATGCGTGCTATTCTCAGACCTTCTGGATGCAGATTCAATCGGTGAATTACGGTTTGCGTTTTCTTCTCTATACTCCTGAATTTATCTTACTGTGATTCGTTTTAAAGACAATTTTTCATTTTCTTAATAGTTTTTCGTTAGTAGGTATTATTTGGGAAGTGATAACGGGCAATCTGAATCTGCGTAACGTACCAAAATTGAATTGTCTACACTCTGTGCTCGATGCGTTGGTAGGCACGAAAGATTCTAAATGGACTTGACTAGGAAGATTTGAACTTAAGGAATTCAAGGACTTGACAAATATTGAACTAGTTAGATCCGTTTTGCCTAACAATATGACGCTCGGATAGGTTGAGCAGGGAGATATACATGGGAATCTACCGGTCACACTAAAAGAACCTGTATCTAGAACTGTGGATTCACTTTTCCTCGATGTGCGGATTCTGTCCTTAATTCCGGTATTGATGGGGTGACTGGGGAATTCCGATAAATTAGTTCTATAAAAAGTTATTTTCTTTCTTTCTGTCTGTTAGCCATATGTTGCCTCCTCTGCATGATCGAGAGATCCGACCTGGACTGTAACATATGCAATTCTATCTCTCTGCATCTTCTATCTATGCAATTCTTTCTATCTGTTAGCCATATATTGTCTCCTCTGCGTGACTCACAATCCGACCTGGTACACAGTATATGCATCATTCTTTTTCTCAATCCCTCTAAAACTTCAGTAAGTCATATGTTTCATCCTTTGCGTGATTGGAAGAGATCCGACCTGGATGTATAGCATATGCACTCTAAATCTATCTTCTCTCTTAATAATTGTTTGCTCACTCGGTGTAAGGAGTATTCTGGAAGTCCTTGATGGCTGGAGCACATCAGGAAGCGGGAAACATGTTTTAGTACAATTAAAATTGAACACTTACTGATTGTCTGTTGATCTCGCTGCTCAATTTAGGTGGACAACAATACTCCTGGTCGTTGTCAGCTAAATGGTCCCTAGGAAATTTATCTAAAAATATAGGATCAAAAATGTCTTGTCTTTCTTAGCTTGTCCAAAATTTATCACAAATTTTTCGTGTTTAAGTGGATCACAATACCGGTGATCGACCAGACATAGACATGAAGGTAGAGGTACCGATAAGTAGGGGTGTTCAAGGGGCGGTTCGGATCGGATATTAATAAAATTGTGAACCGTGACAGCGGGGCGGGTACCTTGCATGCACTAACCGAAACCGAACCGAATTGCTAAAAAAACCGAACCGAACCGAACCGTATAATGGTGGGTAACCACGGTTCGGTTCACGGGTATCCGTTAAATATAAAAAATAATAATCAATCGAAACTACTATCTTTATTTCAATCATTTTTCTATAAAAACCAAAAACTCACAAAAATAAAAATAAAAAATTCAACTCTTACACATAAAAACATACATTTTATGAATATGATCAAATATACATAGACATAAAATATACATTTGATAAATAAGTTAGACTCGATAAAAAGCATATGAACGTGATTTATGCTACTATGTGGCATTGTTTTAAAATTTCAATTTAAATCTAGAACACATCTCTCTCTCTCTCTCTCTCTCTCTCTATATATATATATATATATATATATATATATATATATATATATGTGTGTGTGTGTGTGTGTGTATGTCGGTTCGGTTTGGGTATCCACGGATATCTAAATGTAAAAACCGAAACCGACCCGTATGTACCCATTTTGTTCGGTTTCGGTTTTTTTCGATTTTGGTTTATTTCGGTTATGGTTTTTTCGGTTTCGGATTGACCGGATCGGCTCGGTTTTTCGGTTTTGCGGTTTTTTTAGACACCCCTACCGATAAGTGGGTTCAGGCTGTCTCACAACCTTGATCCCAGATATTATTCTTCTTGTTAAATTTGTTCATAGTTTTCCTCTATGCACAAATTTAAGGGGAGAATTAAAAAGAAATTTAAAAAATCAAACAAAAATCAGAAAACTAATAAATAAATAAATAAATAAATATAATGTTATATTCTGTTTTATTTATTGTTCAAGAAAATCAAAAATCAAAAAATATTTTTGTTTCTGTTTTATTTTTATTTTTTTCTTCAGAAAATATGAAAAACCCAAAAATATTGTGTGCTTAGTTTTGTTTTGTCTTGAAAAGTGAATTCAGGTGTAGATGAGACTCATGGAGACTGTATCGAAGATTTCTAAGTCAAGGCTTCATCCGTGATCATCGAAGAATTTTCATTCAAAGGAGCAAGAAATGAAGACTATTCTTTCAACATTCAATCTTTCAACCCCCAGAAGCAAGGTGAAGCAGAAATTGAAGATTATGTGAAGGATTGCATTGAAGCCTCCTCAATTAGTCTGCTGCTATCTATGAACCTGCTGAAGTGATCCAGAAGATTATTTCTCTCTAAAGTTCTCTCTGAAGATTCTCAAGCAGAAAGCACCAATTTTCAAGAATCTCTACAAGAAGCCTCCTCACCCAATGTGCGTTAAATGTCAAATTCTGAAAAATGCCCAACTGCTCAAGATGAAGTCATTTACTAAAGATTCATCAAGTTCATCTTGAAGCTGTGAAGTCATCGAAGATAAAAGTTGAAGCCAATCTCCAACTGAAGATTAATAAGAAAAGCCAACTACTTTTTAGGGGGAGCTTGTTGGGTCATTTAGAAAAGAAAGTTATAAACCAAGGGGGAGATTGTTGGATCAAAAATATGGTTTATACTTTACTTTTCTAGGAAAATGTATTTTTGTGTCTTGGACCGTAAACAGCTTGGTGTTTACGGCCGTATATGTGTTTACGGTTGTGTTTACGGTCGTAAACCCATTTACGGCCCATGTTCTCCGGCCCATGTTCCCCTTGTATATATATAGGTGTTAGGGGTGAGGAGTAGAGATTGATGAACAAAAGAGAACATAGGAGCTTATGTGTGTGTGTGTGTGAATCTCATGTAAAGGAGCATCATTCCAATCTATTCAATACATTGAAGATTCATATTCTTCTTCTTCTTCTTCTTCTCATCTATTTGATCTGACATCATCAGTTTGATTGGGATTCCGCACCATCAAACGGATCTAATTGATACACAGGCAGATTAGGGACTTACATCTAGGGCATCAGTCAGCTCTTTGTCAGCACCAGAGAGCGTTGAAGCGCGGCCACATACGCCTTAGTCCTTAAATAGCTTAGCACTACAATGTCACTATTCACCCACAAAAACTTCTCCTGCCAATTCTTTTGGATTTTTTTTTATCATGGATGAGGGTAGGGACTCCTCACCGACGAGAAAGGGTCCGAGTCCCAGACTAGGTGGAAGCATTGAAAAAGTGCTTGAACTTCGGGACAGTTGGCTGATGGCCTAGGGCACAGCAGAGAAGCTCAAAGCCCACTATCTTGTTTATGGCGATTAGGGTCAGTTCCCTTATAGAAAACCCATATTCACGAATGATCAGGTTGCAAAAGTTTGCAGTGGGCAAACGCAGACCCGCCTCGAACAAGGCAATCAGAATGCCAACCTTGCCCTCGGGGGTACTATAGAGAGATGCATCGGGAAGAGGGATTTGAACCCCATGTTCGGGGACAAACCCAAATCAGAACTAGAAGGATTCCCATTCCTCAACAGTAAGTTCCCTTCCTAAAGGACGAGCGGTAGCCATGGAAGAATAGGTCGCAAGGGTTCTTTGGAGCAAGAAAGCAAAAAAGAGAAAAGCAGAGAGTGAGGAGGAAATGCCTGGAGGAACAAAGGTTTAAATGCTACTAAAGGAGAAGTGAACCGTCTCATGATGAAACCGCTGAAGAACGGCGAATCCCTCCTGACAACCGCACAGACTAGCAATAGCAGCCCGCCACGTATCTATAAGTAGACCAGAACGACTCTGCTACGTCACTAACGCAAAAGCCTACTGGTCTAAGGGACTTGTTAACGTTACCGTATGCGGCCACGTTAAGCTTGACGGAAAGCACTGAATGGACATTATCAAGTCAGGGCCTTGGCCAAGATCCGGTCTTGGCCCAAGTAGGCCAACATCGATATGATAGCCCTTTTTCCCTCACGAGGAAAGAATATTCCTCATGATCTTCTCATTCTCTCATGACCAATTAGGTCATGACAAGGAGCCTGATGACGCCCAAAACCGACGTCACCTGACAGTTAGTTAGCGTGGGCATACTTCTCCTGGTAAGAGAGTGTCACGTCTCACTCCCACATCGGAGAGTCACCTCATTTCATTAGTAACAGGTATATAAAAGGATCTCTTCTTGCCCAAGGAAGGGATCCATCTTCTTCCCAATACAATTTACCCTAATCTCTCTCTAAGTAAGGACTAACTAGATCGTCGGAGCGACATCACAGTAGAACCCTCGGTCGTCCTTTAACGATTCTTATGTGTTGTGTTTTCATGTAAACCTTCAGGACCAACCCGTCTACAAGCAACCAGTTCCCTGCAGAGCATGTCACAACATCACATTTTCTAGCTATCACCATTTTCTCAGACAAATATATTTTTTCCTACTACGTGACCCAACTAAAGTCATCCACAGTAAAGGTTGAATGAAATGGGTTTAATTGAGTGTCATGGTGGAGAGAACAAGTATTTTATATTCAATTTATAAAAATCTAGCATTTTGTACTAATAATTTCTGTGATGCGTTCAATCTTCATTAAAATCTATCATCTCTCTTTTATATTATATTCAATTTTATTCTTTTAAGCCCTCATTCAACCCTCATTGTAGATGCCTAAGACCAACTCCAAGGCTAACACTATAAATCACGCTATTTTTATACAGAAACCCACAAAAACCATTTTCAAGTCCAACCATACACTAAAAACATATTTTAATATAATAATTATAAAAGCAAAGCTTTCTTATTATTAAATAAGTGTTAAAAAATAAATATATGTAATATTATAATGTATATATATGTTTAGTGGTGATGAATAGTTCCACACAAGTTTGCTGATTTGTTGTAGCACCACACAAAATTGCAGGCAAGTTTACAGGTCCACTGGAACAAATTGAGCCTGCAAAACACAAGTAGTTTGCAAGTCCATTAGAGTTGCTCTAAGTTAGTCATAAGTTCCACTCTAACATCTTTAACTATAATGAGTTTGTCTGTTTTTTCCCTATACATGAATTATATTTATTTTATACAAGATATATCATTATTGTGGTATTCTCTAATTCAACAATCAGATTCTCAAAGTGTGTAATAAATTGTGGGGAGATATAGGGATGAGCGTAAGCGGGTACCAGCCTCATTTGGAGAGAATCGGAACCGAAATAGGAACCGACGGTTCCTAGAAAGTTAGAACCGGAACCGGAACCGGAACCGCTCTAGGCAGTTCTTAAATGTTTGGAACCAGTCTCAGAACCGGCGGTTCCGGTTCCGGAAGCGGGTAACCCCGTTACAATAATTTTGTTATCTTTTGTCGATAAAACCGTAATTTAGTTTGATTCAAATCAAATCAATTCAGACCAAAGACGGACAAAATCGGACCATTATATTCTAAACTGGTCTAAGTAACACACACACACACACACACACACACACACACATATATATATATATATATATATATATATATATATATATATATATATATATAAACCGGTTCCGACGGGTACCCAACGTGTAAAATTCCGAAAAAATGAAAACCAGAACCGGAACCGTAACCGCTTAAGGCGGTTCCAGTTCCAAAACTGGCAGTTTCGAGACGGTTTCGGTTGCAAAAACGGATACCTGGTTCCGATGTCATCCGTAGGGAGATATATCCAATGTAAATCTGCAAGACCCATTAGAAATAATTTTTCAACGTGTCATGTTACAACGATATAATGAATTAATGATCGGATCTCTCCTTAATAACTAACGGTGATCCCATTCCTAATCTCTTCGATATGACCATTGACCTCTATGAAATTGATTATTCTTACAATCAAATCTGCAGCAAGTTTCCGTTATCCAATTAACTTCCGCATCTTCAATCATGCACCGAACTATATCCAAATCTTTCAAATACATTCCACGTTAACCATTGAATACACCCTACATTAATCGAGCAAAAAAGTTAAATTCGGTATGTAATAGATCGATAACAATATTTCGAAGTGTAAAAATCTACATCCTGAACATCGACTTGAATGGTGATGAACACAGGTTTGTGTGCCAATTGCGAACGACCTTTTGTGGGCTGATTATGTGATTGACTGGAACTCTTCATAAAAATCAATGGAGACAACCTTTGCTTATTTATTCATCAAACAATAATTATTTCCTCTAGTTTAACATGGCAATTTCCGGCCAAGAAAAAATGACGATGATAGAAGAGAGAAGAGTGGGCGATGAGGGGCTTGCCGGCAACTTTCTTCAAAGTTTCTATCTATAGAACGCCTCGTCGCCACCAAAGCGCTTCACCCATTCGCATCTCAATTCTCAAGGCTATCGGCAAACTTAACTCAGGGAGGTTAGCAACGACAAGATTATTTTTATGTTTTTTTAATATAAAATTAAGTTCTAAATTACTTTCACCATGTTTTAGTAAATATTTTGTAAATACGTTAATATATTTTCCAGTCATTATTATTTAGTAAAAAAAATCCATGCATATAATAAAAGTAGATTTAAACTTGATTAAAATGTGGCAGGTATTATCATTCCTTAAGATTCAGTAGGGTTGTTCACCATTTGGATAAAACCGAATTGTCCAATTGGACTATTTGGTTTGGATATTCGGATTTTTGGATTGGTTTTCAACAAAACCGAATTATTATTTTGGATTTCGGATTGATTTTGGTTTATAAAATAAGAACCGAATAAACATTTATTATTTATAATATATATCTATAGTTATCTATTGATTTTGTAATTTGTTTTTTCATATAGGTTCAAAACATTTCACCCGATAAAAAAACATCAATATGTATTATCTCTCAAAAGTTTTTTATCTATAAAATATTTAACTATAATATATCTGCTTAGTAGTTGTTTGTATGTAAATTTCAAATCACAACTAAATAAATTTTTTCGTTTCTTGTGTAAAATTGGGTAATATTATAATTATATGTCTTTTTAAAATATTTCGGTTTTTGAAAACCGAATTATAAACACCGATCCAACCGAATTGTAATTGGATCGAATCGGATCAGATTTGAATTTAGTTTAAGACTATTCGGATCCATGTTTTGAAAACCGAAATAAATTTGGATTCACTTGATTGGATCGGATCAAACCGATCCATCCAAACGAACACCCCTAAGGTTCAGGTTCAAGAGACATAAATAGATTTAAGCGCACTTTAAGAATATATTGTATTTGCCGTTCAAAAATAATAATAATAAAATAAAAAAAATCTAAACCTAACAATATAAACTGATGATACATTTATTTCATTGTATAAGCTGACAAAACCCATATACCACTTTGTTTAAATCTTAGACAACTTCTTGTAATTAACGATTTATGATTATAGAACTCATCTAAAAAAATCTAAAACATTTTGTCTTCTTGTCGAATGTTATTTTATAAAATAAATAACGAAATATATTAGTTCTGTTGTGGTTAATCTGTAATTGCGGATAAGAGCAATTAGATACAGTGTCGTTTTCCATGTAACATACATATAGTCCAAGAGTGTGTACAAAGTAATGTTAAAGTCATAAAAGGACTCATTTCCTAATTTGATTATTATTAATTATTTTTGATAATTTTATAACTATAATTTATTACCTTTTTCATATTTTGATATAGATTTTTTAGAGATCAATTATTAAGGATTATAAGTTGGTTTAACCATATTAATTACATTTTAACTTTTATTTTTTTAAAATTTTATGCTTTGGGTCATGAACTCATGATACGTTAGCGTATGGGACTCATTACTCATCCATTCAATGTTTATTTTTCAGACCCATCGTGGCCATGATGATGATATGTTAATGCTTTTAAAATAAGAGAACACGAGCCATGTTTTTGGACGTGAAGAATTTTGCCTTATCTCTTGTTTATGGTTTGGAAA
This sequence comes from Lactuca serriola, assembly GCF_051521515.1. NCBI lineage: Eukaryota > Viridiplantae > Streptophyta > Magnoliopsida > Asterales > Asteraceae > Lactuca > Lactuca serriola. Next base: position 5,122,875 of record NC_136410.1, read on the forward strand.
TGTTACGCTGATAGAAAGTTGTTAACAACGTTTTTAAGACTCTATGCTTTTCCCATGTCGACTCCTTTTGATCCCTTGTATATTATTGATTTACTTGGGTTCTTCAATAGCCCATGATTCTATGAAATATCATATGAGGATATGACGTACATGTGTATTTTATTTGCATGTTGGAGCCAATATTTAAAAGAAGTCAAATTAATTTGTTGGCACCATGGAACCTTTTGGTTGCATATTCTTTAGAGGCCTGGAACATTTATTATTTTAATAAACTAGTTTTTGATTTGTGGGTTGTTTTTGTTTTACTATAAAGAACTCTTTATTGCTAATTAGACCATTCTCCCAATCAAATGGTTGGTTGGTTGCTATATTTGAATTTAAAAAAAAAATAAATAAATAAAATAATCTTTTAAAACCCACGACTAGGTTGCTCCACCGAACTTCAATCGCCTTTTTCATTTCCTTTTTTTATTTATTTGTTATAATTCTTTTGCACTTTCAACATTGATATATTTTGTCTACAAATACACACTAAAATATAAAACACACTAAAATACATAAAATAATTTTGTCTACAAATAAAGACCAATATCAATATATTTTAAGATTTTTTTTAATTTTTTTTATATTATCTATATAATCTTAAAAATAGTAGAAAAAGTTGGATTATAAATTGAAAATGGTATAATCTTTAGATTGTATAATATAATAAAAATTAGTTATAAATAATATAAAATTTTGGTTTGGGTTGAGTTGTGTGAAAAATTAGTTTAGTTGGATTGTGTAGGTGCAAAAGGAGAGAAATTATTTTTTTAATTGATATTTGGATTGGTTTTGATTGTGAATAAGAGTAGTCTTAGGGATCTATGATGATTATTTATATGGAAATATACATGTAGCTACATGCAGTCAACGTGGTTAGGCTAGCTAGAGGATCCTAAATATAAACTTGAGAGCAAGGATAAGAAAATAACACTAAAAGCTGCAAAAAAGAACGACAATGATATGATTGTGTACAATGTCCATGGACTACTATAAGTTTTTTAAGGTAAACTAAGTTCAAATTATTCTTAAATATTAATAAATATGAATTATAATGGAAATTGGTCGGTAAATGGTTATCATTGTATGACTTTATAATATAATTTGGATATAGGAGAAGTTTTACAAAATAGCTCTTGAGTTTGGAAGACCGAATAACAAGATCATCCTAAGGGTACAACGGTGGCAACCTTAACTTACATTTCGATCGAATTCATTTTTGTCATTTGTATGTCCATGCATGCATCTTTTGATATTAACATTATCTATTAAATTAAATAAAGAGCTAAAATGACAACAACAACGAAGATGATGATGATGATGATAAATGGTATATAAAAGTCTAGGGGAGGGGATATCGTGATATTTCCTAAAACCTATTTTGCTGAAGGTAGTCGAGTTAATGTAGAATCTCTTAAAAGACCGAACTTCGAGGGCTGTTTTGTAATTTTGAAAAATATGAGTCTCCTTGTCCCCAACGTCAAGAAAGGAAGGGTTTCAACCCCATTTTTGTCTTGGCAATGAACCCCATTCATAAGCAAACCCTATATAACATCAAAAAATCAAAGTAAATTTTCATTTTTCAAACACCCAAAGATATAACCAAATCTTCCAAACCATTCATAGTATAAATATTCTCTACATTAGAGTGAAACCAAATAACAATGCGAAATAAAATCAAGGGGATGTTGTGCAATCATGTCGAGCTCTTCCCTTTGTAACTGGAAGTACCTGAAAATGTTTAAACCACAAACCGTAAGAACGAAGCTTAGTGAGTTCCTCAAAATACCACATACCATGCATATCAACGGGCCCAACTTATCATACCAACGGTCCTAGCCCTTCATACATGCAGGCCCAGTCCACCATATATATGGGCCCAACCCATCATACATATGGGCCCAACCCAACATACCAATGCAAGAGTCACAATGACAACTAGCATCCTACATAGTATAGTGACAAGACTCACTTGACTCAATGCCATGCAACCAATGCCACAACACACTATCAAATCATACAAGGTCCAACCTTAGCTTATACTCTGAATCCAACAAATTGACCAAAAGTCAATCATGCCAAAAATTCAATGATTAAAGTCAAAAACCAACAATACTAACAGTTGACCCTCATGTCGTGACCAACCCTTGGTCACGTCGTGAGAATGCATTCAACCCGATTCCAACTCGATCTCACACCAACTCAGCCAAATCGGTAACGGACAATTCACTTAGCAGGCACCACGACGTGAAGCCTCCTTGGTTATGCCGTTAAGACAATAAGACAAGATAATTGAGGGATCCTCCATCGTCACGTTGTGATACTCTCCATGCCACGACGTGACCACTGACTAAGACAAAATATTAATGATTTGATTCCTTAATCCATTAAGTCTTCAACTCTAACTTTCCAAAAAGCTTTAAGGAACTCCAAAGGTTCATAGAAATGATAAATTTATGGATAGGTATGGTCCATGCATGTCCTCTACCCATCCTAGGTCAAAAGGCAAGAAAATGACCTAAAAATCTTGCAAGGTTCACAATCCACAACCAATTCTTAGATCCATAAGATATGATGCTCTAGGGACTCTGGAGGACCATAAAGTTGCCGATTTTATTCCATCCATTCATTCAAATCAAAAACCTGAACCCAAAGGGACTAAAACAACTTAGATCTAAGAGAATAAACCATAAATGTAGAAGCTTGAATACTTACAAATGGTCTAGATGGTGATATCAAAGATGAGAAAGTGTTTCTTATTTGATCCTTGCACCATTTCTCCTTCTACTTCCTTCAAAAAGCACCAAAACCACCAAAATGAGCCAAAACCACCAAGACGGACTAGGGTTATGGTTTCTAAGGTTTGAGAGAGATAGAGGCTGAGAAATGAACCCTAAATCTGATTTTAGGGTGCTTAAATATGAAGAAAACCCTACAAGATCATGGGATTGGGTTGCATCCATTGTCAGGTCCTTACCAAATACATGTCACACCGTGACTAATCCTCCCGATAGGCATTTTTCAATTTGGCTTGTCACGTCGTGACCATCATATGGTCTCGTAGTGACACATTATTTTTCCAAAAATCATGCCTTTGACTCCTTTTATGCCCTACATTGATCTAATCTAGAGAACGGGTGTTACAACTCTTCCTAACTTAAATTAGATTTCATCCTGGAAATTATTCCTTATAATTTACTCTACCACACCAGCCGACCTCGTATGAACTTCCCGAATCCCAAATAGAACTGAAAAAAATCATCTCACATATACAACCACCTTCCAATACTGCTACGGAAGCCCAATGTTAGAAGAAATCATACACCCTGATGAAGAAACAAACCTTAACACGCCACACTTAACCAACAAATAGAAAATCCAATTACTCTGCCTGAAACCTGAAAACCTTATACCATGTTTGACTTCCATACACACAAAACCATTCCAAACCACATCCATAATAACTCCACTCCGCAACTCAAACCGAATAAACCCCTCGGAATCCCCGACCACTTGTCGATGCTGAAACCTTTCTCTCAAATGCAAAGGTGACTCCCAACCCGAGTCTCAACCATTGGTGCCAAACCAACACATACCTCACATCATGTTAACCAAAAATTTGTGTATTTGATCTATTTGAGATCTCCTAATTCCACACTAGACTTCAAAGAAATTGGGATGTAAAATCCTTGACCATTTCCTGAGACTAAAAACCTCACGCACGGTTCCACAAAAAAACTCGGCCAAGAGTTTAACTAATAAATGCTACCCAAGCCTATTCACCATATGGATCCAACTAGTTGATCATTGAGCTTCCCGACACCAAGCTTCTCCAACACCTCGACCTTGTCAGACACTACCGGGTCCCACCTATATGAATCATACACTTACTTATACACGATACACTGCGACACCAAATAACTAACTAGAACGATAAGATCACAGAATACAATGATCTTTCCATCATTCCATTATTGTCCTAGAGACTCACGACCAAAACCACATGCCCTTAGCATAACCTCTAACGTTAGATCTAGTAAATGCTACTGCCATAGTGGCCTCCCAACCTATTAAATGCTTGTTAGAACAATAAAGAGTAGATCGAAAGATTTCAAACAGGGAATTGAACCATAAATAAGAACATGATGATCAAAGTGTAACGCTCGGATCCCGGTATGTATTTTAAACCAAATTATTCATTTTTGCAGAGGGACTCGGCGAGTTGGAGGCCCCAAACTCGTCGAGTAGAAATGGATTTTTGACGTGGGAATTGAAGTCTACTCAACGAGTTGAGAAACCTCAAGTCGGTGAGTAGGGCTGCCAGAGTGAAACCCTAATTTCCAGGGTTTGCACGTGTCACACCCCGAAACCGAAGGCGGAAACGTTACGGGGCAGAGGACATCATGTATATCGCAACCAATGTACATAGTAAGCATAGTAAACACAAAACAATACATTACATAGAGTTATTACATTTGTTTGAAATCAAAGTGTTACAAGTGTCATACATATATCGTATGAACAAAAGTAAAGACATGTCTTCTGCGTACTCCATCTTCGCCAAAAAGGATCGTTGGGTACCTGTCTAATGTGGACCTGAGAATACAAGCAGTTTGAAAATCAGCATAAAGCTGGTGAGTTCATAAGAGGTTTGTTTGCTGAAAATGTACAAGTTTCCTTTGGTTTTCCGAAAAAGTTAGTTATCCAAGAAAATCCCATATTTTCTTATAAGTATAGTTGAGTTATCCGTTTAGTTACTCGGTCTAGTTAAGAACAGTTTAGTTATCCCAGGAAAAACCCTTATTTTCCTAAAAGTAAAGTTTAGTTAAATACCATAGTGTATAGTTTAATACATAAAACTATATATTGAAAACCACTGGGAATTACCATCCAGTATAACAGTAGATATTTTTAATACATAAAAATATTGATTGAAAACCTTGGGAATACTATCCCGTACTAGATATAAAATAGTTTTTAATACACAAAACTATAGATTAAAAGTCATGGGAATACATCCCGTACTAGATATATATATTCAAAACCATGGGATTAACATCTTGTACTAGATATAGATTCAAAACCATGGGATTAACATCCCGTACTAGATATAGATACTATAGATTGAAGATGGATATAAAATCAAATCCGTGAATAAACTTATATTAATATGTATTGTGAGTCGGGTAACCATGCTAATAGAACACCGAGACCTCCTTGACGTTCGTCAGACATCGGACGATATCCAGAATTTGTCACCCCAGGTGTGCCCGCCTAACTGTAGCTAGCAGTTTAGGTGTGAGATTGTCAGTCCCGAATAGATCTATTCACAAATTCCACGCTCCCCCTCCAGGAGACTCTGGTTACACTTTTGGGGAGGATTTAGTGATAAAATGACGAATCTCACAAGCTAGTATCAAATTATTCACGGTGTTCTCATACATTATCAAACATACTAATTGTTTTGAAACATAATACAGTGAAAACAGTTAAATATAATGGAATTATCTGGCAATATACTCTATATTAAACAGAGATAAACTGAATCAGACATAGTTTATCTAATAACTTTACATAAATCTGTGCTCGTTAAACAAGAACTAAAGATCCCAAATTATTCCCATAATAATTTGATTGATTTGATTGTTTCCTTTACTGAAATCCATGTAGTTATAATCGATAAAACATCCCTTATGCTCAGCATAATACATAAGGGGTAAAGATATCTAAAAGTTAGCCAAATATTTATAGAAATACATCAGTTTTAAGTTTTGAAAACATTTATAGTTTGTTTGTATTCCCCCCTGAAAACATTGAAAAACACGGAAAAAGCGTAGGGGTATGAACTCACCAGTCGAGGAACGTGTCGTCTAGGATGCTAAGTGTCAGTTCGGGGATTGATAACGCGCGAGGTTCCGATATAATATGAAATGATACATAATTGTATCTAATTAGACTCCAAACCACTAATTAGATAAGATTATACACTCCAAGATGCGAAAACACTTCAAAATAAGTGTTTGGAGTGACCCGGGTGACATCTAGGGACGTATATGGCTTTGATATGGAGTTTACCCTTCAAGAGTAAACTCATAAGAGGGTTTACGGTCCTAATGACCCTCTCCCCATGAGTTTACGGCCGTAAACTCATGGTGGGGTGTTCTAAGGTGCTAAATGGTCTCATATCACTTGAGGGTTTATGCTAGGCTTGGTTTTAAGGCATTGGAATGGGTTTTGAACATCCTAAGGACCATTTGAGGAGTTTACGGCAGTAAACTAGGAGTTTACGGCCGTAAACTCTTATGTGCCAAGTCTTAAGGTGTTTTGGTGGTCCTAGGTCCTTTACAAGTGTTTCTAAATCATTAAACAAACCTTGGGATGAGTTTAAGGCACCATTTGACCATGTTTTAGGAGTTTACAGCCTAAGAACCCATTCTTGGGGGGGTTTACGGCCGTAAGCTCCTATGGGGGTTGTTCTAGCATGTTTAAGGCCCTTATCTTGTTTGTGGTTGCTTCTAGACTTTATTCTAAAGTTTATGAGGTGTGTAAGTGGCATTTTAACACCTTAAAAGGAGTTTACTCCCCATGAATTGGTGTTTACGGTCCAAGCATATGCTTGGGCCGTAAACTCATGTTCATACCTTAAATGAAGAGTTCAAGGTGTTCTAAGTCCATGCAAATAAGTCCCTTAGTCATATCTAAGCTCCAAATGAGGTTTGGAAGGGTTTTAAGGCTCAAAACCCCTTATTTCATGTGTTCACGGCCTAAGGAGGTTCCAGGACCGTAAACACATTCTTATGGTCCTATTTCTCATACAAATCACGAATTTGAAGGCTAAAGGTGTTATACTAGGAGCTAGGATAGTTACCTTGATGATTTGGAGCTTGATTTGGATGATTTTGGCTCAATTTCGAGTTTTAGAGAGAGAAAGTATAGAGAGAGTGGAAAAGGCTTCAAATGAGGCTCTCTCAACTTTATATATGCTTAAAGTTCGGGACACGGTGGAATTCTACCCGATACTGACGTTAAGCGAGGCTTTTGGTCGCACCCGATTTAATTGTTTTATAACTTGACGGAATAAAACTAAAATTTTTCCAAATAATAATTTGAGGCATTTTCATGAGTTTCTAATGTGTTTCAACAATTATTAAGTCATAATAACAAACTCAAAATTAATGACTTAATTTAGAAACGAACGGAAACAATTCAAGACGACGAATTTTTAATGACAGAACGGGTTACGACAACGGAACGAACTTCGGGTTGTCACAGCACCCTATTTAAGCACCTTAACACTTTATTGTGGCCTCCCTTATTGCCTTCCTCGGTCCAACAAAACCCTAATTCGTGATCTTGAGCCTTTTGAGTGTTTGTGAGTGAAAAGGGAGTGATTCTTTGGTATTTCCTTGAGGAGTGGAAGCTAGAAGTGCTTGGTTGAACGAAGAAGCTTTGGATCCAGAAGTAGAACTTCATTTCTGGTTCACTTTAGGTATAAAGTCTATACCTTGACTTTTCATTTACTAGATCTCTTAATGGAGTAGCTTAGGGCCTTAAGGAGCCTATTATGGAACCATTCATGGAGTAGCTTAGGGCCTTAAGGAGCCTATTATGGAGTAGCTTAGCCTTGGACTCGGCGAGTCATAGGTTTGACTCGCCGAGTAGAGACAGGACCCGGGACGCGTTTAAGTTGGCGACTCGGCGAGTCCATATCCTGGACTCGGCGAGTCACCGTTGTTGGATGAAACCCTAAGTTTCAGGGGTTTGCACCCTATTTAAACAACACATCCGCCCCAGGCCAGCCCCCATTCACCCCCAGAGCTCCCAACCCTCGTTTAAGCTTGTTTTTTGAAGAGTTGAAGCATTTGTTGTGTGCTCTTGAAGGTTTTGAAGAAGAAGGGAAGTAGATCCAGAAGAAGGGAAGCCATCCAAGCATCATTGTGTCCTCTCAGCAGTTCCATTGAGGTATATCCCATTTTTCCCCTGTTTCTATGCTTAAGGCTTTATTTAATACATTCTTGAGCCATTCCCCAAGCTTGTATGTGCATAATACTTCGAAATAAGTCGATTGGTCTCTAGATCCAAGCATAGTTGAGCTCCAGGAGCTCAGATCCGTTACCTTTATGGACCCTTGTTGCTTGTTCACCCTAGATCTACCCTTTTGGGGCATTTTGAGCCCTAAATCCCTCATTAGTGAATATCTACACGTAAAGTTGGAAACTTTACGTGTGATTCATGCTCTAGGAACCCAGATCTGTAAATGACATAGGCTGGAATCGAGCAAATCGCGTATTTAGTGAATGCATGGCGACGACTCGGCGAATCGTTCATCTGACTCGGCGAGTCTGCTCGCGAGTCTCCGAGTTGTCCCCTTTTCATTGTGTCGAGTTTGAGTAGTGAGTCACGGGGTGTGACTCAGTGAGTTGAAAGCCGAACTCACCCATGGAGGAACTCGGCGAGTCAATGCCCTGACTCGGCGAGTTCAAGGCAATCTTCTTAGATCAAGAACAGACTCGACGAGTTGTTCATACAACTCGGCGAGTCTCAGCATGGTGTTCATCGGATGAAGATGAACTCGCCGAGTTGTTCATACAACTTGTCGAGTAGGATGAAGGACTTGAACAATCAGTTTGGAAGGAGAACTCGTCGAGTCAACGCCTAACTCAACGAGTAGAAACGGGACCCAGGTCAGTCGATTGGACAGGGACTCGGCGAGTTGGCAAGCCAACTCGGCGAGTCGGGTCAACTGAAAGTTGACTCTGACTTTGGCTTAAGGCATGATTAAGGGTAAAATGGTCATTTCACCCAAAAGGTCAGTTAGCAGTGTTTGATTTAGTATGTTGTGGGAATTTCAGCCGGAGGATTTCCGGAGCAGCATCAGTAGGTGATCAATTCCCACGCAGACCAGCAGCGATTTTGAGGTGAGTTTCCTTTCCGGTAGGACGGGTCTAAGGCACCAAGGCCGACCCGTGTAGATGAGATGCTAGTACTAGAGTGTGGGCCGAGCCCGTATCTCTGGGTTTAGTCAAGTATGATATATGTGTTAATATGATAGAGTTGCTTATACTTGTTGTCTGTGTGATACTTGTATGTTATGGGTTGGCGGTTGAGTGTGGGCAGGGCCCGTATCTCTCCGAGGGCGGAGTGTGGGCTAGGCCCGTATCTCCCAGATAGTAGAGGGTGGGCGAGGCCCGTACCTCCCGGCTAGCGAAGTGTGGGCAGGGCCCGTATCTTCATAAGTGTGGGTGAGGCCCGTATCTCCCGGCTAACGAAGTGTGGGTAGGGCCCGTATCTTCCCGAGTGTGGGCGAGGCCCGTAACTCCTAGCTGAATGTTGTTTGCTATATGCTTTCATGGTATAAGGTATTATGGGGGAACTCACTAAGCTTTATGCTTACGGTTTCCAGTTTTGGTTTCAGGTACCTCCTCATCCAGGGGAAAGGAGCCGGCGCGGTAGCAGCATGTCACACACACTCTTCTGTTTCCGCAGTTACGAGTTTATTTTGGGATTGGTACTCTGACATTTTGGTTAATCAAATGTAGTGATTTTTCACTTTGGTTTTCGATGTGAAGTGGTTCAATTAAAAAAAATTTGTTCTTACTGTTAATGTTTTCTATGTTATGTTTTATAAACGAAATTTTTGGACGTGAAAATTTTGGGTCGTTACAGAAAGCATGTTTTTTAGTCATGACTTTAGATCTAGAGCCCCTGAGGGACTCCATGGCATACAGGTGCCAACTTTATGGCCATGGGAGTCCCATACAACTTGTGAACCACTTTTTAAGGCCTTTTGAGCTAAATAACCCATACATGGACGTAAAGTTAGTGTCATATGTTTGAGGAATCTTAATATTAGTTGTTTAAATTCATTATTATGTTGCAGCAAGAAATTCATTAAGAGAGGATTCAAGCGGGCGGGGAGATGGCTTTAAAAGAAAATGTATGTATTTGTAATGTCCCACAAATACGAGCCAAAAATTTCGTTTTTTTTTAAAACATGTATTTAGCAAAACTTTTAGAAATAAATCATTCAACAACCATTTTATTTCACCAAAAGATGTTGCATGTCAGAAAACATTGTCATAATCATAAGATTATCAGAGTACAATCTCCCAGGTAGATGTCATAATGCGGAATGCAAACAGGTGTGTGTGATGTACCGCTACCGCACCAACTCTTTCCCCTTCGACGAAGAGATACCTGAAACCAAAACTGAAAACTGTAAGCACGAAGCTTAGTGAGTTCCCCCATAATACCTCATACCATACAAGCATACAACATATAGCTAGGAGATACGGGCCTTTCCCACACTCCGCTAGCCGAGGGATACAGGCCTCGCCCACACTACACTATTTGGGAGGTACGGGCCTCGCCCACACTCCACTCTCGGAGAGATACGGGCCTTGCCCACACTCAGCCGCTAACCCATAATATACAAGTATCACGCAGACAACAAGTATAGACAACTCTATCATACAGGCATATATCATAATCAACTCAACCAAGAGATACGGGCTCGGCCCACACTCTAGTACTAACATCTTGTCTACACGGGCCGGCCTTGGTGCCTTAGACCCGTTCCTACTGAAAGGAAACTCACCTCAAGGTAACTGTCGATCTGCGTGGGAACTGACTGCCTGCTGCCGGAGATCTTCCGGCTATAATTCCCACAAAACCCTTAGTCAAATACTGCTAACCGATTGCAGGGTAAATTGACCATTTACCCTTACAAATCAAGAGTCAAGTCCTAGTCAACTGCCAGTTGACCAGACTCGCCGAGTTGGCTAGCCAACTCGCCGAGTCCCTCTCCCTTAACCTGACCATAAGTCCGCCTCTACTCGTCGAGTTAAGCGTAGACTCGACGAGTTTTCCTCCTATACCCAGGGCCAATAGTCCTTCATCCTACTCGCCGAGTTGTATGAACAACTCGCCGAGTTCATCTTCATCTGAAAAACACTCTAAGATGTGACTCGCTGAGTTGTATGAACAACTCGCCGAGTTGTTCTTGAGACAAGAAGATTGCCATGAACTCGCCGAGTCATGGCATTGACTCGCTGAGTGGCTTCATGAGTGAGTCTAGCTTCCGACCCACTGAGTCGTACCCTATGACTCGCCACTCTAACTCACAACACAAAAAAAGGGGGAACAACCCGGGGACTCGCGACCCGACTCGTCAAGTCAGATGAACGACTCGCCTCTGCCTCATGCAAAAACTATACATGCAATTTTGCTTGAATCCAGTCCATGCCATTCATAGATCTCGGTTCCTAGGGCCTGGTTTACACGTAAAGTTTCCAACTTTACGTGTAGATAATCACCAATGAAGGTTTTAGGGCTCAAAGTGCACCAAAAGGGGTAGATCTAGGACTTTCATGCAATAAGACTCCATAAAGGCAGTAGATCCAAGCTCCAGGGACTAAATCATGCCTAGATCTAAAAGGCTGACAACCTATTACAACCCACCAAGCACATACAAGCTTGAAGAATGGCTCAAAAAGGGCTTTCATGAAGCTATTAGGGACTACAAGCTTGAAAACGGAGGGGAAACGAATTATACCTCAAGGAAAACGTTGAGATGTCACAAAAAATGCTTGGCCTCCTTCTCCTCTTCTTGATCTACTCTTCTTTCTCCTCAAAAACTTCAAGAACACACAAAAAAACACTTTAATCTCATAAGGGATGAGAGAAAAACGATGATGGGAGCTCTGAGAGTGAATGGGGGCGAGCTTGGGGCGGAAATGAGGGTTTAAATAGGGTGCAAACCCTTGAAATTTAGGGTTTCAACAGACAACGGTGACTCGCCGAGTCTAGAATATGGACTCGCCGAGTCGCCAACTTAAACGTACCCCTGGACCGCGTCCCTACTCAGCGAGTCGGACCTACAACTTGTCGAGTTCAAGGCTAAAATGACAAATACTTAGATAAGTTTTACGTACCAGGAACCAGGTGCTACAAATCTCCCCCACTTATTTTAGACTTCATCCTCGAAGTCTGTCGCTCGATCCTGAAACAGCTCGGGGTAATGCTCCATCATTTCTTCCACCGGCTCCCAAGTCCATTCCGAACCCTTGTGGTGCTCCACTGCACTTTCACTAGCTCCACCCTCTTGTTCCTTAGATCCTTCGACTTCCGGTCGAGGATTGCGACTGGGCACTCAATGTAATTCAGGCTGTCATCAACATGTATATCCTCTAATGGCACCACCGCTGAATCATCCACGAGACACTTCCGCAGCTGGGAGACATGGAAGGTGCTGTGGATTTGGCTGAGCTCGGCTGGCAGATCCAGCCTATATGCTACCTTGCCCACCCGGGCTGCAACCTTGAACGGACCAATATATCTCGGGCCCAACTTGCCCCGCTTCCTGAATCGAATGACGCCTTTCCAAGGCGACACCTTCAGGAGAACCATATCCCCGACCTGGAACTCCAGGTCTGATCGACGCTTGTCGGCATAACTTTTTTGCCGACTCTGTGCAGTCTGAAGCCTGCTCCGAACCTGCTGGATTCTCTCGGTCGTCTTGAGCACCACTTCGGTGCTCCCCATGACCCTCTGGCCAACTTCACCCCAGCATATCGGGGTCCTGCACCTCCGACCGTACAACATCTCGAAAGGACGGTCAATACTCGCGTGGTAGCTGTTGTTGTACGAGAACTCAGCCAAGGGAAGATAGGTATCCCAGCTACCACCGAAGTCTAGCACGCAAGCCCGCAGCATATCCTCCAAAGTATGGATGGTCCGCTCACTCTGACCATCCGTCTGCGGGTGAAAGGCGGTGCTAAAGTGCAGACGAGTGCCCAACTCATCATGAAACTTCTTCCAAAACCTGGAAGTGAACCGCACATCTCTATCCGATATAACTGACACTGGCACCCCGTGACGTGCCACTATCTCCCTGATGTAGATATCGGCCAACTTTTCGGCCGAGATACTCTCCTGAATCGGAATAAAATGGGTGCTCTTGGTCAATCGATCCACGATGACCCAAATCGAATCCACTCCTCGCGCCGTTCGGGAAATCTTCGTGATAAAATCCATCGTAATATCCTCCCATTTCCACAACGGGATATCCAATTGCTGCATCTTGTCGTGCGGTCTCTGATGCTCGGCCTTGACCTTCCTGCAGGTCAAACACCGCTCGACATACCACGCCACATCCCGCTTCATGCAGGGCCACCAATAGTCCAAGCGAAGATCCCGATACATCTTTGTTGCCCCTGGATGAATAGAAAATCGGGATTTGTGCGCCTCCTCCATCAAGATCTGGCGCACGCCTCCATGATACGGCACCCACACCCTACGGTGTAGTGTCAATAACCCTTGGCTATCATAATCGAAAGAGGTGACTTGACCCACTATTCGCTCACTCTTCCGATGCTCTTCCTTCATAGCCTCCTGTTGAGCCTCCCGAATCTGCTCCAACAGGGGAGTCACCACAGTCATCCTCATGCAAATATCCCTGATCGGCGCCGCCTTGCGGCTAAGTGCATCGGCCACCACATTGGCCTTCCCTGGGTGGTAAAGGATCTTACAATCATAATCCTTCACCACGTCCAACCACCAACGTTGCCTCATGTTCAGATTCGACTGATCCATGAGGTACCTCAAACTATTGCGGTCCGTGTAAATGGTACATCGAACCCCGTAGAGGTGATGCCGCCAAATCTTGAGAGCGAAAACCACCTCCCCCAACTCTAAATCATGCGTCAGGTAGTTCGCCTCGTGAGACTTCAGCTGCCTTGAGGCATAAGCAATGACATGCCCCCTCTGCATCAATACTGCACCTAGGCCTGAGATCGACGCATCACAATATACCAAAAAATCCTCTACGCCCTCGGGCAGGGCTAAGATTGGCGCCTCGCACAATCTCTGCCTCAGAGTCTCGAACGCTGCCTGCTGCTCAGGCCCCCACCGAAAGATCACTGCTTTCCTAGTCAATCGTGTCAGGGGTACGGCTATCTTGGAGAAATCCCGAATGAACCTCCGATAGTAGCCTGCCAATCCTAGGAAACTCCGAATCTCGGATGGAGACTTCGGAACCTCCCACCTCATCACGGCCTCCACCTTGGCCGGGTCTACTAAAATCCCGTTCTGATTGACGAGGTGCCCAAGAAACTGCACCTCGCGCAACCAAAACTCACATTTAGAGAACTTGGCGTACAAGCTCTCCCTCCTCAGGGTCTCCAATACCTCTCTCAGATGCTCCTCATGCTCCTCCTGAGTCTTGGAATAAACCAAGATGTCATCAATGAAAACTATCACAGACCGATCCAACATCGGTCTACACACGCGGTTCATGAGGTCCATGAACGCGGCAGGAGCATTGGTGAGCCCAAACGGCATCACTACGAACTCATAATGGCCATAACACGTCCGAAATGCGGTTTTCTGAATATCCTCCTCTTTAACCCTCATCTGATGATAGCTTGAACGCAAATCGATCTTCGAGAACCAAGATGCTCCCTGCAACTGATCAAAGAGGTCATCAATCCTCGGGAGTGGGTAATGGTTCTTCACCGTTACCTTATTCAGCTCCCAGTAGTCTATACACATCCGGTGCGACCCATCCTTCTTCCTCACAAACAGGATCGGGGCTCCCCAGGGTGAACTGCTCGGACGAATAAATCCCTTGTCTAGTAGCTCCTGCAATTGCGTAGACAACTCCTGCATCTCGGGAGGAGCCAACCGATAGGGTGCCTTGGCTATCGGAGCTGCACCAGGAACTAGGTCGATCTTGAACTCTACCTAACACTCCGGAGCTATTCCAGGGAGCTCCTCCGGGAACACATCAGCGTAGTCTCGCACCACTGGAACCTCGCTCACCGTCGCCTTACCCGTCTCCCGGGTATCCATAACATAAGCAACATACCCCGCGCAACCCTGCTGGAGGTAGCGCCTAGCCATCGCTGCTGAACATACTACAGGTCCACGCTGTGGCCTCTCGCCATGGACCACCAAATCTCCCCCACTCGGGGTCCTGATCCGCACTAGCTGTTGTGCGCAATCTATAACCGCCCCATTAGGGCTCAACCAATCCATGCCTATAATTACCTTGTTCCCCCACAACGGGATGGGAACATCCACCAAATAGCATTCCTCGAAAAGCCTCAGGACACAATCCCTAAATACAGATGATGCTCGCACCGATCGATCGTCGGCGATCTCTACCTCTAAAGGGCAATCCAACATGCCTAAAGACTCAGTAAACCTCTTGCTAAGCGCAAGGGAAACAAATGATCGGGTGGCACCCGAATCGAACAACACCTGGACAGGAATACCGTTCACATGGAACGATCCTAATGCATATACACAGAGCACATATCAATAACATAACATCATAAAAATAAAGTAGAGGGAAAGAATCATACCCGTCACCACATCGGATGCGGCGCGAGCCTCCTCTTCTGTCAGCTGGAATGCCCGGCTCCTCACCACTGGAGCCTCTGCCTTGCCCTGCCGGCCATCTGTGATCCGCAGGGTAGCTGGAGCCGACGCCCTAACCGACGCTGATGCTGTCAACTGAGGGCAATTGGCCTTCTTGTGGCCCCTCTGGTTGCAGTGAAAACACAGCAACTCCGATGTCTGAATAGCCGAAACAGGAGTAGTACAATCCCTACTAAAGTGCCCTGCCTTGCCGCACTTGTAGCAGCCTTCTGATCCCATCCTACATGCTCCCTCATGCGTCCTGCCGCATTTCCCGCAGCGGCCCAGCCCTCCTTGGCCTTTCGGCCTCCCATCTGATCCTCTGGGCTTCTTCCCCGAAGCCCCAACCACCTGTCCCGCTTCTACTTTCCTCTTCCGAATGTGCTCCAAATCAATCTCCCTTTCCCTCGCCCTGGCAATCATGGAATCCAGGGTAGGGCAAGCTGAAAAGCTAACATGCTCCCGGATGTCAGCCCATAGCATGTCATGATAACGGTTCCTCCTCATATCCTCATCACCCACATACTGGGGCACCAATAGTGCCCTCTCCCGGAACTTGGCGGTGATCTCCGCCACAGTCTCCGTCGTCTGCCTCATGTCCAAGAACTCACTGGCCAGCTGCTGAAGCTTGACAGCTGGCGCGAACTCCGCCCTGAACCTGGTCACAAAGTTCGACCAAGTTATAGCCTCGACAGCCGAGGCTCCCAATGAGTCCTCCACGGACTCCCACCAATCCCTAGCTCGATCTTGTAAACACCCCGCTGTGAACCTCACCTTCGACCCCTCAGGGCAGAAGCTAATCATCTGTGCAGACTCAATGTCGGCAATCCATCGTCTGGCAGCTATGGGATCCTTCGCCCCGTGAAAATCCAGCGCACCACTGCCCCAAAAGTCCTTGAAGGACAGCATGCGAGATCCCGACTGGCCAGATGCCATGTCATTCCTGAATGCCCGGAGGCGATCCTCCATAAACTCCAATATCCCTTCCTTGATCGACCCGAAGATGATGGGGGTCGACTCAAGGATGCCTCTGGTGATCTCAGGCGCGATGAACTCGCGTAGCCTCTCATCCACTGGCTTGGAACCTGATCCTGAACCTGATCCTTCTCCTGCACTGCCAACTGTTGGCCTCGAACGTAGTACCACCATTCTGAAATACAAAGGAAATGACAACTGTTAGCGATACTGATACCTCTGGAGGGATCATAATTACTACAAGTTTCCTGGTCTTATCTTGGCATTCCTCGATTCGGGTACCGATCCTCTGCTTTCAATAGTATGGACCCATACTACCTTCCACATCTATCCGTACCTTCTCCAAGGATTGCCTTGACTCCACCAGGTCCCTTTCACTACCACTGATCTCTGCTACTCCTATCCTAGGCTTACCCTAGGAAACCTCTGACTTCACCCAAACTAGTACTCAGCTGCTGAAGGCCTCTTGGTGATGCCAATTAGCCATTACCTGGATACAATCACATGTGACGAGGCTCGGATAATCCTTCGAGTAAGGGACTCATACCTACCACGGTTAGGACTTAAATAAGAGCTACACAATAGGGTCAAATACAACACTCTGAGATTATTCAACCCTGATCACATGTGACTTAATCGTATTCACCTAATAGCTAACTCCCACCACGCCAAAGCCCATATAGCACAAAGCAAACAGCATTTGGACATAAAGGAAATAATCTCAAGCAACTCTATCCTCTTAGAGAGAAACTGAACTAGCATTCAATGCTAAACTCGCACTATCAGGCATAACCTAAACAGGCCATCATAATGTTGTCTACTCAATTCTAGCATGCAACTTTTCGCACACTGAAGCACATAAAGCAGGCACATAAGGCATCACTCCTAGATCCTTAGTCCTGTTCTAGCATGCTGTTCTACTGAACCTGGTAAGCATAATATAAACTCGTATGGGTACTTTGGGGAATACATACTTGAGCTTGGCCGGTCGCGCACATCACACACTTCGTTCTTTCTTAAAACCCTTTACTAGCCTTTTAGAAAACGTTTCTTTTTCCAAAATCTTTTAATTCCTCGATTTGAGTTCAGACACCCCCAAAGGCGTGTCCGAATCCCTCAAACCAGGGCTCTGATACCAACTTGTAACGTCCCAAAAATACGAGCCAAAATTTTCGTTTTTTTTTAAAACATGTATTTAGCAAAACTTTTAGAAATAATTCATTCAACAACCATTTCATTTCACCAAAAGATGTTGCATGTCAGAAAACATTGTCATAATCATAAGAATATTAGAGTACAATCTCCCAGGTAGATCTCATAATGCGGAATGCAAACAGGTCTGTGTGTGTGATGTACCGCTACCGCGCCAGCTCCTTCCCCTTCGACGAAGAGGTACCTGAAACCAAAACTGAAAACTGTAAGCATGAAGCTTAGTGAGTTCCCCCATAATACCTCATACCATACAAGCATACAACATACAACTAGGAGATACAGGCCTTGCCCACACTCATGAAGATACGGGCCTTGCCCACACTCCGCTAGCCGAGGGATACGGGCCTCGCCCACACTACACTATCTGGGAGGTACGGGCCTCGCCCACACTCCACTCTCGGAGAGATACGGGCCTTGCCCACACTCAGCCGTTAACCCATAATATACAAGTATCACGCAGACAACAAGTATAGACAACTATATCATACATGCATATATCATAATCAACTCAACCAAGAGATACGGGCTCGGCCCACACTCTAGTACTAACATCTTGTCTACACGGGCCGACCTTGGTGCCTTAGACCCATTCCTACTGAAAGGAAACTCACCTCAAGATAATTATCGATCTGCGTGGGAACTGACTGCCTGCTGCTACTGCCGCTCCGAAGATCTTCCGGCTATAATTCCCACAAAACCCTTAGTCAAATACTACTAACCGATTGCAGGGTAAATTGACCATTTACCCTTACAAATCAAGAGTCAAGTCCTAGTCAACTGCCAGTTGACCAGACTCGCCGAGTTAGCTAGCCAACTCGCCGAGTCCCTCTCCCTTAACCTGACCATAAGTCCGCCTCTACTCGTCGAGTTAAGCGTAGACTCGACGAGTTTTCCTCCTATACCCAGGGCCAATAGTCCTTCATCCTACTCGCCGAGTTGTATGAACAACTCGCCGAGTTCATCTTCATCTGAAAAACACTCTAAGCTGTGACTCGCCGAGTTGTATGAACAACTCGCCGAGTTGTTCTTGAGACAAGAAGATTGCCATGAACTCGCTGAGTCATGGCATTGACTCGCCGAGTGACTTCATGAGTGAGTTTGGCTTCCGACCCACTGAGTCGTACCCTATGACTCGCCACTCCAACTCGCAACACAAAAAAAGGGGGAACAACCCGGGGACTCGCGACCCGACTCGCCGAGTCAGATGAACGACTCGCCGAGTCTGCCTCATGCAAAAACTATACACGCAATTTTGCTTGAATCCAGTCCATGCCATTCATAGATCTGGGTTCCTAGGGCCTGGTTTACACGTAAAGTTTCCAACTTTACGTGTAGATAATCACCAATGAAGGTTTTAGGGCTCAAAGTGCACCAAAAGGGGTAGATCTAGGACTTTCATGCAATAAGATTCCATAAAGGCAGTAGATCCAAGCTCCAGGGACTAAATCATGCCTAGATCTAAAGGCTAACAACCTATTACAACCCACCAAGCACATACAATCTTGAAGAATGGCTCAAAAAGGGCTTTCATGAAGCTATTAGGGACTACAAGCTTGAAAACAAAGGGGAAACGAATTATACCTCAAGGAAAACGTTGAGATGTCACAAAAATGCTTGGCCTCCTTCTCCTCTTCTTGATCTACTCTTCTTTCTCCTCAAAAACTTCAAGAACACATAAAAAAACACTTTAATCTCACAAGGGATGAGGGAAAAACGATGATGGGAGCTCTGAGAGTGAATGGGGGCGAGCTTGGGGCGGAAATGAGGGTTTAAATAGCGTGCAAACCCTTAAAATTTAGGGTTTCAACAGACAGTGGTGACTCGCCGAGTTCAAGGCTAAAATGACAAATACTTAGATAAGTTTTACGTACCAGGAACCATGTGCTACAGTATTAATCATTAGTTGTGTTGAATATGAGATGTTTGTATATATATATATATATATATATATATATATATATATATATATATATATATATATATATATATATTATGTATTTGTATTATTTCTTAATGTAGCTTGTTGTGTTAGATGTGGTTTGTATAATTTTAGTAAACGCTACATTTTATTGTTTCTTTTATTTTTTTTTGTATTAACAATACGTATTTTAAATAAAATTTTAGAGGTCTACTTTAGCAATTATTAATTAATATCGTTACATGGTATATATTTGAAATTTTCATGGTATACAATGTAAATATATCCACTTCATGGAGATTTTATGGTAATATCATAGGGCATCCTGGTTACTTTCGCCCAAGGCATCAAATACCTTTGGACCGGCCCTGCTGGTTCCGATTCTGGTTTTTGTCGGGTTTTCGATTTGGGAACCAGTCTTCGATAAATAGCAATGTATTTTGGGGTTGCGGTTTCGGTTTATGCCCGATTATTGAACGTGATTATAAGAGCGAAGGTCTATAACATGAATGAAAAACGGTTATGTTTTTTATATACATATACATGAATTTGCCTTACATCCACTCTCCCCCGGGGACTCGCGACCCGACTCGCCGAGTCAGATAAACGACTCGCCGAGTCTGCCTCATGCAAAAACTATACACGCAATTTTGCTTGAATCCAGTCCATGCCATTCATAGATCTGGGTTCCTAGGGCCTGGTTTACACGTAAAGTTTCCAACTTTACGTGTAGATAATCACCAATGAAGGTTTTAGGGCTCAAAGTGCACCAAAAGGGGTAGATCTAGGACTTTCATGCAATAAGACTCCATAAAGGCAGTAGATCCAAGCTCCAGGGACTAAATCATGCCTAGATCTAAAGGCTAACAACCTATTACAACCCACCAAGCACATACCAGCTTGAAGAATGGCTCAAAAAGGGCTTTCATAAAGCTATTAGGGACTACAAGCTTGAAAACAGAGGGGAAACGAATTATACCTCAAGGAAAACGTTGAGATGTCACAAAAATGCTTGGCCTCCTTCTCCTCTTCTTGATCTACTCTTCTTTCTCCTCAAAAACTTCAAGAACACATAAAAAAACACTTTAATCTCACAAGGGATGAGGGAAAAACGATGATGGGAGCTCTGAGAGTGAATGGGGGCGAGCTTGGGGCGGAAATGAGGGTTTAAATAGGGTGCAAACCCTTGAAATTTAGGGTTTCAACAGACAGCGGTGACTCGCCGAGTTCAAGGCTAAAATGACAAATACTTAGATAAGTTTTACGTACCAGGAACCAGGTGCTACAGTATTAATCATTAGTTGTGTTGAATATGAGATGTTTGTATATATATATATATATATATATATATATATATATATATATATATATATATATATATATATATATATATATATATTATGTATTTGTATTATTTCTTAATGTAGCTTGTTGTGTTAGATGTGGTTTGTATAATTTTAGTAAACGCTACATTTTATTGTTTCTTTTATTTTTTTTTTGTATTAACAATACGTATTTTAAATAAAATTTTAGATGTCTACTTTAGCAATTATTAATTAATATCGTTACATGGTATATATTTGAAATTTTCATGGTATACAATGTAAATATATCCACTTCATGGAGATTTTACGGTAATATCATAGGGCATCCTGGTTACTTTTGCCCAAGGCATCAAATACCTTTGGACCGGCCCTGCTGGTTCCGATTCTGGTTTTTGTCGGGTTTTCGATTTGGGAACCAGTCTTCGATAAATAGAAATGTATTTTGGGGTTGCGGTTTCGGTTTATGCCCAATTATTGCACGTGATTATAAGAGCGAAGGTCTATAACATGAATGAAAAACGGTTATGTTTTTTATATACATATACATGAATTTGCCTTACATCCACTCTCCCCCCCTCCCCCCCCCCCCCCCCCCCCCCCCCCCCCCAAAGCTGCCGAACACCTTGATCTCCTGCTCTCTACAGTACACGATACTCATGATATCTGATAAATAAGATTTGTTATATTTCTATAAGAATAAATGAATAATAAATTGTTTATAACAAAACAAAATGGTATGGGAACAGAAAAAAAATACATGGGAAGTTGAGGAAATATGGAATTCCAAGGTGTTTTAGTGTGATAAGAAGATTTAAAGTGGATCGAGTAATTAAGGGCAGGTGTCATTTCTGTTGTATCTTTGTGAAGTACTAGTGAGTTGACCTTGATAAGTCAAAAATTCTAACCTTGAGATTTACTTGGGAACCATCATGAATTCATGATTTGTCTTTTACTTAAGATTTAAACTTCATCTGACATTATATTGACCACCTTTGACCATGCATGATATTTGTTACTAAAATATAATAACTTACCATAAACATAATTAATTCTTTAGTGGTTGATTTGCATGTAAAAGTATATATGAAATTGAAGAGTTGATTACTTGATGGTTATAATTGACAGAAAGAGCAGGAAAGTGAGAAGAAAGAGCACTTTAGTCTGGTTTCAGTGATGGAGTTTCCATGCGATGATGATGAAGATGAGATTATTTCACCTTTCCAACAATTATATGCGGAAGGTTTGACTCTATACATATTTTTTGTAATTTATATAGATAGAAAACAATAACATAATTACATAAAACGTTTCATCTTAACATATTTTTTCTATCCGGTCCGGTTCCCGGTTTTGGGCCGGTTCCAATGACCGGTTCTTACCGGGTCCCGGTTCCAAAAATTGATGAAATTTTAGTATCGGTCCCGGCCCGATCAGTTCCCCGATCCATATGCTCATCCCTATTCTTAGTGATTGCTTTATTTAATATTCGAGAGGTAATACTTTATTTTTATTTAACAGGGTGTTGCTGCCGCACTTGCTATTTACTTTGCAACACAAAGGGGTCATTATTATATTATAGCATACTACAACATATTTGTGTATTTGTAAATGGGCGAAACGTAGACAATAGCAACATACTTTACTTCCACACAAAACCGACACCTTCCAACCCCGCAACACAGGGGTCACCTTTCTAGTTGATATGAATTGTGAATCGCTCGTTCAATGTAGCAGTTGGATTTATGCGAGTGGTTGGAAAAGTTATTTGAAATACTAAAACATACAAATAAATAATCATACTATTTTATTGCAAAAGTAAACTAATTGATGTGTGCTCGTAGCCTTTTAAAATAAACAACATTTAGCTAGACAGAAAGATTCCTTTAGTTACATCGCTTGCTGCAAATATATGCTGTTTGTTTCTTTTTAAATGGTGGAAACTTTGATACAGAAGTTTTGACCGATTTTTATTGTTTTATCATTCTTTTTGCATTTGCCCTTGCTGTTAGAAAATAATATCTAATATATATATTTTTTTATTTTTGAATTATTTTTGTCACTTTATTAAATTCTTTCAAATTATATCTAAAATGAATAACCAGTTTGAAACTCATTAATAAATTTAGAAATAATAAATAAATTTGGAACTCAATCTAAAAATAAAAAGAACAACTTCGAAAAACATGAACACATTCAAATTTTCAAACCATACATGGATTTTGAAACTACAAAAAATAATAAATAATAAAAATAAAAATAAAAATAAAAAATCAAAGAGTTTCTAACCAAACAATATCATGTGTTGTCCTTCCTCTTTGATATTGAGGGTTTAAATACTATTGTTGACATAAATGGAATTAAAAAGTAGATTAAATTTATTGTTAAAAAAAACAAATGTGTTCGAAAATTCAAACCACTTCTAAAAAGAGTTTCAAACTTGCCCAGTGTCAGCAAAAAACAATTTCAACAATTGCAGTTTTCGTAATTCATGGTTATTTCATAAAGACAAAATTGCAAAAATGGTCCCTGTGGTATACATTTTTTCTGAGGTCTAGTCCAAACCTCGATTTTTTTGGCTTCATGGTCCTTTTGGGCTAATTTCATTGTAGAATTGGTCCCCGACAAATTTGAAAAGACTACTTTGCCCTTTTAATTTGTTTTTTCCATTTACTTAAATATATGTTTCTTTTATTTAAATATATATGTTAAATGAAATCAAGAAGGGGACCTACCTCTCTCTCTATCTCTCTCTCTTCAAAACTCAAGAACACAAAGATACTTTAACTTTTATGGATTTGTTCTTCAAAACACACACACACACACACTTAAGAACACATAGACACTCTTATAAACACATACACACTCAAGAATACTCCTGAAATCTTTCTAGAAATGAAAACCACACACTCAAATCACTGATGGTCGCACGGAAGGGTATGTCTTGATTTTCTTGGGGTGATCTGGTGCGATTTTGATAAAAGAGTGAGTGGGTCTAAGAGCTGGGTCTCGAATTTGATGCTACCATAAGCCACATCTCATCTCCACCACCAAGAGACATCAACATCAAAACCCTCTTGTGAATTTGACACCTTCAGAAAACCCCTTTTCCACCATCTTTATCGCTGCCACCATGAGTCGTTTGCATCTCCGTCACCAAGGGTTGTAAGTTTTAGATCTCAAGAAGGGGAAGTGGTGGGTCTTGATTTTCTTGAGTTCATTTGGTGTGGTTTTGACAGAAAAAGGAGTGGGTGTAGGAGCTGTATTTTTTTTTTGTTTCTCTCATGGTTGAAGCTTTGAACAGAAAAGGGAGAATCTACAGAGTTTTTTTCTGATGCATATACCCACATAAAGGAGAAGTTGGCAGGTTCTTTCCTTTATAGTGTCTTCAACATTTTTGTGTCTAAGTTTGTGTTCATCTTTTATCCATAAATGAAATTGATCTTCAATATCCGAGTGGTGAGAGGATTTAATCATAAAAAATGGTGAGGAATTACACCTCCTACATATGATCTTTAGTGGTGAGGGAGGGGTCTTTTGGCTACTGGTGGGGATGACGAGCAATTGATCGTGCAAAGCTTGATTTCTAATTATATTGTTGGTGGTTGGAAGGAGGGACGGTGGTGAGGAGCCGATAGGTGAGGGTGTTGAAGATGATGATGGTCATTATATCTTCTTAGAGAGAGAGAGAGAGAGAGAGAGAGAGAGAGAGAGAGAAGGTGAGTCCCCTTCTTGATTTGATTTAACATTTATATTTAAATAAAAGAAAAAAAAAATATTTAAGTAAATGGAAAAAACAAATTAAAAGGGCAAAATAGTCTTTTCAAGTTTATCAGGGACCAATTCTACAATGAAACTAATCCAAAAGGACTATGAAGCCAAAAAAGTCGAGGTTTAGATTAAACCTTAGAAAAAATGCATACCACAAGGATCATTTTTGCAGTTTTGTCTTTCATAAATTTCAAACTTGTTTGGTTATTATGAAAGAGATCTTCTTTATGTTGGTGATGATTTTAAAGAATTCGTGTTCGAAGTGGTAACTCTATTTATGGTGATGTCGACTTAATTCTCAAAAATGACTTTGAAAATCCTACGAATATGTCAAGCAATTTCTCATGAAGAACATATTTGAAACATGTAAATGTTTAAAGAAACAGTTTTTATTATATCATTTTGCACAAACAAAAGCATGTTATGTTCTGTTTTTGGTGGTATGCACACATTTTTTTTTGCGAAAATCATGATCATATTATGTTTTGAAATTGATGAATATGTTCAAAATGGATGAACTTTTTAAAAATATTTTTTCCTTCTATTAATATCTTGTTTTAGATAAAAGTATGTTTGTTGTTTATGCTGGAGAGATTATAAAAACAAGAGAGCAAAGGAGTGAAATATTCATATTAATGGCATGATGACAAAAAGGAGTTACAAATCGTGCATGATCTGTTTGTTGACGTTCTTTGCCAATCTAGGCGCTAAGATTATATTTCAGCAAGAGATCGTACCATCCAACCTACGTCTCGTCCAAGAAGATGTAGCTATTCATCTGTAGGATCAGGAAGGCTCTAGATAGGATGCGAAGACACTTGAAAAACAATAAGATTTTTCTATCTTTTGTTTCAACAATCTTTTTAATTAAGTGAAACTGTCTCAGACTAATATTCACGTGAATGATTGTCGTACAACAGCAGGTGGAAATTCCTTCTTATTTTTTGGAGTAACCGATATAGATTATATGAGAAGATATATTATGTAATGAAACCTTCTAATGAATAAAAATATGAGATTAATGTAAATCAAATAATATGATGGTTTTATTCCTTTTAACCCGTGCTATTAATATGATGACTAATTGATAGGATATGAAGGCACTTGAAGGCTCTAGATATGATGCGAAGGCACTTAAAAAACAATAAGATTTTTCTATCTTATAAACCACCAAATGATGAAATTGCGACCTTCACAGACCACCTTATGATTTTGGTGGTTATACGGGTCTTTTTTTTCTTTTGTTATTTCTTGCAAAATGTTTAGGAAATTATCCAAAATTTTATTTTTCTTTATTTTTAAGCAATTTGTTTTTTTTAACGACAAATCTAACTTACTTCTACTAAACTAGTCTTAATACCACTTATTTCTCGAACCAGACTTGAACCCTCAATCTCACAGAGGGATCGAGAACAACACCTAGTACCGTTGGACTAGAAGTCTTTTAGTTTATTCAACTTGTTAATTTTACTTTTTTATAATTTTGTATTATATATGACTTAATAATAAATTAAAAAAATAAAAATGAGGAATTAAAAATATATATGTATATAAATAATATATCAATATTACACTCTATTTATAAGGAATTAAAAATCATGATTTTGATATATCTACTCTAATAAATAAAAATCATTTTTTCACATGTTAGGTTCTTAAGCAATTAGACACTTCTCATTTTCTGATTTATTTGTATAATTTAAATATCTACTTGTCAGTTTATTCTTTTTTTTTCAATTTTATTAAAATTTCACCTGGTATTTAAAGGTTAAATGGATCGTGGACTGATATTTAATTTGGCAGTTACCATGTATGAAGGAGATTATGGGTTTATAAAATGGTAGCCTTTTGAAATGCCATGAAATTAGCAATAATTCATTAACATATCAACGAGAAATTAGGAGCTTAAAATTTGAATCGGATCACCAAGCCTTCTGTCGACTTCATACATAAGGCAGTAAAACGTTCTCACTTAAACAGTTCTAGAGTATTGTTTCAAGAAATTCAGGTCTGTTTTCTCTCCTAATTGTTTTCAATATCTTATATCATTACTTATGATATCTCAGTTACGATAATAAGGTCTGGAATTTATCAGAATCCCGAGAAGAAAATTGAAAGTATAGAGATGTGACTGTGAATTATGGAGAAGGTCAAGGGATCTGTCCATCCAATTTTGTTTTATGATTTCATGTCATTTTTTTGTGTTTCTATACACTATAAATTCAATGCATGGTTTTCTATTTGGCTATTAACAAGTCATATATGAAATATGAAGTAGCTGGAGCAGATCTATAAAGGGAAATTTCAAGACTAAGTAAAAGAGATAGCACGACTTCGAAATAGAGTACTGGAGTTTTGGTTGTAAAGCTTAGTTACAAAGTTTTTAAAATTGATCTTGTATTTTCTTAAATCCGATGTTAGCATATGCATATTAGGGTATGTGTGCAAGTCTAAAGCTTTATTCATTTAAAAAGTTTCCAGTTGTCCAAAAGAAGAGTTTGTATATTGGTATGGATAGATTTGATACCAGTGGAGAACAGATGTTGTCATGAGAATGTTTCTTTACAGATGGTATGCAATTGTTGAATATAAAACTATAGTTTACAAGAATTATTTTGTTACAAAAAAAGGTTCTAATATAAAGACATCTTTCTACTGTTGTTACATACTTAGGATAAGTTAGCTACACCTGTTGTTAGAGCTCTGATAATTTTATCAGGTTTCTCACCTGATATGCACTTATGTTATCCCCTCGAATCAGTTGATTTTGTAGTCCTTCATTCGCTACATTTCATACAATTGTGAGCATAGTTCTAAATGCAAGAACTAGCAATGTACTTTCCGTATAACTGTGAGTGTGGGGCTGTTGGATATATAAATCTTTGTTTGATGATTATTACATCATTTAGTGTTCCTCGAATAAGATATATTAGGTAACTCAAAATATGTTTGGTAAATGTTTCTGAGCATGGTAATTTGTATGTTGTTGGAAGAAAATTATCTTCATGTTGATTATAATCACTCATAAGAAAAGTTTAGGTTTAAAATGAAAGCACATTGCTAGCCTCGATGGGATAATGTGCGAATACTTTTTTTAGAGGATATCATAAAATTTGGTTTAAATGCAAAAAATACCAATGTGATTTCATTATTGTTTATGTATGACATGTCTGTTTATTTCAAGAATGTATTTATAATGAAAGTACAATGCTAACTTGGTTGGGATAATGAGGGAGTGCTTTTTCTGGAATGTAACATCTTTGCTATTTAGATTTTGTCCTTTTAACTTATTTTGGTTTTTAGTTAAGAATAACTATGCATTTTATTTTAAATCAATTTCGAATTACAGAAAAGGTGCAAAGTTACAAGTATTGAAAGAAATCTTGTTTACAATGAGTTCTCAATCGCTAGGTAAACATGCTTAGAGATGGAAGCTGTTTTTCTTGAAGATATATCTCATGAAGCTATAATTGTTAACATATTAAAAACTTACTATTAAATGATACAAAGGTTAAATATTAAAAAAAATATAATAACTGTTAGTTAATATTTTAATATTTGTAATCATTGACATGATTCCTTAATGCAAGGATGCATTTGAAATGAACCAAGCAATCTACTTTTGTATATTAACAAGGAGTCGAGTATTAGTTTAAACAAAAACTATGTTCTCCAAGTAAATTAGATTTTTGGTCCCAAGTAAAACATATCCTCCACCCACCGAAAATTGTAAAAAAAACGAACCTACATTATTATTTTGTTACCGTGAAAAATGTTTTTTTTGGAAAGACAAACTAACTTATTCCTAAATGCCCAAAAAAGATAAAAGTAAACAAATTTGAAACCATTTTTGTCATTATCATAGATACTGCATGGACTTGGTTTTGGCTTATGACAATTTCGCTATATTTTCCCCTTAGCATCTTTGAAACCATTTTTTCTTTAACACTTTTGGTCCTTAAAAAAGGTCGTTGAAATGCCTAACTTAATATTTGACTTTTATTGTTAATAAAAGAGTAAATTACACGGATGGTTGCTATGGTTTGGGATAATTTGCGTGTTTGGTCCCTAACTTATTTTTTTAACTCGGAAGGTCTCTACT
Organism: Lactuca serriola; assembly: GCF_051521515.1. Lineage (NCBI taxonomy): Eukaryota > Viridiplantae > Streptophyta > Magnoliopsida > Asterales > Asteraceae > Lactuca > Lactuca serriola. Next base: position 5,151,637 of record NC_136410.1, read on the forward strand.
GTTTGTTTTTGTTACGCGCTTGGTCCCTATCTTACCTAAAAATACTATTATTTAAATAGAGAAAAATTATGGGGTGGGTAAGGTAAAGTGAAGGGGATAAGGTTGGTGGTGTGTTTATTTAAATAAATTAAAAAAATCAAGAGCAAATTAAGTTTTTTAGATAAAACAGGGACCAAGCGCATAACAAAAACAAACAGTAGAGACCTTCCGAGTTAAAAAATAAGCTAGGGACCAAACGCGTAAATTACCCTAAACCATAGGGAGCATTCGTGTAATTTACTCTTAATAAAATAAAACCAAATCCACCTGACTTCATAAAAACTAAATCTATTGCTATACCATCAACTCTTTTTACATGAAATTGTTATTACCTATTTAAACTGTAAAGTATCTAATTAACACATTATCCTATTACTCGGAAAATTAATTAATTTTACGTATTAAATGTTGATATAAGATGAAGACACACGTAATTATTTTATTTTTTTGAAATAAAACTATGACAAGTTTTTATACAAAAACCAAATTTAGTCCCAATTAGAGCAATATACTTTCAAAATACATTGTTATAATTTAGATCCCCTAAGTTTTGTTCATCGAAAATCATCTTGATGAACATGTTGTGTTTAACGACATAAATTTTAAATTTTTTTTGCAAAAATATCTCTTTAAGAAATTCAAAAAAGTTTTGATTCTTTGCCTTAACAACTACCATTATTCTTAGTTTTCAACAAAATTTTCAAATCAACAATTGTTCAGAAAATGAAGTCTGGTTAATTATTGAGAAGGCCAAGGGAAAAATATTCAAACACATTGGTGAGTCTGAGTTAGACAAGATGGTGCAGAACAATGATATGCATAAAAACCCATAATTTTAATCTAAAATAGCAACCAACTATATGTGAGATTTGATTTTGCCTTGCATTATATTTATATGTATTATGAAGTTCAAGTATATGTCATAATGTTTTATTATTATTATTATTATTATTATTATTATTATTATGTTTTGTGATAACAATAAATAAGAGTCAAAAATAATTGGTATCAAATGTGAGATTGTTTTTTAAACAACCAATATTCACTTATAGGCATTTTTATGTTCCATTGTCCGGCGTTAAAAGAAGATTTGGATTAGAAATGTTAGTTTTAGACAATGACCATAAACTTAGTCGTATGACATTTAATATTGTATTCAAATAAGTCTTTGGAAATTCGTGATTAAAGGCAATTCTTTAAAATATGTTGTTCGATTTTTTTATTAGTATTGATTGTAATACTTACTTATTCATAATTTCAATGGTATTTCTTTCCAAAATTTTACTTTAAAAATGTTTGATCTTTAGACTTTAATATTTAACTTTTTTTTTAATTAAACTCGTGTATTATTACGGGTCTCACAATTAGTTTTTATAATTTTATAATATATATGATTTAATAATAAATTTTAAAAAAATAAAAAAGTGGAAAACCATACAATGAAATATTCTTATGTAGGTGGATTCACCACACCACCTCTCACCCAATGAGTGTGGTGTTCATCGCATCCCATCTGAGCTTACTGTCTATTACATTGAAAGGATACCCTATTGTCTACAACATATGTATACGCCCAGGATGTCTCATGTTCGAGTCTCCAACTTAACATTTTTTCCCATTTCTTTTATAAAACATCGTGATGTCAGAAAAAAAGGCTAATAATATTGAATTGGAAAAAAAAATAAAATGAGTAATATTAAAAGCTTAAAAATACCAAAAACGCACTTAAGCTAAAAGTGTAAAAAATTTCAAATTAAGGGTTTCATGGGAGTTACACTTTAAGAAGGCTGTAAACTAGTGATAAAAATGTAAGAATCTTAATAAAAATTATGCTTTAAATCGGACAAAAATATAACAAAAAGATGAAACCGCTAAAAGTCACAAAATTAAAATTTTCTTAACAATATCTTTTTTGTATTTTTGCTGGCCAGCATCCTGTGGTTGACAAGAATGAAGATCCTTGGGTCGGCATTGAGGCCCCTTTTTAACATACGTTATCTCTAACTTTTAATCCACACACCTACTCATTCTTGATCGTTTTCAATCTTACTTCTCTGCTACTTATCGCAGTGATGTTCAAATTAATCACCTCCGCCGTGTCTGACGCCTGCTCACGGTGGTGGGGAAGCGCCAAGGGCGCCGACGAAGAAGTCATTAGCACCGTTCTCATCATCGCTGCTATGCTTTCTATATTCTGGCTTGTGTGGATGTTGATATCAAAGGACACCCACCCGCCACTGCCGCCCGGCCCACGATCTCTGCCACTCGTCGGAAACCTCCTGTCTCTTGATCCTGAGCTCCACTCCTACTTCGCCTCTCTCGCAAAGACCTACGGTCCGATTTCCAGGCTCTGGCTCGGTAAAAAACTGGGAATCCTGATCACCTCCCCGGCCTTGGCCCGTGAAGTTCTTAAGCTCAACGACACCACCTTCGCCAACAGAGATATTCCGGTTGCTGGCGTGGAGGCGGCGTATGGTGGAAACGACATTGTCTGGTCACCATATGGCGATCAATGGCGGATGTTGAGAAAGATTGTTGTTCGTGAAATGCTTAGCAACCAAACTTTGGATTCCGTTTACTCTCTCCGGCGGAGAGAGATCCGTAACACCGTGAAATATTTATACAACCGGGCCGGATCGCCGGTCAACGTAGGTGAACAGATGTTCTTGACCGTGTTGAATGTGATTACCGGTATGCTGTGGGGCGGCACCGTGAAGGCGGAGGATAGGGAGAGCCTTGGAGCGGAGTTCCGGCAAGTGATCAACGAGATGACCGGATACTTAGGGATGCCGAACTTGTCTGACTTTTATCCGGGTCTGGCCAGGTTTGATCTTCAGGGAGTTCAAAAAAATATGAAAGTGTTGGCGAAAAGATTCGATGGAATATTTGAGACGATGATTGCTCAAAGGAGGAAGATGAGTGGCGATGAAAACAAAGACTTTTTACAGTTCTTGTTGCAGCGTGAAGACGACAAAGATTCCAAAACACCATTCACAATGTTACATCTGAAAGCCTTGCTCATGGTAAGTACTCGACTGGTTATAATTTTCTATGATTCTGTAACTTAAAAAAACCAAATCGAAACTGGATAACCTCACCTTTTAATTATTACACTATTTGACTTAATTTTTATGTAAATTTGGAAACTTTCCAGGATATGGTGGTGGGAGGGACGGATACGACATCAAATACCGTCGAGTTTGCACTGGCTGAGATGATGAACCAACCGGAAATACTGAAAAAGGCACAACAAGAATTAGAGACGGTGGTCGGAAAAGACAACATAGTGGAAGAATCCCACATCAACAAACTGCCATATCTATACGCCATCATGAAAGAAGTTCTTCGTTTACACCCAACACTTCCGCTGTTGGTCCCACATTGCCCAAGTGAGTCGTGTGTAATCGGTGGCTACATGGTTCCAAAAGGTGCTCGAGTGTTCATCAATGCCTGGGCAATACATAGAGACCCCACCATTTGGGAAAACCCATCGGAGTTCAGTCCTGAAAGGTTCTTGGTTAACGAGTGGGATTATAGTGGCAATGATTTCAATTATTTTCCATTTGGTTCTGGCCGGAGGATATGTGCAGGGACTGCAATGGCGGAGCGAATGTTTATGCTTTTGCTTGCATCGCTTATTCATTCTTTTGACTGGGAATTGGCTCCCGGAGAGAAGCATGATCTATCCGAAAAGTTTGGGATTGTGTTGAAGAAGAAGGTTGCTCTCATGGCAATTCCCACACCAAGATTCTCAAGCTCGACTATGTACGAGTGACATAACAATTAAGTTGTATACGGGCTAACACTTGCAAGTCATACATGATGTTCAATCTAAAGTACTGTTAATATCCTTGCAAGCAGTAACATATACCTTTTATACTATCTTCAAGATGAATATACTATTGTTTCCTCGATAGAGGATATTAAAGAAATTGAGACCACCTATATTTTGTGAAACATGGGGACCAAATCTTAGCATTTCATTAAATTTGATCTTGTGGCTTATAAAAAACAGATTAACACTAATTAATCTAAGTGATTAGTTAATTAGGGGCAGGTTAGTCTCTATGTTAAATATAATATCACTACCAGATCTGATACACAATTAGCGTCATATTCACGTCGTTCTCAAGAACATCTTCATCTACTTCGTTTCTTCTACCAAAACTATCACTCCTATGTCATCAACATTCCTTAATCTTCTCGTGTAATCGATCTTCAATCTCCTTAAATCTTCACTTATTTCAACCATATCATCATCTGATTTTGAGATTGATTGATGTATCCAATCTAAATCATAGCTTCTAAATTCATGATTTTTGTGTTTTTCGAATTCATCTTCTTCATTCTTCTCCATCTGCAATTGATAATCGGATTGATTGGGGTTGAAATTCATCTATCCACATCTGGGGGTTGATTTCATCTATCGACATCTGGGGTGATCACCAGATAGAGGTTATTTTCAACAATATACTTCATCAAATCACATATATCACCGTCAAAATCTAATCGATTTTTAGCACCATAATCATCCACTTTCAACAAAGAGGGTTAGTTTTTCTTCGTTGATCTTTAATTTCAACAATTCTTCATCAAATCACAATCGTTTAGCTGTTTTACATCTATTTTGAGCACTTTCTAGATTCAATTTCTATTTATCAGATTTATGATCCTTACAATTTGTCAAGGTTTGACTTTGAGCACTTTTAAGGTTTGATTTTCAATACTTTTCAAGCAATGTGTTTTGTAAAATCGACAAGGTATGTGCAAAGTAATTATTGTTATTCAACAAATTCACTTAAACTATACATGCATTCTACCTGTTTGATGAAAGTCCTAAATGAAAAAAGAGTCAAATGTATCACCCCTTCACATGACTAAATTCTTCTTTAAGAATATGAGTATATTTCCAAAATATGAGTCATAATTAGTGAAAAATAATGCATTGTTGACTTTGTTCTTATAATAATTGACATCATTATTATGTTTAATGTTTTTCATTTTTCTTTTATCTGATCTTTTAGAAAAACCAATCTTTAATACAATGACATGGTTTTGTTTAAATCTTATTTTGTAATGAAAGTCTTCTGATTATATTAATCGTATATCATTACCCATATGTCATTACATTGTGTGAGTATCTATCAGAGATTTATCATAATTAAGGAAATCACTAGTTCAATATGGACATGAAACATTGTGTATTATTCTTATAGAATATTGTACATACATACAGTAACATCAATTATGATTGTATATATGTATAATTCAAGGATTAATGACAATGAATATAAACATTCAGGAATTAAAGGTAATGTTTGTTATCTATATATGCATCCCGATTATAATTATTATACATCACTCATATTTCATTAAATGGTGTTATTATCTATTAGTTATTCATCACAATGAAGAAAATCTGCATGCAATGAGGAATAAAGGTTGTGGAACCGAAAGATGGTTAAAGATTATCCTGGAGAAGACTACCATTCAAGGTCAACACAAATCAAGATCATGCAAAATATGTGGCGTGTAAGGTCATGATACAATGAAATCTTTAACAATGAACAAAAATTTCAAGGAATAGTTTGCACAATGTTGTCTATATATATTTTTATTTTTTCATACTAGAATAACTGAACAATGTTGTGTACATCTAATTACATTATGTTTTTATCCTTTCAACATCTAATTAGAATTTGACAAAAAAAAATTATGCTCCAAAGTGAGTTTCCCATTTAATTTCAAAAACGTATCCATAAATGTTGATTTTAAGAACTTTGATCATTCTCCTCCATTTCACCATCTTCGGTTTCAACCCTTTCTGTTGTCCATTGTTTTTGAGTTTCTTCAACTCCAACTTGCGCTTTTTCATTTTCTGGCTCATTGGTACTTCAAAAAACAGTACCCGAAAACAAGTTATTGAACTTCTTTGCCAATTCCATGTTCTATTTTCATTTGGAAACATCGATATACAATTAGAAACAATTTCTTCCATATTCTCTTTTTCTACAAAAACTTTCTTGAAGACCTTTTCAAACATTTCTTCATGTTTCTGAAAAACAATAAGGCACTAGAATTATAAGTATAACTTATTAAATGAAATCATAATATTCAGTTGTATAATAAGTTATGAAGTTACATACGATATATCATATCAGAATAGTAGAATATCAATTATGAACCATAAGCATGTCATATCAGAATATCTAGAATTATAGAATATAGCAACATACTTTAATCTTTCTACTACTATAAACAATGTACTTTACTTCTTACTCATTATAGCAACATACTTTCATTTCCTAGCCAATATAAGCAATATGTAACTTGAACCTTGTAATGTGATAATAAGTGTTAGATTACACCTTGATATCATCAGTTAAAAATAAGTTCTCCATATGAGGTTTAGCAAGTTTAATTAGATACTCACATTTAGCCTACGACTGCTAAATGACAATAGAACAAAGGATTTGACAGTTTCTTAGAATATTTGGAATAAATAATTTAAAATAAATTTATATCCTTAGAATATTGAGAATAATTAACCTAATTATAAAGATAACTAGTTTCAAGGTATGATATTTACATCTTCCGTCGATTAGTCATGTAGACATCAATTTTCAGAAAATTCATCATCAATTTCTCCATTACAAACATCTATTTTCTATATTTCATATCACAACATCAGTTTCCAACAATTCATCATCACATTATTTTGCTATTACTAAAGGATTATCAAGAAAGGTTGATTTTCAACAACGCAATATTAAAATGGGAATGAACAGGATACTAACTCTAATAATTCCTAGAATATTTTACTACACAAATCAAAATGATTAGAATAATATGATATATAAAATCAGAATGACTAAAATATTGTACTAAACATCAGTGTTCTAAAATTCATCATCAGTTTCTCTATTACAGACATCGATAAGGAATTTCAATATTTCAATATTAATTTTCAACAATTCATCTTCAATTTCTCTACCACTGAAGGATTATCATAAAGGATTTATTACCTATGGATTCTATATAATTTCATATAATAATATCGATTTTTAGCAATTCATCATCAAAATAATTTTGCTATTACTGAAAGATTATAAGCAAGGTTCAATTTTCAACAATTTAATAATTTATCATAAACTTTGCTGTTACATAAGATTATCAACTCATCGGCAATCGGTTTTCAACGATTCATGATAAAAATGAGAATGAGCATGATACTAAACAGAATGGCTAGAATATTACATAAGGAATTTCTAGATTTCAACATTTATTTTCTGCAATTCATCATCAATTCCGAATTAGAATATTACACCATATACTAGAAAATCACACCTTATAATATAATTTCATAATATTATGCATTAATATCATAATATTATACATAATTTCGTAATATTATACATTAAAATTTGAAGAAAAAAATATGTTAATTATTTAGATTTCCAATAAATCATTCTAGATATTCACGTTACATTATAAGTTTTAAATTTAGAATATTACATATATTATTAATATCTTATATAATATAAGTTTATTTTACACAGTAGAACCTAATTTTAGAATATTACACTTTAATATCAGATCACACACAATTTCATAATATTAAATATTAACAATACAATATTAAATGTTGAACATCTAGAATAACTAGAATTATAACATATAAATGAGTGTTTAAAAAAAAGCCTAAATTTAGTAAGGAATTATTATATTAGAATATTTTACATATAACTTAGATTATCGTAGAACATTATGCATATTATTCAAAATGAACAAACAAAGTACAAAATTATTCAATTAAAATATTCTACATATACACATTAATTATGTCTTATTAACAGTACATATAAATTTAAATAAAATCACAATATTCAGAATAATCAACTTAAAACAATTCACATTTCGTAAATCAGAGTATTCTAATTATAATATTATACTTCTACTCATGTTAGTACTTAACCTATAACATTATTCTACAAGAATATTCTATATGTACATTCAACATGCATATCGTTCTTTTAGAATATTCTACTTCTATACATGTTAGTATCCAAGCTATAACATTATTCTTTATGAATATAACTTATTAAAAGATATCATATAATTAGAATAATAAAATTAAAATATAAATCACAATAAGTATAATATCAAGTAATTAAATGAAACCAGAATATTCATAATAATCAACTTAAAACAAATCAACTTTTACAAATTTGAATATTATAATTGTAATATTATAGTTCTATACATGTTATCAGTCAAACTATAACATTATTTTATAAAAATATTATATATGTACATATTTTATTCTTTTAGAATATTCTAATTTTATACATGTTAACAATTAGCCTATAATATTATTATGTAAGAACAATATATATGTATAGAAAACATGTATATTATTTGTTTTAGAATAATATACATGTAGATCAAAACTAATCATATTTCCAACCATTCTATTAAACAGTTATCATATTACGAAACATATAATTAAGCAGTCATCATATAATCAACCATACCAACTAATTTACAAAACATTAATATCTAATTTATTCAAAAAACATAAAAAAAAAAAAAAAAAAATGTTTTCATGTTAGATAACCATATTTCCAAACATTCAAACTTGCAACAATTCTACTTTACACTCATTTCCAGTGCATCCCTTACTTCAATTCTTTATATCATCAACCTACATCAACCAAAATCAAAATTACTCACTTGGTCGCCATCTTAAGCTTTCAACCCTTTCTGATGTTCCTTGTTTCTGAGTTTCTTTAAATCCAACCCACTCTTTTTCATTTTCTAGATTACTGGTACTTGAAAACATACTACCTAAAAATAATTCCAATAATTTTAAACATCATACATATTACTTATAAAATTTAGCTTGAATTACGACTTAAATTCTAAACAAAACATAAAATCATTTTTTTTATAACAAACAACACATAACATTACCAAGTACACTTCATTACAAAAATGCCCAAAAACAAGCCAATGATACCATAAACCAAAAACATGGATAAATGGTGAGTAGACATACCATTCCTTTCAATATAAAAGCAAATTCTTTTGCATCATACTTGTTGCTTTTCATTTCTGTGACAAGATGTGTGAAGTTATCAGAGAGCTTTACATCATCTTGGATTTCTACAGAGTTCACTTGATTAAGAAGATTGTAAAGTTCACTAACAAGCCTATGTTTTGATTAAGAAGATTGTGTTACAGACTATCTTAAACAAGTATAGAACAACGTAACATCAATCACTCGTAACATTATCAACTAATTTATTCTACTATAGCGTAATAAACAAGTAAATTACTATAGTACATAATTTCACAATAGTGTTTTATAAATCATTATCATATAATATCCAGAATCATAATCGAAATCAGAATCATAAAAACAAACTAAACGAGATATTAGTGTCATCTAATCTGATTATTAAACTATATAATCAAAATCGGAATCAAGATATTCAAAATCAAATGTATCTAAGCTTTAACTTGTGGTAGAATGAAATTTTGGTTTTCAGAATAAGAATCAGAATCAGTTTCTTCGGGTTATTCTTGAGAGATTTGAAACAAAATTTTACTGCGAACGAACTTTGAATAGATGAAAGAAAAATGTAATCATGATTTAGAATCTGAATCAGAACACTGAAAATCAAAATGAGAATGAATCATAATCGATTCTTAGGGTTTTTGTGTGACAACCCGAAACTTCTAACCCATGTAATTGATCTAGCACTAAAACCTGAGTTCATTGTCTTTTATTAAATCTTGTGGTTTCATTAAGTGCTCTAGACTTAGTATAATCTAAGATATGAGTCTTAGGAAGGTTTGGAGAGTGTTTAGTATCATAATATCGGGCCAAGCTCACTAAATAAGGTGTGTGCGGCCACACACCTGTCTGTACGGCCACACACCCAACCGCAAACACCCTCAACCTCACACCCAATTCAATTTATGGATGGATACCTCTTCATTCATTCATTTAGATGTTCTCTTCCCTCTCTCTACTTTCTCTCTCTAAATCATCAACCAAGAACACTTGGAAGGCTTCATAATCGTGATCTACTTCATCTTCAAGCTAAGTATAGTGGTAAACACTTGGATCCCAAGCTTAAAACTCATTATGTTCATCATATTCATCATCCCATGAAGGTGTACGGCCGCACACCTTCATATGGGGGCAGCACACATTCAAAACTCCCAAGTATGAAGAGCATACACTTCAAAAATCAACATATGGACTTAAATGAGGAGTGTACGGCCGCACACTCCTGTGTACGGCCGCACACACACTCTGTACGGCTGCACACTCTTGTGTGCTGCCTCACACACACTCCTGGCCGCACTCCCTAGCCGCACACTCATTTTTAAGACCATACACCCACTCTAATACCCATATTTGGCCCTAAACTTGCATAAATCATTAAGTTTGGATCATAGGACACTTATTCTTAGTAATTCCAAGCCCTAAGGATGTTTTCCCATCATGTTTAGTCATGAAAAACCTTAGTTCTAACTCACTTATGTGTCATCACATGAAAAATAGGGGCCATAGGAGTTCAGGGCATCCGTTGACACTCGATCTCTACATTAAGCGGTGAGTTCATACCCTTATCCTTTTTCACTGTTTTTCACTGTTTTTAAGGAGGAAACACAAGCAAAGTACAAGAGATTAATTGTACTCAAAACTTGTTTTCATGTGTGTGTTTCACATTTTATATGCTTTTAACACTGATTGTTACAACTGATAACCGTTTGAACATACAGATCACGTAAACATATATTTGTGAAATGGATTTTAAACTGTTATGTTTTGTATATATTTCACGAATGGTTTTCCACATTTTATCAGTTAAAAGCATGACATTAGAACCATCGAAACATAAAACTTGTACACTGTTTTATCCTCGGTAGCACTCCACAGTGATACGCGAGTGGAGGATTATCATATTATTACTAGTAAATTTGTTAGTCCTGTATGATTGGAGACACGTCCTCGGCGAACACTCCACAGAGATACGCGAATGGAGGACTGCACCCGTAACCAGAATCTCTAGGATTAGAGAGCGTGACTTGAGTGTATAGATCTATACGTGGCTGACTACCCCACATTTGGCTGCTAGCTACAGCCGAACCGAAATGGTTCAAGGGTGACGAAAGTCATAAGGTGATGTGGACTACTTATTGCCACATCTAGTCTATCGTATGGTTATGGAACTCACAATTAGGATAACATAGATTTACTTAATAGTAATAATGAATAACGTAATACATTTCACAAGATAACCAAGTTTCCGTATACATTCTTCACGTTGGTAACCAACAGTCAGGAAAGTATGGGACTTTCCTGGGGAACATTGTACATAACTAGAAAAGGGTAACAAACTGGGTAACTTTACATCACAGAAGGGTAAACATGTTTTTCAGAATACATCTTTTACATTTGATAGTCAACAATTCAGGAAAGTATGGGACTTTCCTGGGAATACGTTTGTACTTAACCAAAACAGATAACCTAACTACACATTTCCACAAGAATATGCATGTTTTCAGTGTACAACTTTACATTTTATGTTGAGAAACAATAACCAACCTTTTTAAGAAAATATGGGATTTTCTTGGTAAGTGTAACATTTTCAGAAACAGATAGGAAACTCGAACATTTTTACAAAACAAAACCACTTATGAACTCACCAGCGTTATGCTGATTTTCAAACCGCTTGTGTTCTCAGGTCAGCGTTAGAACAGGTACCCGAAGATCATTTTATTCCAGGTTGGAATGCGTAGAAGACCAGTTCGTTTTGTTATTATATACTATATATCACAACTGTATAATTTTACTTTCGAAACAAATGTAAAACTTTCTATATGTAATGTAATGGTTGTTCTACTTTACTTACTATGTGCATTGGATTTGATACTCAACGTGGAGTCAACCCCGGAAATGTTTCCGCCTTCAGTTTTCGGGGTGTGACAGATTGGTATCAGAGCCCTTGTTTATAGTGAATAAAGTATACCAAACCTTACATGGTATAAAACTATAAACACTAAAGGGCCTAAGTGCTCTGAATTAAAAGTATCTTCAAAACTATAAGTATTTTCAAAAGTATACGAGTATACCGAACCGTCGAGATCCGTAACTACAAGTAGAACAAAACATAAGTAAATGGGTGTTGTGTACTATGGTTAAACTTGGGCAGTTATGTAGTCGTGTCTAGGATCAATATAGCCTGGCCAACTATATTCATTCGAGACACGGACAACATGTGCTTGGGAGTGACTGTGGTATGCAGCATGCCTAAAACTTACCCTAATACCACAAACATCGAGCCAGTGTCGTAGTGAATCATGAAACACTATGGGAGTTTAGAAATTCTCGTTCACATATAGATCCTTGATCATTCCGTTAGCGATAGTTTACCTGCTTTGATAACTCCTTCCTGCTTTATCGCTTATTCGGAATATATATCTGTCATATCTCTTGATTCGATTCAGAGGACTTATCACCCTCTCTTTCTTGATCTTATTAGATCAAGATGCCTCCAAGAAAGAGACCCAGCTCAAAGACCAACAACCCTCCGCCACCACCTCCTCCTGAATTTGACCCCGTGGTATTTCAGGCAGCTGTTACCGCCGCGGTGGCAGCTGCTATGTCTCAATTGAACACCGGAGGTTCCGGTGGTTCAGGAGGTGGTACTCAAACTCAAGATCAAAAAAATAATCAAGGACACCGAAAGGAGGGTTCCTATAAGGATTTCATGAATGCAAAACCAACATATTTCGATGGCACTGGAGGTGTCATTTCCTTATCCCGATGGTTCGAGAAAATTGAATCCATCTTTGAAATCTATGTCTGTGCGGAATCTGATAAGGTCAAATTCACAACCTGTACCTTTCTCGACAAAGCCTTGACTTGGTGGAATGGACAAGTCAAATCTCTAACCCTACCCATAGCCAACGGCATGGGTTGGGAAGCCATGAAAGAACTCCTGATAGTCGAATACTGTCCCCATGGTGAAATGTAGAAACTAGAGCATGAGCTCTGGAACCTGAAGATGAAGGGTTCCGATATTGCTGCATACACTTCTCGATTCAATGACCTCGCACTTCTCTGCCCAGGATTGGTCACTCCTGAAAGTAAAAAGATAGAAAAGTTCGTCTGGGGGCTGAACCAGCCAACTAAGGGAAACGTCTTAGTTGCACGTCCGTATACCTATGATAGTGCCAAGAGTTTAGCCCAAACCCTAATTGATCACAGTGATGATGTCAAGGAAACCACCACCGCTCCTGAACCGACCAAGAGGAGTGGTGAGAAAAGAAAGTCCTGGAAGAAGAAGAAGGATCAATCTTCCCAAGGATCCTCCAAGAGACAGCAGACTGTAGCAGTCCATGCTGCTACTACCCCCGTTGCTGCTGCTTCTGTTGTGGGATCCACAACTCCAACTCCTACTAGCAGATATGCTGGTAATCTCCCTCTGTGTGACAAGTGCAAATACCACAACTCTGGCCCCTGTCGAGATCTATCCTGCACCAATTGTGGTAAGAAGGGGCATACGGTCCGATTCTGTAAAGCTCTGGCCCAATCGGCCAATCAATCATCTGGAGCAGGCGTTGGTCAAGCCTGCTATAACTGTGGAGAGGTTGGGCACTTTAAAAGGAAATGCCCCAAGAAGTCAACAGCTGATAATACCGGGAGAGTCCTAGCCATAGGACGGGAGGAAGCAGTCGCCGATCCCACTGTAGTCTCGGGTACGTTCCTTCTCGACAACTCATATGCTAGTATTCTTTTCGATTCAGGTGCTGAAAGAAGCTTTGTTATTCATTCGTTCAAACATAACCTAAAACATAATCCCCAACCTTTAACTGAAACGTTTACCGTCGAGATGGCTAACGGTGAGAAAGAAAGTGTTAACGAGATATTCGTAGGTTGTACCCTTACCCTGAATGACCATTCATTTCCTATCGATCTCATGCTGGTTTCCATAAAGAGCTTTGATGTCATCATTGACATGGATTGGTTGAGTCCCAATCATGCTGATATCCTCTGTTTCGAAAAAGCCATCCGTCTCAACCTTCCTTCGGATCAAACTCTCGTAATCTATGGCGATAAACTCAGTCCCAATCTTCGTATCATTTCCTGCATCAAAGCTCAAAAGCTCCTGCGAAAGGAGTGCATTGCATTCTTAGCCCATGTAATCAACGAGAAACAGGAAGTTAAAGACCTCGCGAGCATCCCCGAAGTCTGTAACTTTCCTGATGTATTTCCTGAAGAGCTTCCAGGAATTCCTCCCGAGTGTCAGGTCAAGTTCCATATGACCTAATTCCTGGAGCTACTCCCGTAGCAAAGTCTCCGTATCGCTTAGCTCCAGCAGAAATGCAGGAGTTATCTAGTCAACTCAATGAGTTGCTTAATAAAGGATTCATTAGACCGAGTTCCTCACCCTGGGGAGCTCCGGTGTTGTTTGTCAAGAAGAAAGATGGATCCTTCCGAATGTGTATTGACTATCGCGAGTTGAACAAGTTGACCGTCAAAAACCGATATCCTATTCCGCGAATAGATGACCTTTTCGATCAACTCCAGGGAGCCAATTACTTCTCCAAGATAGACCTTCGGTCAGGGTACCATCAGCTACGAGTTCATGAGAGTGATGTTTCCAAAATAGCTTTCAGAACTCGGTATGGACACTACGAATTCGTAGTGATGCCCTTCGGTCTAACCAACGCACCGACAGTGTTTATGGACCTGATGAATTGAGTGTGTCGTCCTTATCTGGATAAGTTCGTCATTGTATTCATTGATGATATACTCGTCTACTCCAGAAGCGAAGAAGACCACAAACAGCACTTGAGGTTAGTGTTGGAAACCCTTAGATCCGAGAAATTATACGCGAAATTTTCCAAGTGCGAGTTCTGGATTCGGAAAGTAACTTTCCTCGATCACGTGGTAAGCGAGGAAGGTATTCATGTAGATCCTTCCAAGATTAAAGCGATAGAGAATTGGTCAGCACCGAAGACACCCACAGAAATCCGGCAATTCTTGGGTCTTGCCGGCTATTATCGAAGATTTATCCAGAACTTTTCCAGAATCACCAAACCCTTAACCACTCTAACACAGAAAGGTGTACCCTTTTGTTGGAGTGATAAGCAAGAAACTACATTCCAGAGTTGAAGAAAGCCTTGTGCAGCGCGCCTGTTCTGTCCCTACCCGAAGGGACAGAGGACTTCGTTGTCTTCTGCGATGCATCTAATCAAGGCTTAGGCTGTGTGCTTAAGCAAAGGGGAAAAGTAATTGCCTATGCTTCTAGACAGCTGAAAGCACACGAGGTCAACTATACCACGCATAATTTGGAATTAGGAGCTGTAGTCTTTTCATTGAATATTTGGAGGCATTACCTCTACGGAACCAAGTGCACGATTTTCACTGATCACAAGAGCCTGCAACACATTTTTGACCAGAAAGACTTGAACATGAGGCAACGGCGATGGGTAGAACTACTCAGTGATTATGAGTGTGAAATCCGTTACCATCCCGGTAAGGCCAATGTGGTAGCAGATGCCCTTAGCCGAAAGGAGAGTTCAAGCCGAAAGGTGAAGACCCTGACGATGACCATCCATTCCAACTTATCCATGCAAATCCAAGAAGCCCAGTTAGAAGCCCTCAAACCCGAGAACGTGTCGATCGAAGCTTTAAGAGGAATGGAAAAGAAACTTGAGATCAGAGGTGACGGAGTCTACTGCTTCATGGATCGGATCTGGATTCCAAAGTTCAGAGGATTCAGGAAGATTGTTATGGAGGAAGCACACAAGACCAGATACTCTGTTCACCCAGGCTCTGACAAGATGTACTTGGATCTCAAGAAACAATATTGGTGGCCAAACATGAAAGCTGAGATAGCTATGTTCGTGGGAAGTGTCTGACTTGCGCCAAGGTTAAAGTCGAGCACCAGAAACCCTCGGGTCTGCTCCAGCAACCCGAGATACCCGAATGGAAATGGGAGATGATTACCATGGATTTCATCACCAAGTTACCCAAGTGTCCGAGTGGGTACGACACCATTTGGGTAATTGTCGATCGTTTGACAAAGTCCGCTCACTTCATTCCGATCAAAGAATCATTCAAGATGGAAAGACTCGCGAGAATTTACATCCAAGAGGTAGTCCGACTGCACGGTGTACATGCATCCATTATCTCTGATCGAGATAGCAGGTTTACCTCTAGATTTTGGCAGTCACTCCAGAAGGCTCTTGGAACTAAACTAGACATGAGCACGACGTATCATCCTCAAACCGATGGACAAAGTGAGAAAACAATCCAAACCCTAGAGGACATGCTTAGGGCATGTGTCATTGATTTTGGAATGTCGTGGGACACACATCTACATTTGATCGAATTCTCGTACAACAACAGTTACCACACCAGCATCAGGGCTGCCCCGTTCGAAGCCCTTTACGGTCGCAAGTGCAGATCCCCTCTGTGCTGGGCTGAGGTGGGGGACACACAGCTAGCCAAGAGTCGAATCCCCGACAGTGCTCTCACGGGTCCTAAAATCATCCGTGAAACCATTGAGAAGATCATCCAAATCCGAGAACGATTGAAAGCTTCACGAGATCGCCAAAAGAGTTACGCTGATAACCGCCGAAAACCTCTGGAATTCCAGGTTGGAGACCGTGTCCTGTTGAAGGTCTCGCCCTGGAAAGGCACAGTACGCTTTGGAAAGCGTGGGAAACTTAACCCTAGGTACATTGGACCTTTCGAGATACTCCCCAGGATCGGTCCGGTAGCCTATAAACTTCATTTACCCCATGAGCTCAGTAAAATCCATCCCGTCTTCCATGTTTCAAATCTCAAGAAGTGCCTATCCGATGAAACCCTAGTGATTCCTTTAGAAGAGATCGAGATCAATGAAAACCTCAACTTCGTGGAGGAACCGATCGAAATCATGGATCGAGAAGTCAAACGTACAAAGCAAAGCCGCATCTCGTTAGTGAAGGTCTGCTGGAATGCCAAGCGGTGACTGGAGTTCACTTGGGAGCGTGAAGACTCGATGAAACAGAAGTATCCGCATCACTTTCTAGATCCATGATTTGTATCTTAACTTGTATCTTAATTTTGAATTTCGGGACGAAATTTCCTCTAACAGGGGCATAATGTGACAACCCGAAACTTCTAACCCATGTAATTGATATAGCACTAAAACCTGAGTTCATTGTCATTTATTAAATCTTGTGGTTTCATTGAGTGCTCTAGACTTAGTATAATCTAAGATATGAGACTTAGGAAGGGTTGGAGAGTGTTTAGTCTCATAATATCGGGCCAAGCTCACTAAATAAGGTGTGTGCGGCCACACACCCAACCGCAAACACCCTCAACCTCACACCCAATTCAATTTACGGATGGATACCTCTTCATTCATTCATTTAGATGTTCTCTTCCCTCTCTCTACTTTCTCTCTCTAAATCATCAACCAAGAACACTTGGAAGGCTTCATAATCGTGATCTACTTCATCTTCAAGCTAAGTATAGTGGTAAACACTTGGATCCCAAGCTTAAAACTCATTATATCATATTCATCATCCCATGAAGGTGTATGGCCGCACACCTTCATATGGGGGCAACACACATTCAAAACTCCCAAGAATGAAGAGCATACACTTCAAAAATCAACATATGGACTTAAATGAGGAGTGTATGGCCGCACACACACTCTGTACGGCCGCACACTCTTGTGTGCTGCCTCACACACACTCCTGACTGCACTCCCCAGCCGCACACTCATTTTCAAGACCATACACCCACTCTAATACCCATATTTGGCCCTAAACTTGCATAAATCATTAAGTTTGGATCATAGGACACTTATTCTTAGTAATTCACAGCCCTAAGGATGTTTTCCCATCATGTTGAGTCATGAAAAACCTTAGTTCTAACTCACTTATGTGTCATCACATGAAAAATAGGGGCCATAGGAGTTCAGGGCATCCGTTGACACTCGATCTCTACATTAAGCGGTGAGTTCATACCTCTATCCTTTTTCACTGTTTTTCACTGTTTTCAGGGGGGAAACACAAGCAAAGTACAAGGGATTACTTGTACTCAAAACTTGTTTTCATGTGTGTGTTTCACATTTTATATGCTTTTAACACTGATTGTTACAACTGATAACCGTTTGAACATACAGATCACGTAAACATATATTTGTGAAATGGATTTTAAAATGTTATGTTTTATATATATTTCACGAATGGTTTTCCACATTTTATCAGTTAAAAGCATGACATTAGAACCATCGAAACATAAAACTTGTACACTGTTTTGTCCTCAGTAACACTCCACAGAGATACGCGAGTGGAGGATTATCATATTATTACTAGTAAATTTGTTATTCCTATATGATTGGAGACATGTCCTCGGCGAACACTCCACAGAGATACGCGAGTGGAGGACTGCACCCGTAACCAGAATCTCTAGGATTAGAGAGCGTGACTTGAGTGTATAGATCTATATGGGGCTGACTACCCCACATTTGGCTGCTAGCTACAGCCGAACCAAAATGGTTCAAGGGTGACGAAAGTCATAAGGTGATGTGGACTACTTATTGCCACATCTAGTCTATCGTATGGTTATGGAACTCGCAATTAGGATAACAGAGATTTACTTAATAGTAATAATGAATAACGTAATACATTTCACAAGATAACCAGGTTTCTGTATACATTCTTCACATTGGTAACCAACAGTCGGGAAAGTATGGGACTTTCCTGGGGAACATTGTACATAACTAGAAAAGGGTAACAAATCGGGTAACTTTACATCACAGAAGGGTAAACATGTTTTTCAGAATACATCTTTTACATTTGATAGTCAACAATTCAGGAAAGTATGGGACTTTCCTGGGAATACGTTTGTACTTAACCAAAACAGATAACCTAACTACACATTTCCACAAGAATATGCATGTTTTCAGTGTACAACTTTACATTTTATGTTGAGAAACAATAACCAACCTTTTTAAGAAAATATGGGATTTTCTTGTTAAGTGTAACATTTTCAGAAACAGAAAGGAAACTCGAACATTTTTACAAAACAAAACCACTTATGAACTCACCAACGTTATGCTGATTTTCAAACCGCTTGTGTTCTCAGGTCAGCGTTAGAACAGGTACCCAAAGATCATTTTATTCCAGGTTGGAATGCGTAGAAGACCAGTTCGTTTTGTTATTATATACTATATATCACAACTGTATAATTTTACTTTTGAAACAAATGTAAAACTTTCTATATGTAATGTAATGGTTGTTCTACTTTACTTACTATGTGCATTGGATTTGATACTCAACGTGGAGTCGACCCTGGAAATGTTTCCGCCTTCGGTTTTCGGGGTGTGACATTTTGAAGAAACATTTCATAATCAAAATCAAATTGATTCAGTGATTTTAGGAAGAGTAATGTGAAGCAGAATCAAAATGAAAGGAGATCGAATCCAAGTAAGTTCTTCGATCAAGATTGCAAATCAGGAAAAGGATGGTTTTTAGGGTTTGTCGGAGGGTGAGAGTTTTCTAGTGCGTGAGGAATGAATGAATTTGTTTAACTCACGATTGCAGATCAATTAAAAACTTAGTTATGATACTACCCCTCTGTGTCTTTCATTAATCCCAAAGTTTAATAGAATTTCAAAAATGCCACCGCCTCTATATTGTTCTAATTTGATTTAATCCCATCCATAGATCATGGTAGATGAATGGTCCTGATTTTGTCCCCATGTCTCACAAAATATCATTGTGTCACATGAACTCAACCCTATATATATATATATATATATATATATATATATATATATATATATATAAGTTCATATGTTCTAACTAATTATTGTGTGGATATAGAGATGATTGTGGATCAATCATTTCAAAAACCTGCATAAGGGTAAAATAGTAATCTTTACTATGCTTAATTATGGTAACTAATTAAATCATTTAATATCCTTTAAACAAGGGAAATTAGTTTTTCTAACCCTACAAAACCACACCTCCGCCGTTCTCACCTTCAATCGACCATCTTGTCACACATCTTCTCTTCTCTCCTCCATGTCACACCTTCCTCCTCGTCACTCCTCCTCACCGAACCTTTATTTAACCTCCCTTCAATCTAACATGACACCGACGAAATCATCTTCGAGGAGTTCAATTTCTAATCATTGTTTGTCTTTGATTCACCGTCTCTAGCTCACTTATACGAGGCTAGTAGACACCCTTAAGACGTCGTGTCAAAGGAACAATGTAGAATTATGGTGGACGTAGGGTTCAGTTTCACTCACGTAGCCTTGGACTTCCAGAAATTCATTGTGAATTACGACATGAAAAGGATTGATTTGGGCAGGAAGGCATTGCCGAATTACTTAAAATACTAGTGAGCTATAGGTCTATCAACGTTATGGATGGAACTTTCTTAATGGATGATGTCAAAGAGAAACTATGCTTTGTTTCAACAGATGTTGCTCATGATTTGTAGATCACTAGGTATGTTCTGCAAAATTGAATTGGGGTTTATCTAGCTTAATTCTATTTTGGTTGATTTGGGTTTTTTTTGTTACAGGAAACGTGGAAATGACAATTATTTTAGGTGTACATATGTGCTTCCTGATGGAATCACACACATAAAGGGATTCATGAAAGGCCATGTCGAAGCACAAAGAAATCTTATAATGTTATTACTTAGTGATCAATTAACTGAAATATTGGCAATTACACAGAAGCATTTGATGCAATTTGTTTTTATTTTTGTACAGACATTGTTGAAGCAAGGTTATAAATTCTTATGAAGCTATAAATTATGAAAGAAATAACATCAAGTAAAGAAAAAGAATCTTGGTGTAGAATGGAAACTCAGTTTGAAGCCTGGTGAAAATTGGAAAGTAAGGCAACAATATTCGTTCAGAATAGATTAACATTTTTTTCTGTCAGAATGATTAGTAACATATATTCTTTCAGAATGTATTAATGTTTTACTTAGATTTCAATGTTTTAATCTTAATGAATAAATGTAATTGTTAACGATTAGTACTTATATTCTTTCAAAATAAATATCATTTATGTATGTTTGTAGTTATATTTGTTAAGAATGAATGTAATTATTTATTTTAAGATATTAAAAAAATTTTCATATAAAATTTGTATTCATTAAAAATTGTTAATCTTGATAATATATTTTATGTTTATAGTATGCTGTCAAAATTTAATGTTTTTTTGAAGATAATCGTAAACACATTCTTTTAGAATGTTTGAATTAATATATTTATTAACCAAAAAATTCCGATTTTTAAAGTTTAGAGAATTAATTATTCCTTAAAATCTGCAATTTTCTTTTTTTTTAATTTATATTAATTGACTAAAATACCCTTAGAATGAAATTCGATGGTATTTTTAATTATCTTTAATTTAATAATATGTATTAATCACTTTCTTAAAATAATTAAAATGATTGGATTGTCTTATCATTTTATTCATTAAACTCTACATTTCATTCAACTCTATTGAACTTTAATTGATCGACACATCACCATCTTATTATAGTATATTTTTAAATTATTACTAATAAATAAAACTAGAATATTAAATTAAATAGAAATTAAAAGTAATAAAATTTATTTCAAAATAGGGTTATTGTCACTGTAGCCCAACAATGTTTCGTATATTGGTTTAAATGGTCCCTTGTGATTTTTTTTGCATTTTAAGGGTTTAAACTTGTGTTTTACCGGTTAATTTCATACCTTTACCCATTTTTGAAGGTTACACTGCCTTGTCAACTGCCAACTAAGCAGGTGAGTCAACAATGACTCGGTGAGTCGACTCATCGTTCTTCATCAGAGAGAAAAGAAATAATACCCAAACCTTTGGTTCCTTTGTATTCTTCATCGGAGAGAAAAGCGGCACAAAATCAAGAACACCCAAGAACACTAGAACCCTTGGAGGAGAAGGTTTCATGTTGTTGTGTTCCTCTGATCCACCATCTGCACCAATTTTCGGCGCCATCAATATTGTAACCTCCGATCCACGATCTGTAGAAGTTGTAATCCCTTGTAACCTCCGATCCACGATCTGTAGAAGTTGTAATCCCTTCCTCCGCTTCCACACTACCCAACATCTACAGTAAATCGCCATAATCTCCAAGGTTAAACTCCATT
Organism: Lactuca serriola; assembly: GCF_051521515.1. NCBI lineage: Eukaryota > Viridiplantae > Streptophyta > Magnoliopsida > Asterales > Asteraceae > Lactuca > Lactuca serriola. The sequence continues at coordinate 5,173,887 of NC_136410.1, forward strand.
TATGCCTTGCGATTCTTGTGTTGTTTCTTGTTAACCGATCATTTGGGTTAACTACAGATGGGGTTCTTTTGCTTTCTTTCAATTACTCTGTTTTGAATGATCCTTAAGGTGTTTTAGACACCTGAAAATTACTCTGATGACTCACCATGTTCATGGAAATTTGTCTGTTGTGGGAATGTCGGCGATTCCACCGCCGATCTTGGATTGATTGAGTACTTAATGAACCTTGATTTGTCGAATAATTCCATCAATGGGTTTATTTTGTCGTTGTATAATGATTCAGAGCTTATGTGTCTTGATTTTTCGAATAATTTGATTTGCGGCACACTTCAGGAGCTTGTTAGATGGTGGGTGGGGTTACAGTTTCTTAATGGTTTGGTGAATTTGTTGACGGGGGAGTTGCCGGAGAGTCTTGGTGGTCTTTGGAACTTAACGGTGGTTTCTTTGAAGAATAATTATCTTCATGGGAAGATTACGACTGGATTTGATTCGTTGAAATTTCTAGATCTGTCTGCGAATTTCATCAATGGGTCATTACCTAACGATTTTGGGTGTGGTGATCTTGTTTAGATCATGTTTACTTTAACGTTTCACACAACAATATCTCCGGGAAGATTCCACCGGAATTCACGAACAAAATTCTGACAAATGCAACCGTTGATTTGTCGTTTATAAATATTACTGGATAAATCCCGGAATCCAGTGTTTTCTTCAATCAAAACAAAATACCCTTCGTTGGAAATTCAAAGCTTTGTGGGAAGCCATTAGACAATTTAATGAACATAATTGCAAGTTGTCACTCAAAATCCTCCGTGGCAAGTAGGTGGCATTTACAAACATGATGATTAGGATGGGGTCACCGGGTGACCCCTTCAAAATTTTCATAATGACCTTTTAAAACATAAAAACAAAAGTTCGTACCCTGTAAATGCAAAAAAAATCACGAGGGACCATTTAAACAAATATATGAAACATTGTTGGGCTATAAACGACAATAACCCTTCAAAAAATTGTTTATATTTTTCTACTTTTTCTTATTTAGACAATTAAAATATAAACTATAAAGCATAATTTATTTACTTACAAAATAAAAATATATCATTTTAATTGACTCGATATTATTGAATATAAGTAACTCAAATTATAAACAGAAAATAAATCAAAGTATAATAGATATGTTGGTTATATAAAATAAATTAAATAAATATATTTTAAATGTGTATATATAATCCATACCATCGTTGAATCCCTGTTAAGCTAATATTCATTAAAAGTATGCTACAATGATGAGTTTAATTAATTATATAGCCACATGATCAAGGTTTTTCCATTAAACTCCTCGTTCAATCCTTATTTGCAAATCACTAAAGAAACACAAACTTGCGCTGATAAATGAATTCCAAGAATTATATAATGATGGGTTTTATAGATAATAAAAATAATACTTTTGAAGAAAAACATAAAATCCTAAGTTCGCATACACCCTAAATGATCTATGTTCTCACTATAATATGTAAACAACAAATTGAATTCAAGAACCCTAAAGTATATTGCTATTTTCAAAATTGGAGAATGGATAATAGAAAACATACATTTTAGTTTATTATTGTAAATAAACTTGAATTCCTTCTTGGTAGAACTTCAGAAAGCCAGCACCAGAAATTTCGTGTCTCTGATGGCTCACACCTAAACCCTAGTAGTTGGAGACTATTGAAGAAAGAAGGAAGAGGAGGGAATTTTCGGAATTCCTTTGAGAGTTATAATGGCCAAAAATATGAGACTTAATGAGGGTTTATATATGTGACTAGAGGGGCTTGGATAAGGCAGCTTTCCTTGGATAAACCTTATTCCTTTTGCTTTCCCCTAGGTTTCCTTAGAGCCCAAGAAAATCTCTAGAAACTATCTAGAACCAATCTAGAATTCATCTAACTCTAAGTGAGGTTCTAGAATTTGTCAATGCTCAATCTTTTGAACGTTATCACCTTTAGTCCTTCCATTTTTAATTATTCCAATGAATCCGAAAATTAATTCAAATTAATTTATTATTAATTTATAATTAATCAATATATTTTCCTCAGAACATATTAATAAATTATTTATTTTGATTTCTAATTAATTTATTAATCATATAATAAATTAATAAATCAGTCTCTCACTCCAAATAGCATTCCAATCTCTTACTAGGTTTGACGGCAACTCAAAAGGAATTTGCTAATAATTTAGTTAATGGTTTAGACACCCAATCCAACATTCTCCCACTTGGATAAGTCTTTAACTAAATTACAACTTTTAAATTAAATAGTAGAGTGTGCTTTTCGAAGCAACTGTCGAACTTTGATCTAAACAGACATTGGTCCTTAGATAAGTGATCAAATATTCCTCTGGTCTACTAGATATTATACAAACATAATACATGAATTAGAATCAATCTCACTGTCCACGTTTTGTTTCCCAATTTCTGATTTGTGATGATGACATAAGACTTCAAATTGAAGACATCAACTGAATCCTAGTTGGGCCCGACACTATAAGTCAACACCAAATCACCGAGGGGGCCCAAAGATATCACTTTTCCGTTAGGGAAAAAGGAACGAATGAACTTTGACTTATATGTTTGTATCCTTTACTCACCAAATCATACATAACACCGTGTTTTCTAACATCATGTTACTGATGCATTTTTACAATACCAATGCACAACCGACCTGTAAATTACAACTCATATATCTTTGTTTCATGAATATACGATATTATCATCTCAGGAATACTCGTGATATAATCCATGAAGTAATTCTCTGAGTGTGGGTTTATCTAATACAATTGTTATGTCTAACACCCTTAGATAATCTACAATCCAATTCATGACAATCTTAACTCGCTACTTACTTCCCAAAGTATGAGCGACTGTGGAATTTGAATAATAAAATTATTCTAGAATTAAAACAAGCAAAATTAAGCACAAGAATAAATAATTAACAAAGGCAGTAAACAAACTCATAAATAATCTCTATTATTTAATCACCAAAATTCAGTTACATTTATTTTGTTACAAGTTTCAAACTAAACATCTAACTGCTAAAACTAATATCATCTCTTAATCCAATGCTCCTAACATCCTGATTGTGCTTAACCCACTCAGAGACTTAGTCAAATGATCTGTCGGATTCTCTTCTGATGATACCATCTTTACAATGAGGTGACCTTCTTCTACTCTATGTCTGATATAATGGTACTTTTTGTCAATAAGTCTTGATTTACCATGATATCTCAGTTCTTTAGTCAAAGCAACCACACATTCATTATCGTATAAAAGTTCCATTGGCTCCTGAATGGTTGGGACTAATCCAAGATCTCTGATGAAGTTCTTCAACCAAGCTGCTTCCTTTTGATGCTTCACTTTCCGCTATGTACTCTGATTTACAAGTAGAATCAGCCATTGTATCTTTCTTGGAAATTTTCCTAGTAACTGCTCCTCCATTTAGTGTAAACACCCAGACAGATTGAGAACGAAAGTTATCTCTATCTGTTTGAAATTTGGCGTCACTATACCAAATCACTCTTAATGTATCACTGCCACCAAGTACTAGCATCACCTTCGTAGATACTTGAGAATGTTCTTAACTATTATCTAGTGAGATCTGCCAAGATTTCCCTGATAGTGATTGACCATGCTTAAAGCAAATAACACATCAGGTCGAGTACATGTCATAGCGTATATGATCGTTCCTACATCTGTAGCATAAGGGACTCGACTCATATCAGCTATCTCTTCATTTGTACTGGGGCTTTGAGTCTTAATCAATTTGGCATTGCTCTGAATAGGTAGTGTAAGGTCGCACCTTATGATCTGGTGAGTCAAAAACTCTACACTATCTGTCCGCATCAGCTTTTTGTCAACTACCAACGACATCGTATCAAGCTTTTCAACGTCAACGCATAGTATAGTTATTCTATGTAATCTTTTGTATATTAGCTAATGATATAGATAACTATAGAATATATAGAAGATTCGGTATCTTTTTTATTAAGATCGGTTCTTAGTATAGATAAGATACAATCCCTTAAACCATGCGATTGATATGTGTAGACTAGTATATAATCTACATTAGGGTAAACACTAATGTAGAGAGTGTTCAGCTTTATGTCAATCGTCTTTGTGACAACCCGTCTTCTTGGTGAAGACAAAACTCTTTCTTGGTGAAAGAAAAATTTGGAGAATTCTCTGTATCATTTACTTTTCGTTCTTTATTTTCTTAGACTAAGTTTTTCTTTCATCTTTATACTTGAAGTGTATCTGATCGATACAAACCTTCAATTGGTATCAGAGCGGGTTTTTGATACACTCAAGTAATTATGTCGACCTCCTTCACTCCAAAAATCAATTATCTGCGATAAGATCCCTTCGTTTGATAAACAAAACTTCTCTACCAGAAAATCAAAGGCCATAGAAGCTCTCGAATTCATGGACTTTGATATGCTTGATGTCATCAATAAAGGTCCTATCGCCGTTATGCATAAATCATCCAATGATGGTGCATCTGGTAGTAAGATAAAAGGGAAATATGTTCCCAGATATAATAAGGAAGAGAAAACGATGCTGAATATTGATGTAAAGGAGAGAACTGTTATTGGAAATTCACTCCCTTTTCTGTCTATCGTTTTGTTCAAAACTACTCAACTTCTCAAGAGATGATGATCACTTTATCATATACTTTTGAAATGGAAAACTCCTCAGATAATGAAGGTAAGTGTCTCATGGCTAAGATTGTTGAATCTTGCGATAATGTTTCACATGACAGCGTTGGTACCCTTGATGCTAATTTTCCTCACGCTGATAAGGACTTGAAGCCAAAATAGGACAATACCTCAGAGTATCAGGCAAAGAATCTTGTTAATTTCTCCTTTGTTGAAAATAATAGAAAAGATGACATAATCGATCACCTACGTTTTTATTTACCGGCCTCAAATAAATAAATATTTGCTCTCAGTCATGAGTTAAAGAAACTCTCTTTTCTCGAAAAATCTCTTTCTGTGTTAAAAAAGGAAACACATGTATATCTCTGACCAATAATTTTCTTCACACTGAAAAAGAAAAAGTTGTTGGTTATGCTAAAAGCATTCAACTTATTTTGAAAAACTATGCCTCTTCTCACTTCAATGTCACAAGCATTATAAATGTTTAAATCCTAGATCAGTGTGATAAAATTCTTGGAGGTGATATAGAAGGTGCAGTTTCTTTAACTAAAATTGTTGAAACTAAACAAACCTTCTATAAAGCTGACTGTTTAAAAGAAGAGTTTAAGAATAGATTTGTGAGTTCTTATTTTATAAATCAAACTTTAATTAATACTCATTGCTCTACTGATTCTAACGACATTACCAAATGTGTTTCTAAAGTATCTGATGTTGATCCTTCTCACCAACCGTCTCAACGTGAGTATGTTCTTCCCTCCACTAAGACATTGCTAAAGTTTCCTATATGCAATGGTGAAGTTCATTATGTAAACGGAATCCTTAGCATGTTTCCTCAGTGCTCAGTTAGCAATTCTAAACCTGAAGATGAATCAAAGTCTTCTATTTCAGATGACTCTTCAATGCATCATGAGGCACATGACAAGTTTCAGGGTAAAGAGAAATTTGGGTATATATAAGCGGCTGCTCAAGACATATGACCGGATTCAAGTCACTTCTAGAAGACTTCATAAAGAAGGATGGCCTAACTGTTGCGTATGGAGATAATAACAAGGGAGTTACAAAGGGATATGGATCCATCAAGTGCAATTATGTTGTTTCCAAGAATGTCTCTTGTGTAAAAGGTCTTCATAATCTCATTTGAATCAGCCAGCTGTGTGACACTGGGTATGAAGTTCTCTTTAACAAGAGAGAAGGAAAGGTTGTTGATCAAAGGAATGGAATTGTTCTCTCTGTAAATCAACATAATGACATCTATGTTCTGGATATGTTTTCTGTTAACAACTCTCTTTGTCGTTGCTTCTTCTATCATGCTCAGTCTCATCTAAATTGGTTGTGGCATAAGAGATTATCGCATTTGAATTTCAAGAACATATCGAAGATATCAGGGAATCAACTTGTAAGAGGAATTCCCAAGATGCAGTTTGTCAAAGATAAGCTATGCTCGGCATGTGATAAGGGAAAGAAAACCAAGTCTTCCTTCAAACCAAAGTATAACGTTTGGTTCCTGGTACGTATTTAACTTAAATTTATTCCATTTTATAGAGCAACTCAATGAGTTGGGAGCCCCAAACTCGTTAAGTAGAGATCATAAGGGTCGCGTAATTTAAGTAACTTACTCAACGAGTTGGGAGGCCTCAAGTCGGCGAGTAGGTCGGCATGGATGAAACCCTAATTTCTGGGGTTTTCATCCTATTTAAGCACCTTAAACCTTTCATGTTGGCCTCATTTCCAGCCTCCAAGTCCCAAACCCTAAATCTTGAAACCCTAATGATATTGTGAGTGTTTGTGAGTTATTTCAAGTGTTTTAGTGTGTGTTTTGAATCCATTGGAAGAAGGAGAAGCTTGAGGGCACAAGAAGGAGTTTGTAGATCCAGAACCCTAGCTTCATCCACGACATTTTGCTGGTATAAAGCTTGAACCTTGCTTTGTGGTCATTTAGATCTCCATTTTTGAAGTTCCTTGCTTATTTTGGTCCAAATGATATGATTCTTGGGACTTGGACGTCCCAAGTGGAGAACACTTCATATGTAGGGCCTCAAGGGGTTTTCATGGCATAAAGGTGCCAACTTTATGGCCATGGAAGTCCCATGTAACCTTTAGACCATAATTTTGGTCTTTTGAAGCTTCTATGACCATGCATGTGGATAAATTTTAAGACTTTACGTGATCATTTAGTCCCTAGAGTCTAGATCTATAACCTCATGGTCTATCTTGTAGTTTTGGTGGTCTTTGGATGAAGACTTTGGCCTTTTGGGTTAGGGTTTGAGCTTAATCTCATTAGGAATGGTATTGATGGGTAAAGTTGGAAACTTTACCCTTCTAAAGGTATTTCCAATCTAGATCTGGAATATGAGACTTGGATTTGAAGAATAAGGAATTAATGCAATAAGAAGGGTTGATAGACTGATGAATTCGACGATTCCATAAGGGAACTCGGCAAGATGGTTTAGAAAGTTCCCGTTTCTGTTGAAAAGGAAGGAACTCAACGAGTCCACAAGGGAACTCGACGAGTTGTACCGGAAAGTCTCGATTCTGAAGGAGGAACTCCGCGAGTTAGAGGAAAACTTGACGAGTTGGATCGCGATTTCATGATTATGTGATTTATGGGAACTCGGCAAGTTAGGGAGTTAACTCGACGAGTTGAGTCAACTCGGAGCGTTGACTTTGACTTTGACCAAGACTTGACTTTGACCATAGTCGACCCTAAAGGGTTATGAGCATAAAATGGTATCTAAGGGGTTGCTTTGGTTCAGGGAGTGATTAGAGCTGATTCCTGACAGAGACATTTCAGTTATCATCCGACATTTGAGGTGAGTTTCCTCCAGGTTTGAATAGGTCAATGGCACCAATGTCGGCCCATGTATGTTATGTGTGCAGATTAGTAGCTAAGTGTGGGCAGGGCCTGTATCTTAGCAATATTTGAGTATAGATATGGAATATATTGGTAGATTGGTTATACTTGTCGTCTGTTTGATACTTGTATATGCTTTTAGTTAGCTGAGTGTGGGCGGGGCCCGAATTTCACTAGTAGTTGAGTTTGGGCGGGGTTTGTATCTCTTAGTTAGTCGAGTGTGGGCGGGGCCCGTATCTTCTAGATAGCTGAGTGTGACATCCCCATTTTCATGGCCAGAAAAGACCAATTTGTTTATGCTTTGTTTTATAAAATCAGAGTAATCCTTTGATTTAAAAGAGTTGCAGAATTTGTTCCCAAAACAAAATATGATAAAATTTATCAAAACATTTCTCAAAGAGAAATGTATTTTCATTAAATAACAAAATCTCGGGATGTCATGTTCCGATATAGACCAAAAGCATAAACAGTATAAAATAGACCTTACAACAGTTATTTATAACTATTGGCCTATAATCCAAAATCTCTCGTTATTCCAGCCAACTTATGCTCTCGTTCCATAACCTCTAATTCAAAGAAAACTGAGTGGGTCAGTCTTGGGAGCCTGGTGAGCATATATGGTTTTCAACCCACAATGTTATATCATATAAGTATATATATATATATATATATATATATATATATATATATATATATATATATATATGAACTCACAAACTTATACAATTTCACCATACAAAACAACTCTTATCCCACCCCGTCGATCCTCACAATGACACGATCTAATCTCACGTATCAAAATTTACCTCTTTACCTGATGCCTACTCACGGATCTAAAACTAACCTCTTGATCTGATCCATATTCCCGGATCTAAAATTGATCTCCTGATCTAATCCATACCCCCAGATCTAAAACTGTGCCCAATCCATACTCCCAGACAAGGGACAATTAACTATGTCTTAATCCATACTCCCGGATTAATAACAAGTTTATCTTGTTTATTGACAGTATCATTTTCAATACCCCTCTCGCAATACGTGTCAATGGGTTTTTAGAGTACACCGGTGAACATCAAGTTCACAACACCTACAAGTTGCGAGCCTGCTAGTGTTCCACTGGACTCTCTAGAATAGTCCGTGGTTGTCATCCCTACTCTGCTGAATGACGGGGGCCATCGTTTGGGTAAAGGTTTCACTCACTTTTCACCTGTCACCCTCATCTCAAGATCTATATCACCTTTTATCTCATTATCCAACTCATCTTTTATCACACACCAACTATCTCATCTACCCCTGTTCTACCGAACATATTTGTAGATGTAAAATACATATACAGTTTAACTCATTTAAAAACTATATAAAACATCCATTCCACACTCATCTCGAATAAACAACAATATATAAACACATAGCACGTTTTTCATAGCAAATACTTCATATTTATGTGTTAGAAGAAAGTGACTACACATTCACTCATAACATAGATATAATACATTCAACCAATATTTGTATTAAAATCGTGTTTATGAAAGAGACTGTACACTCACTTGATAACACGATGATCGGACAACACCTCATCTATTAAAATAATATTCTTCGCTGAAACCGGGATGTTTTCTCCAAAACCGGGCTTCACGCGGGCATAGTTTCGGCTCGAAAACTATATTTCTCGGGATCTTCGGGGCTTCGGGACTTGCTTCAAGTGTCGGGATTGATACCGGGGCTTCAGGGGTATAAATTGCCTAGAAGAAGAAAGAAAAAGGGGAGAGAAGTGAAAATTTGCAAACAAGATCGGCAGCCCTCGTCTTCTATTTATAGGGTGCTGGTCATCGGGTTACGCTGGGTGTAACTTCCATGTATGCGGGGCATAACGCCATTTTCATGCGTACGCTGGGCATACGAAGATCTACGAGGGGCGTAGTTCGGATGGGGCTGCTAGGTGGCAAAGTCTCGGTGGGGCTACGTGGCCGTCTCTCGGACCACACGAGACCGGGGTACGCTGGGCGTATCGGGTGGATAGGATCCGACGTGTCATGGCTTCGGATATTATCCGAATTTATAATTTTTATAAATATATTTTAATTATTTAAAAACTTTATAAATTCATATCTTCCTCATATGAGCTCCGTTTTTGACGTTATTTATATCCACGCGTAGGTGAGACTATGTTCTACAACTTTTGTTTAGACTCCGTCGGCTAATTTTGAATTTATTTTTATTATACTCGATGGGAAAACTCCGTTAGAATTTCATAACTTCTTCATCTGACGTCCGTTTTCGTCTATCTTTCACCATTGGACTACTATCAACGAGATCTTTGATTCTCGTTTAGATTGTTTCGGCCAAATATCACTCAATCTCAATTTCGAGATTTAGGTTGTATACCGCTAAGTCGAAACTTACAAAAATCATAACTTCCTCATACGAAGTCAGATTTGGACGTTCTTTTTATGCACGCTCTCAGTTTAACGTGTTCTACGACTTTTATTTAGATCGCTAAGTCCAAATATCGCTCTAACGTAAATTCACTATTTATGTCGAGTTGTGTCGTGCCGATTCTGTCGCGAAACTTCACAGGTCATAACTTCTTCGTTACAACTCGGATTTAGGCGTTCTTTGTATGCATGGAAACCTTGTGACATATACTACAACTTGGTTAAGGTTATTTATTCTAAACACTCTTCTATCAGAAAGTCATTTTTGACGCGTATCGTCTTTAAATTGACTAGCCCGGATCTACGGGCGTTACACTGAGTGTGGGCGAGGCCCATATCTCATTAAGTGTGGGTGAGGCCTATATCTCTTTGAGTGTGGGCAGGGCCTGTATCTCCTAGTTGCATGTTATATGTATGGTATGTGGTAGTTTGGGGAGACTCACTAAGCTTCGTGCTTACAGCTTTTAGTTTTGGTTTCTGGTACTTCCGATAGCAAAGGGAAGAGCTCGGGATGACTGCATTGCACACACCATGTTGTTTAGCCTGGGATGTAACTCTGATATATTTGACATGTGTTTTGATATGGATATACCGATTATGATATTTTGAGATACTATGGTTTCTTATTTGATAAGATGATTTTAATAACTATGGTTATTTAATGATTTAAAAATGAAAATTTTGGTTGTGATTTTTGGGATGTTTCACAAAGTCGTGCTCTACCATAATCAAACCTCTTCAGTTTCTTCACATGGATCTTTTTGGACCGGTTCCGGTTATGTCAAGAGTTTGGAAGAAATACACTCTCTTCATTGTGGATGAATTTTCAAGCTTTATGTGGATAGTCTTTTTAAAAAAAGAATAGTCATGGCGTTGATGAAATCATTGCTCTCATCAAGCAGTGGGAAGTTCTCTATAATCACAAAGTAAGTCAATCACTTAGTGATCATGGGAATGAATTCAGAAACTCATATTTGGAAGACTTTTTCTCAAACTTAGGGATTTCTCAGAACTTCTCTGTTGTTAAAACTGCCTAACAAAATGGTATTGCAAAGAGAAGAAACACAACTCTCACTGAAGTTGGAACTACTATGGTCGTTTAAGTTGGTCTTTCTTTATTTTTTCGGGATGAAGCTATCAATATGGCGTGTTATACCCAAAACTGATCCATCATTGTTAAGCGCCATAGGAAAATGCTTATGAGCTACTAAAAGGAAGGAAAACGGACATCTCCAAATTTTCATGTGTTAGGATGTGTTTGTTACATCTTGAATCAAAGATATCACCGTTTGAAGTTTGAAGCTAAAGCTGATGAATGAGTATTTCTAGGTTACTCTAACGTATCCAAGGCCTTCAGGGTATTCAATCTTTCAAGGAAAACTATTGAGGAAACAGCTCTAGTCACCTTTGATGAAGACTCGTTCATTCATGATCGAGTCCCTCATCAATTCTGAAGGAACTTACTTACATTCCTTCAGACCCTGTTCCTGAGTTCTTGCCAAGTGTCACTGAGCCTGTTGTACCAAATGTTGATCAATTAATCATCTCACAACCTATCTGTAAGATCAGGTTGCCATCCTTGAAGAAGTTAAACCATTGAAGAAGTTAAACCATCAAATCAGGAAGACTCTGCTCAAAGTAAGACAAATGAAAGTTCTAATCCAAGAATTCTTTGAGATCATCCTGAATCTCAAATCATTGGAGATGTAAATTTAGGGATTCTCACCCGCAACAGAGTCAACAACAACTTATGCATGTTTGTTAACTTCGTTTTAATGATTAAACCAAAGAATGTCGTCGATACATTAAAAGAAGTTGACTTGATCAAATGCAGGATGATTTGAATGAATTAGAATGTCATTGTGTGTGAACTGTTGTTCTAAAACCTCAAGGGAAGACAATCATTGACACTCACTGGGTTTTCAGGAACAAAATAGATGATGTAACGCCATGTTCGGAATCGTTTCCTATGCTGGATGGCGACCCAAAGACCGAGTATCAACATGCTTAACGCCTTTGAGGAAAATAGATTTACACCCATTTGGATGGAGGTAATGTAATTTGGATGATTCGGGTGTTCGGTTTATGTTTTTGAGCCAAGGGGTATTTCGGTCAAGTGTCAGTTCAGGCTTTTATTGAAATTAGATTTTAGTTCAGGAATTTTTAAGGTAATTATGAGTTGATAGAAGTATAGATCTTCTCATTGCCTTTTCGTGGATATAAGGATCTTCAGAAACAGACTTATAACGAAGAAGTTATGGCCTTCGTAAATTTGGTGATTTTAGGGTTTAACTAGGTACGCAGAGCGTACACAAGTGTACGCATGGCGTACTAGTAAGAAATCCAGTACGTGAGGTGTACATTGAAGTACGTTGGATGTACTGAAAAAAGTAATGTTGGTTCTTTAGGGGATGCGATAGGCGCATCAGAAGTACGTTGGGCGTACTCCAATCAGACCCAAACCCTAATTTAGGGTCTTGGACCTTATTTAAGCTCCTTAACTCACCACCAAACCCTATTATCTTCATCCTTCATCCCTCTAAACCCTAGAAATGAAAACCTAGCCCCCATTTGAGTGCTTTTTGAGCTTTTGGTGGTATTTCATGCTTTTTGGTGATCATAAAGGAAGAAGGAACTTCTTGGAGAAGTGTGGGATTGCTTGAAGCTTTTGGATCCAGGTTTGTTGCATCTTGATCAACATTTTGGAGGTATAAAGTTTCTATCTTGATGACTTTAGGTGTTAGATATAGTTTAAGGAGTAATCTGGGTTCTTTTTGGTCCTTAGAGTCATCCTTGTGAGTATGAGCTACTCCAAGAGCTTAGAATGATATATCTTGGCCTTTGGGAGGTCTACTGTTCATAAAAATGTCATCTTGATGAATTATTGTGGTGCATGCATGAGTTTGGGTGATTATTATAGATTGTATTAAGGTTTTGGTCCCATTAAATCTTGCAAAGGAGTAAAGTTGTCAACTTTACGTGTTAAGACATCTCATTAGGCTCATATCGAAGTTCAGAAGTCATTGTTTTAACCATTAAGAGCATATTTTGGATTTTTGGAACCTGGAGGAGTATGTTAGGCATACGTAAGTGTACGCTCAGTGTAATGTTGATTTTATGCATCAGGGACTTGTACTTTGTGCTTCGATGGCGAGTACATGGGGCATACCATTCTAGTATGTAGGTTGTACTCCCTAGTATGTCATTTTGGGCCTTATAAGTTTTGGACCTTGTTGGGCCATTGGACTTCTGACTTTGGGCCATATATGGACTTACGGTTTTCTTGGAAGTGGGTCTATGATGGTTTTGGGGCCCAATCTGGTTATTGGGCGATAATGGGCTTTTGTTGTTTTTGATTTGGTCTTATGGTTACCATTTGGGTTTTTTATGCATTTTGGGTTGGGCCTTGGTTATGGAACAAGTAAGAAAAGGGTAAAATGGTCTTTTACCCTTTAGCAAGTTGGTTTATGGCATGGGCCTCAGATTTTGGGTTATCGGGTTAATTATTGATTAAGTTTGTATTTATTGATAGTTAGCGCAAGGGTATCCGGTTCTACGTTTCGAGCAGTTATTTGATTATCAGTGGATTGAGGTGAGTTTTCTCACTGTATCCATGGGTTGAAGGAACCAATGCCAACCCATTACTTTTTATGTGGAATGCTAGTTGTCTCTGTCATGCTTGCATGAAAGACCAGAATTTTGCCCCTGGAAATTATACGAAAGACCAGGATTTGGCCCCTGGCAATTATATGAAAAACTAAGATCTACCTCTGGCAATTGTATGAAAGACCGGGATCTAGGCCCTGGCAATTGTATAAAGACCAAGATATGGCCCCTGGCACTTGTATGTAAGAACGGGATTTGTCCCTCGGCATTGCAAGGAAAGACCATAGGGGTAGTCCATGACACTTGTATGTTTGGGTATGTGGTATTTTGGGGAACTCACTAAGATTTATGATTACGTTTTTTATGGTTATGGTTTCTAGTACTTCCGGTTTGAAAGGGAAGGGCCCAGTTTGATTGCAGCGTATCCACCCATGTTTCTGCATCATGAGGATTTTGGATTGTACTCTGATAACTGTTTTCTTATAAAAGTACTTTTGAATATTTGGATAAGCAGATATTGAATGTAGATTTAAATATAATTAATGTTTTGGTTGAATCAAAAGTGAATTTTTTACCTCATAATTTTGGGTCATTACAAGTTGGTATCAGAGCCTTGGTTTGAGGGATTCGGGCACACTCTCAAGTGTGACTGAACTCAAACTGAGGAATTGGTAATTTTTCTTAAAAAGAAAACGAGTTTCTAAAAAGGTTTTTGTAAAAAGGGAAGAAATTTCTAAAGGGATTTTTGTAAAGACGCAGGGGGTGTGATGCGTGCAATCGGCCGAGCTCAAGTAAGTGATTCCCAGAATACCGATACATCTGTTTTATGATTATATGTTATGAGAATTGTATGCTAGGATGAGGCTAGGGATACTTTCAGTAATTGCGTGATAGATTGGCCTGATATGTGATGCTTTGTAGCCTAGGAAGCATGGAATACTAGATTGGGAATATCTATTGGTATCAGTAATTGCTAAGTGTATGCTTTAAAAGTTGTATACGATTAGGATCATATAGCCATAGAATGATTGATTTGGCCTTATTTCATGTTCCTTGTTTGGTTATGGTCTGTGACATCCCCAAATTCACGGTCATTTTAAAAATTTTATTTATGCTTATTTGAAAATCAGAGTATCCTTTTAAAAAAAATGTTGCGGAATTTGTTCCCAGAAAAACATGATAAATACATTATCAAAGCATTTCCGAAAAAATGTATTTTACTCATTTTAAAACATTGGGATATCATCGTCAATATAGAAACATAAGCATAAACAGACCTTACAGTCATTTACACTAGTGATATATGTCTCTTTTAATATCTTAGTGTAATATAGATTCATATCGACACCTGTGATACAAATAAACTGAGTGGGTCAGGTTGGGAAACTTGGTGAGTACATAGGGTTTTCAACCCACAATAATAAAGTTATTATGTTTCATCATCAAACAATTAACCCAATTACCCATCATCATTATCTTCTTTATTTCTTAGAGTAAATTACACGAATAGTCCCTACGGTTTGGGGTAATTTGCACGCTTGGTCCCTAATTTATTTTTTAACTCAGAAAGTCCGTACTGTTTGTTTTTTTTTATGCGCTTGGTCCCTACTATTTGTTTTTGTTATGCGCTTGGTCTCTGTCTTACCTAAAAAGACTATTATTTAAATAGGGAAAACTGGTGGGGTAAGTAAGGTAAGGTGAGAGGGGTGGGGTTGAGGGTGTGTTTATTTAACTAATAAGATTCATTTTTTCGTTCTCGATTCAATAAATTTTCTTTGTGCACATTAAGCATATTTGATTAATATATATGATCGCATATGATAAAATATACAAGAACAACTATACTATCCATATAAATCATATGTGATTTAATACATGTGATTAAATACACAAGTACAACTACTAAATCGAAAACAAGAAAATAAATCTTATGCATATAAATCATATGTGATTAAATAAATATAATCACATATGATTATATACATGAGAACAACTATTCAATCAAAAACGCGAAAACAAATATTTTTCCACATAAATCATGTGATTAAATACACATGACTAACTATTGAATTAAAAACGTAAAAATAAACATTGTTGACATAAATCATACGTGATTAAATACATATAATCACATTTAATTATATGTATCTAATCACATATAATTTATGTGGACACGATTCATTTTCTCATTTTCGATTCAATTGTTGCTCATGTGTATTTATTCACATGTGATTTCAATGGACAAGATTCGTATAACATATGATTGATATGGACGAAATTAATTTTCACGTTTTCGATTCAATAATTTTTCACATGTATTTAATCATATGTGATTATACATAAAAAAAATTAATTTTGTCCACATAAATCATATTTTATTAAATACATATAATCATATATCATTGAAAACACGAGACCAACTATTGAATTGAAAACCAGAAAGTCAATATTGTCCACCTAAATCATATGTGACTAAATACATGTAATCACATGTGATTATATGTATCTAATCACATATAATTTTATAAAAAAAAGTTGAATCTTATGCATATATATATATATATATATATATATATATATATATATATATATATATATATATATATATATATATGTGTGTGTGTGTGTGATTAAATGTATATAATCACATTTGATTATATACATGATAACAAATATTGAATTAAGAACACAATAAGAAATCTTTATCTACATTAATCATATGTGATTAAATATATATAATCGCGTGTGATTAAATCCATGATTTATATTTTAGAATAAAAAACGCAAAAACAAATATTGTCCGTATAAATCATATATATATATATATATATATATATATATATATATATATATATATATATATAATCACATGTGATTATATACACCGGAACATATATTAACTCAAGAACTTGAAAGCAAATAATTTCCACATAAATCATATGTGATTATCATCACGTGTGATTAAATACAAGAAACTAACTATTGAATCAAAAATGCAACAATGAATATTATCCACATATAATTTATGTGGATAATATTCATATTCGCATTTGATTCAGTAATTATTCTAATGTAATTAGATACTTATAATCACATATGATTATATGTCTCTAATCACATATGATTTATGTAGACAAAATTCATATGTGATTAGATTCATATAATCATATGTGATTATATGTATCTAATTACATATGAATCTTGTGTATATAAATCATATATGACAACCAATCAAATATGATTTTTATTTGGACAATATTCATTTTCTCGTTCTCGATTCAATAATTGTTCTTTGTCCATTTTAATCATATGTGATTGAATTCATTTAATCACATGTGATTATATGTATCTAATCACATATGATTTTATTAAGAAAAAGAAATCTTGTCGATATAAATCACATGTGATTAAATACATATAATCACATGTGATTATATATACGAGAATAACCATTATGGTGATGTTTGGTGGCAACGTGTGATGATGTTTGTTGGTGGATGGTGGTGTTGGGTGGTGGTGGTGGTAGGTGATGGTGGAAGGTGGTGATAATGTCGGTGAATAGTGGTGGTGGTTGGCGGTTAGGATGGTGGTGAGGATGATGGTGGCGGGTGGTGGGTTGTGGGTGGAGTGGTGGTAATAGGTGATGGGTGGTGACGGGTGGTTTCGATGGGTGATTTGTGGGGTGGTGGTGGTGATAGGTGGTGATTGGTGGTAGTGGTGGGTGGTGGTTGGTTGTGGTGACGGGTGGTGGTGATGGTAGGGGTGATGATGGTGGGTGGTGGTTATGGGTGATGGTTGGTTGTGGTTACGGGTGGTGGTGATAGTGGTGAATGATGGTGGGGTGATGGTAATAGGTGATATAGGTAGGTATTTGTGATGGGTGGTGACGGTGGGTGTTGGTGATGGGTAGTGGTTGGTGGTGGGTCGGGTGGCGATGGTGATGGTGATGGTGGTAGAGGCAGGTAGTTATGATGGGTGGTGGTGGTGAGTGATTGTGTATGGTGGTGGTGGGAGGTTGTCGGGGTTGGTGGTGATTTTGGTGGGTGATGGGTGGGGTGGTGGTGGTGAGTGGTGGTAACGGGTGGTGGTGGAGGTGGGTGGTGGTTGGCGGTGGAGGTGGGTGGTGGTTGGCGGTTGTAGGTTGTGGTGATGGGTGGTTGATAGTAGTGGTGGGTGGATGGTGGTTGGTGGTGGTGAGTGATGGGTGGTGGTGGTGATGGGTATATGGTGGCGGATAGAAAGAACAACACTAATACTAGTGAACAAAATGTTTAGAAAAATAATAACGCTATTATGATATTAGGCTTGAGTTAGCCTCTATATTTTCTCACCTCTTTCATTGGCAATTGAATACTCTTTCAACGTTTACCTCAAAGATCTCAACATGCTGCCCTCTGAGGGCGGTGTGTGCCGAGTGTGTCATCCACTTGCCTAGCCATTCCCTCAAAAGTTGTAAAAAGACAAAGAATAGTTAGATACTAGTATTTGAGCCAGCGCTTTGTCGCGGGTTCTTACGTGTGTTTTTCCTATGTATATCACTGTTTCCAAAAAACAGTAAAAGTTTAAAAGAAATGTGCATTTGGTGATTTATCAAAAGTTCAGAAGAGTTTAGGGATTGTTTTTGTAAGGTGGATGTTTCTGAATAATTCATAAGAATGTAGGGGCCATAACTATAGAAAGAAGTAGAGTTTTTTTGCCAATCACACGATGCGACAGGTCCAATCTATTTTTTAATTGAATATAAAAATTATATTGATAAAAGACAGGTATAATTATAGTTGTTGGTAGAAAAATATATAAGGTCGGTAGTATTGTATATATTGATCTTGCAACGTGTATTTACAAAAACGTAGTTTTTAGGATAAAAATAAAAAGAAAAGGTTAAAGGGCCGCAAATGGCAAGTAAAAATAAAAAGATAATCTATTGTAAAGAAGGTATATGAACATGTGGATTATACGGGTAAAAAGCAAAAAGAAAAATAAAAAATGTTGCAAATGGTAACATTGTAGTTGTTCGTAAAAAAATATATAAAGTCGGTAACATTGTATATATTGATCTTGCAACATATATTTACTAAAACGTAGTTTTTTATGATAAAAAACGAAAAAAAAAAAGTTAAATGACTGCAAATGGCAAATAAAAACATAAAGGGTATCTATTGTGAAGAAGGTGTAATAACACTGAACACTTGGATTATAAGGGTAAAAAGCAAAAAAAAAAAACAAAAAAAAGATAGGTTGTAGATGACAGGTTAATTATATTCTAAGGATAAAAAGTGAAACAAAAGAAAGAAAAAAAGATTATAAATTATTATGAGTAGAATATGTAAGGAGCATTTCTGTAATTTATAAGAAAACAAATAGAAAAATATAAATTATTATGAGTAGAATATGTAAGGATCATTTCTGTAATTTATAAGAAAACAAATAAAAAAAAATTGTGAGTAAAGAAATCACGTGTGATTCTTCCGCCTTGTTAGCTACAGTGTGTATTTACCTTAATTCACCTCACAAACTCACAAACTCAGGTTGGTATTTTTTATATATTTATAATTCATTATTGGCTTGTACACTTGAGCTACTATTAGGGAGGTGTTTTTGAGTCAATAGGTTGAATCCGCCATTTGTGACCGATATATAACCCAAATACCATCATCATTCTTTATCAATTTCATTTCTACTTCTCTATTAATTTGCTTATCCCTGTAATGTTGAAACTAATTGCCGCCCCTGTATCTGACGCCTGGTCACGGTGGTGGGGATTTGGCTATGGCGATGAACTAGTCGCTAGTACCATTCTCATCATCGCCGCTATGTTTTCTATATTCTGGCTTGTATGGATCTTTTTATCAAAGGACACCCACCCGCCTCTGCCACCCGGCCCACGATCTCTGCCACTCGTCGGAAACCTCCTGTCTCTTGATCCAGAGCTCCACTCCTACTTCGCCACCCTTGCAAAAACCTACGGTCCCATTTCCAGGATCTGGCTCGGTAAAAGAGTGGGAATCGTGATCACCTCCCCGGCCCTAGCCCGTGAAGTTCTTAAACTCAACGACACCACCTTCTCCAACCGTGACGTTCCTGTTGCCGGCATGGAGTTGACGTATGGTGGAAACGACATCGTCTGGTCCCCTTATGGTGATCAGTGGCGGATGTTGAGAAAGATTTGTGTTCATGAAATGCTTAGCAACAAAACTTTGGATTCCGTTTACTCTCTCCGGCGGAAAGAGATCCGGAACACAGTTAACTACTTTTACCGCCGTGTCGGGTCTCCGGTGAACTTAGGCGAACAGATGTTTTTGACTGTGTTGAATGTGATTACCGGGATGATGTGGGGTGGCACCGTGAAGGAGGAGGATAGGGCGAGCCTAGGAGCGGAGTTCCGGCAAGTGGTCACCGAGATGACCGGATACTTGGGGATGCCGAACTTGTCCGACTTTTATCCGGGATTGGCCAGGTTTGATCTTCAAGGAGTTAAAAAAAACATGAAATTGTTGGCGAAGAAATTCGATGTAATCTTTGAGACGATGATTGATCAAAGGAGGAAGATGGGTGGCGATGAAAACTCGGATTTTTTACAGTTTTTGTTGCAGCTTAAAGACGACACAGATTCCAAAACACCATTCACAATGGCACATCTCAAAGCTTTGCTCATGGTAGAGATTAATTACAACTTATTAAACTAATTGACACCTTCATTTTCATCTAAATTTAAAACTCTTAATTTCAGGATATGGTGGTTGGAGGGACAGAAACGACTTCAAATACTGTCGAGTTTGCACTGGCTGAGATGATGAACAAACCGGAAATCCTGAAAAAGGCACAGCAAGAATTAGAAACGGTGGTCGGAAAAGACAACATAGTGGAAGAATCCCACATCAACAAACTGCCATATCTATACGCCATCATGAAAGAAGTTCTTCGTTTACACCCAACACTTCCACTGTTGATCCCACGTTGCCCTAGCGAATCATGTGTGATTGGTGGCTACATGGTTCCAAAAGGTGCTCGAATGTTCATCAATGCATGGGCAATACATAGAGACCCTACGATTTGGGAAAACCCATTGGAGTTTCGACCTGAAAGGTTTTTGGATAGCAAGTGGGATTACAATGGCAACGACTTCAATTATCTTCCATTTGGTTCTGGAAGGAGGATATGTGCAGGGCTAGCAATGGCGGAGAGAATGTTTATGTTTTTGCTTGCATCGCTTGTTCATTCTTTTGATTGGGAATTGGGTCCCGGAGAGAAACATGATCTTTCTGAAAAGTTTGGCATTGTGTTGAAGAAGAAAGTTGCTCTCATTGCAATTCCAACACCAAGATTCTCAAGCCCCACAATGTACGACTGAAGAAAGCTTCAAATGGGGTTATACTTGTAAGTGATATATGATTTTTCAATCGAAACCATTGCAAGTACTTTATACAATATGTCTAGATGAATATAGTTTTTTTTTTTTACTCAATAAAGATGTTAAAGATTTCAATGATTGTTAATAAATATTAAGAACTCGATAATAGATATCTTATACAATAATATAAAAATCGATATAATTAGAAACGTAATTTTTGTAAAAGGAAGAAACACAACTGGTGGGGCCATCTTACATATGATACGAAACTCATATATATAAAAGGTAGCACCCATAAAAGATAAAACAAAACGCAAGAGCAGCAAAAACAAATTCGAACTTCTTGCTGCCATTGTTGACTGGAAAAGTATTATTTAAGATTTGAAATGCACGCGAGAAACAAAAATAAACATAAAACGAATATATGAAAGCTAAAGGAGAGGCGTTTGATAAAAAATAAAAAATAAAAAAAATAAAAAAAAAAAAAAAAAGAAGGACATTCACAAAAATAACTATTTTTCTTAATTATATCAATCGTTTTGACTTTTGATCCTATCTTATCTTAGAGAAGCGAAAACGGACATCAATTTTGAAATTTTGTCAAATTTAATACATTGTGTTACGTTTGGAAAGATACAACTACCTTTGACCTAGAAAATATCTTTTTCAGGAATAATTGTTGACAAATAAAAATTATTAGCTTTGGAACATCCTTAGTAGGTAATCACCATTGAATTTCGAAATTCCTCCTCCGTAAAAGTTGACAATAAATTTTGCTAGTTCCAAAGTATTTCAATTTCGAAGTTTATTAGGTGCTAAATTGTGATTTATTTGGTTGTATAGTTGATAGTTTTGTAAATATACTATTCCTTCAACGTTGCCATAGGATGATGCGTTTATTTGTTGTTTTATTACTTTGTAGTTGTTATGTGCAAAATTTATCTTATGCCAACTAATTTTTTTTTTTTTTTTTTTTTTTGAAACGGCGAAATTTTATAAAAAAGAAACAAGGGCCGAAGCCTTACAAGGAAAAGACTTGGCAAACAACTAAGCTAAATCACAACCCCAAAGCAACACAAACCCTCACACCCCCCGCCCATGGCAAAGCTACAAGACACTAAACGGGGAACAACACCAATTCGCCCAATTACAATTGCCAAAATTACCCCTATGCTTAACTCATCCAAAGACCATAGTTATAATGTTGTCCACAACTTTAGAAATGGTTGTAGGCACCTGATTAAAAAGCCTATCATTCCGGCCCTTCCAAATACACCACAGACCTCCGTACAATATGGCAAGAAAGACCTTCCTTTTTTTTGGGCAGTTTCCCCACTTAGCAGCAAAATTCAAAGCTTCAGAAATCGAAGAGAAAGAGACGAAAGGGACATCACACCACTTAAAAATCCACTTGAACACTTCCTTAGCAAGATTGCAAGCAATAAGCAAGTGATCCGTATCATCCACACCATTAATGCAAAAGAGACACCTGGTAGAAGCAACACCCACACCCCTCCTTGAAAGAGCCATGGAGGAAGGGATACCATCCAAACTAGCCCTCCAAACAAAGCAGATTATTTTTAAGGGGACAAGATTCACCCAAACGGTTGTACTATTAGTCCCAACGGTGACTTTGGAGTCGATGAGCTGACGAATGTCTCTAACATAGAACTGCCCATCACTAGAAAGCTTGGATTTCCAAGAGTCAGGATCCGAGGACAAGGTAACCCCATCGAGGAGCCGATAGAGTTGGGCCAGTTCTGCCATCTCCACGGGAAGGCTGGGAATTTTCCTCCAAGCCCATAAAAAACCATTCGAAGAAAATCTTTCTGCCAGAAAACAAGACTTACGTTTATCTTGTTGTAAATCATACTAAAAGACACGTAAGGAAACCGACAAATAATATTGTGAATTATATGTCGATTAGTTGCGAATAATAAATTCAATTATTATTATTAAATTTACCAAGTTTCGTCTAGAAACCAGATCTATCCTTCTCGACTAGATCTGATTATAAGAAAGGTAGAAGAAGACTGTCCTGTTATTGGACGAATTAAACACAAGACAGAAAAGTAAAACCGACCTGTTGATTGCTGACTTGATCTTGAAGCAACTGCACGGATCAGATTCCTGTCCTTAAAGGTTTTTACTTCGCTTGTATAGGCTGTAAGCAACAGAGTAAAACCCCAGGATTTAATGCAGCTGGATCGATATTCCAACAGCACTGGAAATCGACAAACACAAAGCGACTACTCGGAAACTAGAAGAAAAACCGCAGAGAGAGGGAGAGCTTTCTGATTTTCATGAGTATTCATGTGGCTCCTAGGGAGCTATACTTATAGGTATTGTAACCCTAGAAGGCATCAAACGGGCCCCCATAGGCCGGCCCCAGAAAACCTAGGGCGACAGCTTGCTCTCCAAGCAAGCCGTTTCCTGATCCTTCTAGAATACCCTGACTTGGCCTCCACGAAGTCAACGACAGTCAACCATTTGACCTGGATCGGTCAAACCGACTTGACCCGAACTTGTCACAAATAAAAGCTCCTCAGCTCCAAAGTGCGCCTAAATCGCGCCATTTCGCGCACTCGCGGCGTCGGCTAGTGCTAGGCTAGGCTAGGCGCGCGCGTGGGCTTGGCCCAATCCTTTGATCCACTAAAGCCTTTGAAGGCTTACCAAGGGAATAGGCTTATAAACCCTCAAAAGTTTCTTCTCTCCACCAATGTGGGATACAAAGGAAATTGCCAACTTGCAATTCCTTTATATATAAAATTCCAACAATCCCCCACCAAGTTGGTAAGTTTCCTTTCACTCAGACAGATGATGTCACTCGGGTGTCACGAAGATTAAACCCTAGTTTAATGAGAACAAACAAGAAAAGACCGATTCAATGGTATCCTTATAGGTTTAAACCATGAACCTCAATGACCTCTCCGGTTTACCCCCACACACCACAAGTCATATTTGTGTTCTCCCTGAGCGCTATTATGGTCGTGCGCTATAAATCCTTTTCATGACCCTTTAGAAGATAAACCACTAATCTTCACTTGAGGCGGCACCACCTCTAGATCATATAGGCATAGTTTTACAACATCTTCGTTGCTTAGATGTCTCCAAAACTACGTTAAGAGTCGTAACTCAACCTCATTCTCGGCAATGACGCACTATCCTACCTCACATGGATCTATCATGAATGATAGTACCTTCTATCGTTAGTGATTTTGTTGTTACCCTTTAAACTTGAAAATTAGGAGCACTAATGTCAAGTTGGGTTTCCATCACTAAACGATTCTATTGTGGTTTTAGACCCATGACTCTCGTGGTAGATGTAACCAAATCTCTCGTCAGAGGTTTGGTAAACGGATCTGCCAAGTTCCTACTTGTCTTGACATAGACAACCTTGATGGTACCACTTTCAATTAGTTGTCTCACAAAATTGTGACGCAGACCTACATGTCTTGACTTCCCATTATATACCGCATTATATACTTTAGACAGTGTGGCCTCACTGTCACGGTACATGGGTATTGAAGGCATCGGAATATCCCACAAACGTATATCCATAAGTAGATCTCGAATCCACTCTGCCTCTTTGCCTGCTGCTGCTAAGGCAATTAGCTCAGCTTCCATCGTTGAATGAGCTATGCATGTCTGTTTCTTGCTCGCCCAAGAAATAGCACCACCAGCTAGAGTATAAATCCAACCACTTGTGGATTTTGAATCACTGGTGTGATCAATCCAGTTGGAATCAGAATAACCTTCAAGTATTCCATCAGATGACGAATATGTCAATTCAAAAGTACTTGTCCTTTTCAGGTATCCTAGTACTCTACCCACTGCTTTCCAGTGCTCCGTCCCTGGATTAACTGTATACTGACTCAACTTGCTTATAGCGAATGCGATGTCAAGTCGAGTGCAGTGAGTAGCATACATCATGCTCCCAACTGCACTAGCATATTCTAGTTGGGCCACAGCTCGACCAGAATTCACCTTAAGTTTCACACTTGAATCAAAAGGAGTGTTAAATTCCTTAATGTTCAAATGTTGAAACTTTGTCAGAATTTTCTCTATGTAATGAGATTGACTCAGAGAAATCTGAGCACCTGTCCTCTTCACCTTGATACCAAGAATAGTATCTACTTCTCCAAGATCTTTCATCTTAAAGTTCGAGGATAGGTATTTCTTCGTCTCAAGAATACCTTCTAGGTGAGTGCCAATGATCAACATATCATCAACATAAAGACATATAACTACTATGTAATCAGATGTATGTTTAGAGTAAATACATCTGTCAGCACTATTGTGCTGAAAACCAAAGGCAGTCACAGTGGTGTCAAATCTCTCATGCCACTGTTTAGGAGCTTGTTTCAACCCGTACAAAGACTTAACAAGTCTACATACTTTGTTTTCTTGTCCAGGTATTACGAAACCTTCAGGTTGCTCCAGGTAAATCTCCTCTTTGAGATAACCATTCAGAAAGGTTGTCTTCACATCCATTTGATGAATGTACAATCCCTTCAAAGCTGATATTGCTATGAGAGTTCTAATTGAACTAATTCTAGCAACTGGGGCATAGGTATCAAAATAATCGATCCCTTCTCGCTGCCTATAGCCCTTTGCAACCAACCTTGCTT
Source organism: Lactuca serriola (assembly GCF_051521515.1). NCBI lineage: Eukaryota > Viridiplantae > Streptophyta > Magnoliopsida > Asterales > Asteraceae > Lactuca > Lactuca serriola. The sequence continues at coordinate 5,199,456 of NC_136410.1, forward strand.
TATAAGCAGATATGGATCCATTAGGATGATATTTCTTCTTGAATATCCATTTGGATCCTATGGGTCTTCTCCCTTTGGGTAGATCAGCTAACTCCCAAGTTCCATTACCCATAATTGAATCCATTTCGTCATTGATTGCTTCCTTCCACAGAGGAGCATCCCGAGACATCATGGCTTCAGTAAAGGTCTTAGGATCATCATCCAAATTAATTGAAAGGATGACCTCTCTCGTCACTTTCTTTTGTGTTCCTTCGACCAAATAAGAATAGAAATCATCTCCAAAGGTTTTCTCAATTCTAGCCCTAGTACTTCTCCTTGGTTCCTCCACAATGGGAGGAGGTGGGAGTATTTCTCGAGAGGTACTTGTAGGTGTTGTATGACTAGAGTTTTCTTCATCCTTAGAAAACTTGTCCTCAAAGAATTCCACATCTCTGGATTCCACAACAACACCAGAATCAATATCTAGTAATAGGTAAGCCTTGCTATTTTGAGCATATCCAATAAATATACTCTTATTAGCTCGTGCTCCCAATTTGGTTCGCTTAGGATCGGGAGTCCGATAATAAGCAACACACCCCCACACTTTCAAATAGTCTAGGTTAGGCTTTCTACCTTTCCACAACTCATAAGGGCTTGTAGGAATCACACGACTAGTGATCCTGTTATGAACATAACAAGCAGTTAATAATGCTTCCCCCCACAGATTGTTTGGTTGACCCGATTGGTTCAACATACAGTTGACCATCTCAAAAAGAGTTCGGTTCTTTCTTTCAGCTAAACCATTATGTTGAGGGGTGTATGGTGATGTTCTCTCATGTTTGATTCCATTCTCTTCGCAGAATGTGTCAAACTCTTGGTTGAAATATTCTCCGCCTCTGTCCGAGCGAAGAATTTTGATGTGTCTTTCAAGTTGATTTTCGACCTCAGCCTTATATCGTTTAAATGCATCAAAAGCTTCATCTTTTGATCTCAGCAAATAAACATGTAGATATCTACTGAAGTCATCACAAAATGTGATGAAATACCTTTTTCCTCCTCGAGTAAGGATTCCATTTAACTCACATATATCAGAATGAATCAACTCAAGTAAAGATGTGTTTCTCTTAACTGATGGAAATGGTTTCTTAGTGAACTTTGATTTTACACATGTTTCACATTTTTCAAAATCTTTTGTGTCATATTTTAACATACCTTTAGATTGCATTTTTTCAATGTTTTTAACATTAGTGTGAGCTAAATGTTTATGCCATAAAGAAATTGAACAAACAATATAACCAGAAAAGTTCACTTCATTCACATTAGCAACCAATCCATCAATTACATCATTACCAACACCCGACACACTAGCAACACCACACTCAACACTAGGAACACTCACATTACCCTCATCACTAAGACACAAGCGATACATTCCTGAAGTATTGTTCGCCCTCCCAACATGTCTTCTGCCTTTAGTGATCACAATTTTGCCTCTCTCAAGCACCATCTTGAACCCACCCTTGTCAAACTTGTCCGCAGAAACCAAACCCTTCGAGATGGTAGGAACATGAAGAACATCTCGAAGAGTCACCCATTCACCATGTGTGAACTTCAACCGAACATCACCCTTTCCTAGAACTTCAGCTCTGTGGCCGTCAGCACAGACGACAACCGTCCCTTGTGGCATGGGGTGGTAGGTGCTAAAGCTTTCTCGATGCCCACAAACATGCACAGTGGCTCCAGTGTCCACGAACCAACCTCGAGCACAGATTGCTCAAGTAAAAGAGGAGATCATGAAAATCTCTCCAAGGTTCACACTGGCCACCATGTCAGTCACCTTCTTGACTGCGTGTGCAACCGATACTGATTTGCGATCTTTGCATTCTCTTGCATAGTGCCCAATCTCTCCGCAGACGTGGCAAGGACCGGCCCTTTTTGGCTTTGAGTTGGGATTCTGATGACCCGGTTTCTTGAAGCTTTCTTTCTTGGGTCCAAAGTTCTTCTTGTTCTGTCCCCCAGATTTGCCTTTGTGGCTAGAACTCCCAGCTGACACTTGATGCACACTTTGTCCAACTTTACCTTTCTTGTCCCTGATGCGAGTTTCCTCCTCAATGCGGAGGTGTTTCATCAGATCATCCAAGGAGTAGTCCTCAGACTTGTGCATCATTCTCTTAGAGAAATCTTTCCACGAGGGTGGCAGTTTTGCGATGATCGCACCAACCTGAAAGAGTTCTGGAAGAGAGATGGTGAGTGCGTTCAACTTGTTGACCATGACTTGGAGTTCATGCACTTGCTCCATAATCGATTTGTCATCAACCATTTGAAACTCAAGGTACTTGGACACAAGGTACTTGTTAGTACCTTCCTCATGTGCCTTGTACTTAAGTTCCAATGCATTCCATAGCTCTTTTGGATCTTTGACTGGCGAGTAAAGATCATAGAGCCGATCAGATAGGGAATTCTTGATGTGACCCACACACAATTCCTCGGATTCTCTACGCAGAATCCTTTGCTTTTCCAGTTCTGCAATGACCGCTGGGTCCACAGATTCCCCTTCCTTGGGAATTGGATTATCTGGAATTGGTGGCAGTTTTGGGTCCAACACAAAGGAGAGCTTCAAGACATGAAGCATGAACTTGACCTTTTCGGCCCAACGAGTGTAGTTTTGACCATCAAATTGGTCAAGTTTGGCAAACTCTTGGTTCATGAAGTGGAGGCTAGCAGTAGTGTCCATTAGTCTGTTGATTGATCACAAAGTATAAAAACCTTTAAGATTGTTGTAAATCAAACTAAAAGACACGCAAGGAAACCGACAAATAATATTGTGAATTATATGTCGATTAGTTGCGAATAATAAATTCAATTATTATTATTAAATTTACCAAGTTTCGTCCAGAAACTAGATCTATCCTTCTCGACTAGATTTGATTATAAGAAAGGTAGAAGAAGACTGTCCTGTTATTGGACGAATTAAACACAAGACAGAAAAGTAAAACCGACCTGTTGATTGCTGACTTGATCTTGAAGCAACTGCACGGATCAGATTCCTGTCCTTAAAGGTTTTTACTTCGCTTGTATAGGCTGTAAGCAACAGAGTAAAACCCCAGGATTTAATGCAGCTGGATCGATATTCCAACAGCACTAGAAATCGACAAACACAAAGCGACTACTCGGAAACTAGAAGAAAAACCGCAGAGAGAGGGAGAGCTTTCAGATTTTCGTGAGTATTCATGTGGCTCCTAGGGATCTGTATTTATAGGTATTGTAACCCTAGAAGGCATCAAACGGGCCCCCATAGGCCGGCCCCAGAAAACCTAGGGCGACAGCTTGCTCTCCAAGCAAGCCGTTTCCTGATCCTTCTAGAATACCCTGACTTGGCCTCCACGAAGTCAACGACAGTCAACCATTTGACCTGGATCGGTCAAACCGACTTGACCCGAACTCGTCAAAAATAAAAGCTCCTCAGCTCCAAAGTGCGCCTAAATCGTGCCATTTCGCGCACTCGCGGCGTCGGCTAGTGCTAGGCTAGGCTAGGCTAGGCGCGCGCGTGGGCTTGGCCCAATCCTTTGATCCACTAAAGCCTTTGAAGGCTTACCAAGGGAATAGGCTTATAAACCCTCAAAAGTTTCTTCTCTCCACCAATGTGGGATACAAAGGAAATTGCCAACTTGCAATTCCTTTATATATAAAATTCCAACATATCTAAGGCATATAAGTTAGGAAACCTTAAAGCCAAATTTCTGTCACCAATCCAATTGTCAAGCCAAAACAGGGTATTCCGCCCCGACCCAATTTTGGTAGATATGAAATGATAAAAGTCGAGGCCCATCTCTCCCAAAATTCTCGAAATAGATACCAGATTATTCCAAACACCAGGGATAGATCTCTTGGACAGATTATAAATTGGTTTGCGAGAAAGATTATGAATCCCGCAAATAACTTGCTTCCATAGAGAAGAGTTCTCCGATTTTAACCTCCATATCTATTTACATAATAAAGCAATATTAAGGCTCTTAAGGGAGCCAACACCTAGACCACCCAACTCCTTATCCGCAAGAACATGCTTCCATGCAACCCAACAGATTTTGTTTTTCTCGTCCGTCCCACCCCATAGGAATCTTCTGTGAATCTTCTCCAACAAATCAATAACGGAATTAGGGGCCTTAAAGATCGAAAAATAAAACAAGGGCATGCTTCCAAGAAGCGACTTAACCAAAGTCAATTTGCCTCCAAAAGAGAGGGTCTTGGATTTCCAACTCGAAAGCTTACCTTGCACCTTATCAATAACTGGTTTCCAATTTCTTTTAAGATTCATGTTAGCCCCAATGGGAACACCCAGATAAACGAATGGGAGGTTGGCAGCTTCGCACCCCATAATATTTGCGCAACTTACAACATCATAATTGTCAATACCTATCCCATAAACCTTTGACTTGTGAAAGTTAACATTTAAACCAGACACCACATGAAAACATTTAAGGGTTCTGGAAAGGTTCTTGAAGTTTGAAAGGGACCAGTCACCGACAAATAAAACATAATCCGCGTAAAACAAATAAGAGATGGAGGGACCATTGTTTGGGAGAGAAATACCTGAATAAAAGGAATTTTGGATCGCCGATCTCATAGCAACATTAAGGCCTTCCATAGCAATGATGAAGAGAAAAGGTGATAGCAGATCACCTTGACGAACTCCTTTAGTGATGGGGAATTCTTTTGTAGGAACACCGTTGATTAGAACAGACGCCCTAGAAGAAGCAAGGGAACCTCGAATCCAAAACCTCCATCTATTTCCAAAGCCCATTTGATACATCACCGAATCCAAATAATTCCAATTTATGGAATCAAATGCTTTATCAAAATCTACTTTAAAAAGAAAGGTTCCTCTTTTAGAATGTTTCGCCCAACTACATATTTGTTTATAATCATGGGCCCATCCAAAATGTTACGACCTTCAATGAATCCCGATTGCACTTCATCAATCACGTTGCCTATCACGCGCTTTATCCGGGCAGCAAGGATCTTGGAGATAATCTTATGAAGGCTGCAAATCAAGCTAATGGGGCGATAGTCATTGAGGGTAAGTGGATCCTTCACCTTAGGAACAAGAGTGATAAAATAGGCGCTGCAACCTCTAGCTATTCTGCCACCGGCTTCAAAGTACTTAACAAAGTTCATTATGTCATCTTTCATTAGCCCCCAATATTGTTTGAAGAATTTAAAGGAATAACCGTCCGGCCCTGGCGCCTTTTCCCCTCCACAACTCCAAATAGCATCTTTAACCTCCTCCAAAGTGAAGTCTTGTTCCACAAAATGTGAATCAACTGGGTTAAGTTTTTTAAACTTATCATTCAGAAGAAGAGGCCGAACAGTATGTTTCTCATGAAACTTCTCACTAAAAAATCTACACGTTTCTTCCTTGATGGTATTAGCATCCGTAACCCAAGAACCGCTCACCATCAAACCATGAATACTACATCTCCTGTATTTTATCTTCAACGAGCTGTGAACAAATTTTGAGTTCTCATCTCCATCGACGAGCCATTTAACTTTAGCCTTTTGCTGTAAATCAAGTTTTGTAAGCTTTTCTAATTCTAAAATCTTCTGTCGACTATCCTTTAGAGAATTAATCTCCTGGTCTGAAAGTAGCCTAGACTCGACAGCCAAATCAAGGTTGTTAACCTTAGATTTGAGATCATGGTGAGTCTTATTTTCCTTTTCGAATTCCACCCTTCTCCATTCTTTGATGGCAATTTTGACTGCCTTCAGCTTCCTAAGGAGGAGTTTGTCAGGCCGCCCACCTCCCCTGAATTCAGACCATGCCTTGACAACCACATCATCAAAACCAGCGCGGAGAAGCCAGGAGTTGTAGAAGCGAAATGGGGGAGGCCCAAAGTCAATGTAGTTGGTTTGAAGAATGACATGAGAGTGATCCGAAAATTCCCTAGGGAGCGCCAGTGTAGAGGCAGAAGGAAAAGCACTCATGAAGTTGGGGCACACAAGCACCCGATCTAATTTACTCAGCTTGAATCCGTCGTCGCAGAAGTAGGTAAATCTTCTACCCCCCCCCCCCCCCATATTCAGATCAAGAAGACCTGCCTCATGGATGAACTTATTAAATGCAACGACAGTATACGGGTAGAAAATTGAATTGAATCTTTCATCAGGTTTACGGACCGCATTAAAATCACCGAAGATCACCCCAAGTTCCAGGCCTAGAACTAATCAAATTAAGTAAGTTATCCCACATCATCTTTTTTTCTCCTAAATCTTGAGGGGCGTAAACATTAACAACAATAGTTTCACCTATAATACCATTACAGTACCCCACAACAGCAAGAAAATGACGGTTCTTTATGCTTGCAATTTTTTGAAAAAAATTGATATCCCAAAAACTCACCAATCCCCCCGAAAAACCATAGGACTCCACCCATTCAAAATCAAAATCACTCGACCCCCAACATTGCTCGATTACAGTACTGGAAACAATTGAGACCCTAGTTTCCTGAATACCACAAAAGGTTAACTTGTGCTCTCGTCTCAGCCGATTGACCCAATCAAGCTTGTGGGGATTACCCACACCCCTAATGTTAAGAGACATCAAATTCATTGGACAGACTTTTTACCTCCATCACCGTAATAGGCCCGCTCAAAGGCATTATTTCCTTCTGCAATTTGAAAACCCAATTGATTTCCAACTTCAATAATGCGATCGTGCTTAGAGATGGAAAGGGAAGAGACCTCCCTGCCATTATCTTGTTCTTCCATATCCATCTACTTCGCATTTCTTAAGTTTCTACTCTTGTACTAGCATTTCTCACTATACCCCCGTTTTTACTCTGATTTTAGAAACATGAGACCACATAATGAGCTTGCAAAGTTCATTGTCTCTTTAGTCCCTGATACTTCACTCAAGACATAACTCAGCAATCAACATACATGAATCAAATGATTATGCTCAAAAGTCTTTAAAAAAAATTAAAATAATAAAAAAATTAAAAAATTAAAAAAAAAAAAAAAAAACCTTAAACATTCCTCACTATTTAAAAATGTATTTTCGTACATAAATACTTAATGCATACAATACTTCATACATATAATTCACATAGAGATACAATTATAAGAAATCAATTAACGCCAAAAATAAGTTTAACGACATGTATGTTTGAGAATAACTTATATGGATGTGAATTAAGCAATCGGCATTAAATCATCTCATTTTTGTATTTGAAAATATCAAAATCCTAAGCATCATCTTTGCTCGTTTAAGCGTCCTACAAGGTCGAGGTTTAAATCAGGTTTTAGCTTTGGCCATAGGTAGAATAATTTAGGAATAGTTTAGTATATATTTGCCGTGTTTAAAAAAATTGATACCGTATAGTATTTATCTCGTAAATAAACATTGATAAAATGTAGTCGTCTTAAATATATCTATTCCGACAATTATGGCCATTTAATTTATTTTATTAGAATGGCCTAATTCCAATTCAAAATTTAATCCATTAATTAACTGGCTGACAATACAACCCAAAGAAATAAACTAGTAAAGCGATCCATATAACTGCCTATCTAAATTGTTTGGTATATAATAGACTATAACTGTTGATTTGCAAAATTCTAATTATCCATAAATTATATGATAGAATTTTATACTAACTAGATGGGGAGCCCCGCGTTGCGGGGGATAGACCTAGACAGCTCCGATCATTTTGGTCACTTTGTGCTTGTTATCGATAGAAAGGATGACATAATAATTTCGTTGTCTTATTTAGATATTCTTGCATGTATAATTTCTTTGTGGAACGTGATGGCTTCACTATGAATTCTGTACAAAATATTAATATGGGCTTACATATTGCTATTATCTAGAAAAAAAATATAACTATGTTGTTATTATGGGTTTACATATTACTATTAGACGTGAAAAATGTAAGTATGTTGCTATTATGAATTAAAATAGTCTAAGTTTACGGGGAAAAAATGCTACTAAATTTGGAACTTGGGTCGTAACTTCAACACAACAAAATTTTGAATAACATGATAAATATGGTTCGGATAAGAAGGTATTAAATCATAAGTAGAAGAAGAGGCTGAAATTTTTTAGAGCATCAAGTTCATTTCACCACTTCTCCATATAACAGCTAACCAACACCAAATTGATTCAAAATTTGATACATTTTCTTCTATTCCTGGACCATTTGCATGGATCTTTTGTAGTCTAGTTTTGGTATTTCCATTTCCATTTCAGAAGCTCTAGAATAACCATCTTGCTAAGAAAAGTTATGAAATGATTAAATGTAAGAAGTAGTATTGTTTATATGATAAATATAATATTAAATTGATAAGATAAAAAATAACTGATATTAACCTGAAGGTCATTAATCCGATTGTTCATTGAATGAAGAATGGTGTAGGTGGTCGCATCATATGAATTGGATCGAGGAGTGATGAATGCATTAGGCTCTAAGTGTTCATCTATTGATGTGTATTTCTGAAAAAATTGAATTTTATTAATATAATAATAGTGTGCAGGGTCAATATGGTCCTAAAACTGTAAAGAAATTAATCTTATTAATATAAAAAGTATGGTCCTAAAAATGCAAATATTTATTTTCTTAATATTAAAACAGTGTGGAGGGCAAAAGTGTCAAAATGACAATGCAACCCCTTAACTAAGATGTTTTTTAGGCTGAAAACAATCAGCTTTGGTGAAGCAGACAATGAGTTGCTGCAGGAAGTCATAAAATTAGGTAAATATCCCTAATGTTAATAAAATTGGTATATGATTATCTTATATACGATAAACATAAAATGTTATTTGAAAGAAGACAATATTTTAATCATTTTAAAAAAACATACTGTATGAAAATCTATCACGTAAAAAAAAACAAATTTCTTATTGAAGTTATAGAAAAATGGTCTTATCAAAACAACATATGAAAATCAAATGTTTTCCTTAAAAACAACTATTTATTTCATTAGTTATTCAAATAATTCAAAATTATTAAATATTGAAGCGACTACTCTTTTAATTGTTATAATTTTAAAATTTAAGTATAAGTATATTCAATTATTTATGTATTTCATTACCATCTATTTTAGCTAATTATCTAGCAGGACATTGGTTTCTCTGCATTGACATTGAAGCTATTAACATGAGGTGTACACAGATATGTTAGACAACAAATTAAACCACATAATGAGTTTTTTTATTTCTTATATAAGAGTATAACCATGAATCCATATAATTTTTTTTTCTTATATATTTTCTTGGACTTATAAGGAAGATATAGATCGAGAGTATAGTATAAAAAAATTAGTGCAAAAAAAAGCAACTTACTTGATATTGTAGGGCAGTTTCGCGTCCTTCAATGATGTCGTTCAGTAATGGAAGATTTTCATTTTCACTCTTTAAACATTGATAAAAAAAATTGTTATGGTCACAAAAAATTCACTATTATACATTTGTAACTTAAGCATAGCAAAATTCAAGTCAAAAATGGCAGTTGCCTACATTTATCGTAATAATCAATCTGTGAAATCATTTAAACAAACCTTAAACCTCACCTTTTATTGCTTGTACAAGTCAATAAGGAGTTAAAAAAAATTTGTTTTTCTGCAGCAAATGGATTGTTTGAATGAGAGCATATGACCATTTTACTCTTCTTTTCAAAAGAGGTAGTGTAACATCCCCCTCTGGCACGTATCACAATATTGTCTGCTTTGGGCCACTCGGCACGAGGACTTTCCAGGGGGTCACCCATCCTGGTACTACTCCCGCCCGAGCACGCTTAACTGCAGAGTTCTTATGGGATCTGCTGCCCTCACGGCTTTAAAACGCGTTGTGATAGGGAAGATATCCACACCCCTTATAAGGAATGCTTAGTTCTCCTTCCCAGCCGATGTGGGATCAGATCTAACCCACTTTCACCCCTCATTATAGGGTTCGACGTCCCCGTCGAACACATCGACCCGTGCCCTGGCTCTGATACCATTTGTAACGACCCAAAAATCACATACTAAAAATTTCTTTAAAAACATTACTAAAATCATATTTATAAAAACTGTATCATAAGTTATAACATAATTTCTCGAGTATTAATTCAAAACATAATATCATTATCAGATTCAAACATTCCCAGGCTAACTGACTATGGTGTGTGCACTGCAATCTTCCCGAGCTCCTCCTTTGAAAACTGAGTACCTGAAACCAAAACTGAAAACCATAAGCACGAAGCTTAGTGAGCTCCCCCAATCTACCACATACCATACAATAACATATAAAGCACATACTGGGCCTTGTCCACTGCATCGGACCGAAGTCCGGGCTAACTGGGGCCTTGCCCCCTGCATCGGACCGAAGTCCGGACTAACTGGACCTTGTCCCCTGCATCGGACCGAAGTCCGGACTAACTGGGACCTTGTCCCCTGCATCGGACCGAAGTCCGGGCTAACTGGGACCTTGTCCCCTGCATCGGACCGAAGTCCGGGCTAACTGGAGCCTTGCCCCTTGCATCGGACCGAAGTCCGGACTAACTGGGACCTTGTCCCCTGCATCGGACCGAAGTCCGTGCTAACTGAACAGAACATAGCATAAACATATCAACTAGCATGAACACACGTATACTGCATACTACATCGGGCCGTAGCCCGGAACACATAACACATAAATCCTGTCTGAGCCACGAAGGCATCAAACATGCTAACTACTGCATCGGATCAAATCTGGAAACTACTACTAGCTAAACGGGCCGGCATTGTGGCCTTAGACCCGTTCCTACTGGAAGAAAACTCACCTGAGACTGCTGAACTGATGCCGCTAATCCTTTTGACTACTACCCGACCTCTGACTCCGAACTGCTGCTTCACTAGCTCTTCGAGCTACCAATGTCATTATAACACTTGGTCCAACTGACCTCCAAAGGTCAACTAGGTCAACTCTAGTCAAGGTCAAACTCCTGGTCAAGGTCAAACTTTCAGGTCAACCCTACTCGCCGAGTCCACCTAATAACTCGCCGAGTTCATATGCTCAGGGTCTTTCTATTCGCGACTCGACTCGCCGAGTCAGCTATTCCCGAGTCCTGACCTGTCCAACTCGCTGAGTCTCCACCCGACTCACTGATTCGAGTTTCAACTCGAAGGGTTTGGGGTTTCGCGACCTGACTCGCCGAGTCCAAGAATAGACTCGCCGAGCCCAAGGCAATCTTCAACCAACTCGTCGAGTTGTTCTTCCAACTCGTCGAGTTCATGCCTAACTTCATCCGACTCGACGAGCTGTTCATCCCACTCGTCAAGTTTCTCCTCATCTTCAAGCTACTCGCCGAGTCTATTCAGTCCTTAATCCATGCAGTGGCTTTTCGAGCCAAACAGGGCTTCCAACTCATAGATCCATACTTTTAAGGCCTATCCCCCACGTAAAGTGGCAAACTTTACGTGTAGATTAAGAGATCTAGGCTTAAAACAATCCAAACTAGGGTTTAAGACAAAGAGGCTTCACTATCAACCCAAGAACAGATGCTTTATGACTTTCTAGGCCAAGATACACTCAGATCTGAAGTAACAACTTCAGATCTAGGCTTCTAACTCGAAATAGTTCTTAAGCATGGCATAAAATCCCCAAATCACATAGCCAAGGTTGATCTATTACACAAAAGAGGGAAGGTAACGATTTATTACCCTTAAATGCTCAGAAATGTTCCACCAACTCTGGATCCAAGGCCCCCTTCTTGCTCCACAAAGACTAACTTCTCTCTCAAGCTCCAAAAGCTTCACTAAAGGTAGATCTTGCTCCAAAACGATTATGGCGGCTAGGGTTTAGTGTTCTGTGTTAGAGAGGCAGTAAAGGAACCCTAGGGGAGAGAATGAGACGTTTAAATAAGCTCCAAGTCCCGGATTTAGGGTTTTCCTTGCTCAGACCAGACTCACCGAGTCACCTTGGCCGACTCGCCGAGTCGGTCGCTTACACCTCAACCCGGATCCCGCTCGGACTCGCCGAGTCCCTCCTTGGACTTGCCGAGTCTCCCCTTAAAATTGGGGTTTTCTTTCTTTTCTTGGCTTTCCAAACTTTGGGTGTTACAGGTAGTGCTAAAGTTACTGTTTGTTTTGTTGCATTAATTCATTGCTTTGATCCAACAGGTACTTTGATTCTGTTCAACACCAATGTAAAGTTTTTCAAAAAAAAAAAATAAAGTTTCAATAATCAAAATGAAGCAGATAAATAACAAACTTCATTTATTTTATTGATATATACAGATGTATTTCAACAACAACTAATTAATACTATAATTACATATAGGAGTCTGACCTTGGCACTTGCCCCTGAAGTTTTCATATAATTATCAGGAGTAAAATTCTAAAAATAGCTCAAGACATATATGCTAATGTCATCTAAGTGAAGCACGATATATCCATCCACTGCAGCAATGCATTCATGTTAGGTCAAAATATGGTTTATACTTTACTTTTCTGAGCAATTATATTTTTGTGTAATATTTATGAATTTTCGGTCTAGTTTACGGCCGTAAACACCTTACGGCCGTAAACTCATTTACGGCCCATTTGTTTCCGGCCCATATCCAACATGTATAAATAGAGGTGTTAGGGTGAGTAGTAGAGATTGATGAACACGAAGTAGTTTACGGCCAGAGAGAGAAATTGTGTGTGTGAATCTTTTGTATCCGGATTATAATTCATATCAATACATACAAGATTCATATTAATTCTTCTTCTCCTTCTCTTCTATTTTTGATCTTACATCATCCGTTTGATTGGGATTTCGCACCATCAAACGGATCTGACTGATACACGGACAATTTAGGGACTTACAATTGGTATCAGAGCCTAGTTGTATCAGTCAAAAGGATTATTGTTTCGTCTGGAATCTGAATAATTGGTGTTTACGGTCCAAGCTTACGGCCGTAAACTCCGAGTTCTTGGTCCGTAAACTCTATTTGGAGCAATATTTGATCTTATTTTCGAAATATTTTTGCGTTTTTGGATAGATCTCGCAAAAATAAGGGGGGTTTGTTCTTCGTGTTTTTCATAAAAACGGGTTTTTGATCGAGTTTTGGGAGCTTCAAAGTCGAAAAATCGCTGTTTTTCACGTAATCTTGAAGGGTTTTCGGTCGAAGCTTACTGCCGGAAACAATTCACGGCCGGAAATTGTTCACAGCCGGCGGCGGCGTTTTCGTTTACGGCTAGGGTTCACCAGATTTTACGGCCAATCGGAGTTCTCGGCCGGAAATAGCTTACGGCAGCGACTTGCGGCTAGGCGGCTTGCGGATCGAACCGGTGGAGCGTGGCATGAAGAACGGCTCGACTCAGGGTCTCTTGATTTGCGCCTCGCATTAAAATTGAAGCGCGATTGGGGTTGCGGAGAATCGAACCCGCGACATCCATATTATAAGTCAGCGCGCCTTGCCAACTCCTCCAACAGAACACTTGTTGATTTCATTCCGATACTTTAAACTTAACCATTCCCAGTCGCACCAATCTTTCGCATCTTTGTCATTTTCAGCCCAAATTTGATTTTCTTTTAATTTTAAACTCCTTTTTCATCCAAAATTTTAAAAAAAAATTTAAAAAATAATAATAATAATAATAATAATAAATTGTTTTTATTTTATTTTTGACTTTTTATTTCAGATTTTGATTTTGACTTCCAAGTTTGACCTTTGACTTTAAACTTTGACTTTTTCGTTTAATTTTTTTTAAAATTTTCAAATTTAACTTTTCGGTTTGACTTTCAAGTTTGATTTTTTTTTCAAGTTTGACTTTTTCAAGGTTGACTTTTTCATGGTTGACTTTTGAGTTTGATTTTTTTTATTTTTGATTTTTAAGTTTTATTTTAGCTTCTAGTTGTGTTTTTTTTTAATTGATTTTAAGGTCTACGAGGGAATTTGAAAACATGAAAGAGAGTCGTCAGGAGACGTTAAGACAAAATTTCAACTTTTTCGATTTTATCCCTGGAGAAACCCTCGAAACTCAGTTGCAGCGATTTACTACACTCACTACTGAGATGAATATAGTCGGGATCTTCTTGACTAAGTCCGAGATAAACAAAAAGCTATTGAATTCACTTCCAAAATCGTGGGATATGAATGTAGCCATCATCAAGAAGACAAAAGATCTCAATCGTCTTAGTATTGCTGAAGTAATTGAAGAGCTTGACGCTTTAAAGAGTTTTGTAAACCTTCCGGTCAATGAAGTGTCATGTTATCATTCATGTGAAGTTTCATGTTCTCAATCATGTGAAGATACGATTAAATTTCTTCGGGATCAAATTGATTTATTTAAAAGAGAAGTTGAGGACCTAAGATATGAAGGATATCAACTCAGGAAAGGACAGAAACCCCTGAAGGCTGAGTTAGAAGCTAAAACCAAGGACTTTAGGAAACTTCAGGAAGACTACAGTAACAAATGTGAAAACTATGATTATGTAGTCAAAAAAAATGTTGAGCTAGTGGCTGAAGTTGAATCTTTGAAAGGAAAGTTTGAAACCGTCAAACTTGATGTTAGAAAATATGATTTCTCAAGTGAGGTGGTTGCAAATATGATAGACCAAAGCATGCAGTTTAAAAGGAATCAAAACAAGGGTCTAGGATATGATAGTGTACCTCCTCCTTTCAATCATAACTACACATCCATCCCCATGACAAAGAAAGAAATTGACAAGGAGGCACATCTTCAATATGGAAAACGAGCTGGATTTGTGTCAGGAGGAGTTATTAATTTTGAAGATACTAATGTTGCTACTTTATGTGCAGGTAAAGTAGCAGAAGATGAGAACAAGGAGAACACTATTGAACAAACCGATGACTCCTTGAACTCTGAATCTGTTGCTTCGAACTCAACTGCTTCTGATCAACCTGCAGTTGAAAAATACAGGCCACCAATTTCAACGCAACAGAGTTCTTGTGGCAAGTGTGCATGTGGGAACAACAAGAAACGAGACAAGGTTACGCCACCAGGGGCAGGAAGAGACAACTCCCCAGTGAAGAAAAGGACATGTATTCACTGTGGAACACCTGGACACATTGCCAGAAATTGTCCTAATCGCGCGTATGTTCCCTACTACGCACAAGGCTGGCAGAACGCGTCAAGAGGGAGACACTCCAAAAGATACCCCTCGAGATCATGATCAGACATTGACGACTGGAATGCCAAGAAGGCCAAGAATTCAACTCCCAAGGCCAAGCATCCAACCCACAAGGCAAAGAATTTGAATCCCAAGGGCAAGAAGGGAATGCCGGCCAAGAAGCCCAATCCAAGAGATGCTCCTGTGAAGCCAAGACCGGTTAGGTCAAAGTTATCTCGGCAGCCGGCTTCAAGTTCCAAATCAAGTGCCGAGCCACCCATCGGATCGAAAAAGAAATGGGTTAAACCCAACTACAAATGGGTTCCGAAGGCTCAAACTCCCAAAATTCCTAATGCTTCTAACGTTTCTACATCTTCTGTTTGTGATAAACAGGATATGTCATGGGAGAGAGTATCGTGCGTTGATGACAAAGGTCGACCCAGTTTTAAAATGGATTGGGTTCCAAAGACCAACTAATCCCGCTCTGTGTCGGAGCAGCTATGGAGGCGTATCATCAAACTTCGGTTTGTTGGTAGTGGCTGTTCCAGGCACATGATAGGGGACATCTCTCAACTGTACAACATTCAGACCTTTGTTTGAGAGTATGTGTCCTTTTGCGGGAAAGGAAGAAAGGAATGGATCACATGGGGTTTGTGCTTAAAGACATGAAGAATTTTTGGATCTGTTATGAGGTTATGCTTGCTGTTCTCAGACCTTCTGAATGCAGATTCAATCGGTGAATTACGATTTGCGTTTTCTTCTCTATACTCTTGAGTTTTTCTTACTCTGATTCGTTTCAAAAATAAATTTTTGTTTTAGGATAATTTAAATTTGCGCATTTACTTTCGTTTCTCTCCTATGCACAAATTTAGGGGGAGAAATAAAAACAAAACAAAAATTAGAAAATTTTAATTTAAATAAAAAATCCAAAAACATTAGAAAATCAGAAAATAAAAAATATGGTGTTAATGGAATGTGCTTGCAGGAGATGTTTTGGGAAGTGATGTTATCTAGTGATAACAGGCAACCTGAGTCTGCGTAACGTACCCGAAGTTGAAGGGTCTATGCTCTGGTTTGATGCGTCGGTAGGCATAAAAAATTTTAAATGGACATGACTAGGCAGAGTTGAACTTAGGAAATTTATAGACTTGACAAATCTTGACCTAGTTAGATACGTTCAGCCTGACAACACGACGCTCGGATAGGTTGAGCAGGGAGATATATATGGGAATCTACTCGTCACATTAAATGAACCCGTACTTGGAACCGTGGTTTAACTTTTCATCGATGTGCGGATTCTGTCTTTAATTCCGGTTGGATGGGACGACTGGTAAATTCCGATAAATTAGGTATGTAGAATATCATTTTCTTTCTTTCCGTTTGCTAGTCATATGTTGTCTCCTTTGTGCGACTTCTAATCCGACCTGGTACAAAACATATGCAACTCTATTTCTCTGCAGGTTATATATATGTGAAATATTTCTTATCAGTTATTCATATGTTGTCTCCTTTGCGCGACTTCTAATCCGACCTGGTACACAGCATATGCAACCTTCTTCTTCTCAACCCCTCTGAAGTAGTTAGCAATAGAATTCTGAATCTCTTCTCTCTCTGAATGGTTGTCTGCTCACCCGGTGTAAGGAGTATTCTGGAAGTTCTTGATGGCTAGGGCATATCAGGAAGTGGGAAACACGTTCCAGTACAATTAAAATTGAACACTCAAAGATTGTCTATAGATCTCGCTGTTCAATTTAGGTGGACAACAATATCCCTGGTCGTCGTCAGATAAATGGTCCTTAGATATAATATCTAAGAAATTAGGATCAGATATAATTTTTAGGAACTTAAGTTCACCTTGTCTTGTAACAAATAGTATGTCCTAAATTTGTCACAATTTTTCGTGTTTAAGTGGACAACAATACCGACGATCGACCAGACAAAGATGTGAATATGGAAGGTACCGACAAGTGGATAAAGGTTGTCTAAAAACTTTGATCTCAAATCTCTCTTAAAGTTAGATATCATTTTATTTTTGTTAAATTTGTCATAGTTTCTTCTAATTTAAATATTAGAGGAGAATTAAAAATTAAAAATTAAAAAAAAAAACAAAAACAAAAAAAATCAAAAATTAAAAATCCAAAAATATTTTTGTTTCTGTTTTAATTTGTGTGCTAAGTTTTCTTTTAGTTTTGTTTTTGTCTTGAAAAGTGATTTCAAGTATAGATAAGACTCATGGAGTTTGTGTTGAAGATTTCTGAGCCAAAGCCTCGTCCGTGAGCATCGAAGAATTCTCATTCGAAGGAGCAAGAAATGAAGATTATTCTTTCGACATTCAATCTTTCAACCCCAGAAGCAAGGTGAAGTTGCAATTGAAGATTATATGACGGATTGCATTGAAGCCTCCTCAATCAGTCTGCCGCTATCGTTGTACCTGCTGAAGCGATCGAGAAGATTTGTTCTCTCTGAAGAGTCTCAAGCTGAATGCGCCATCTTTCAAGAATCAGTACAAGAAGCCTCCTCACCCAACGTGCATTCAATGCCAAATTCTGAAGAAAAGCCCAACTACTCAAGATGAAGTCATTCATTGAAGATTCATCAAGTTCATCTTGAAGTCGTGAAGAATTTGAAGATTAATGCTGAAGCCAAGTTCTCAATGAAGATTATCAAGAAAGCCAGCTAATTTTTAGGGGGAGCTTGTTGGGTCAATTAAGAAAAGAAAGCTATAAACCAAGGGGGAGATTGTTAGGTCAAAATATGGTTTATACTTTACTTTTCTGGGCAATTATATTTTTGTGTAATATTTATGAATTTTCGGTCTAGTTTACGGCTGAGTTTACGGCCGTAAACACCTTACGGCCGTAAACTCATTTACGGCCCATTTGTTTCCGGCCCATATCCAACATGTATAAATAGAGGTGTTAGGGTGAGGAGTAGAGATTGATGAACACGAAGTAGTTTACGGCAAGAGAGAGAAATCGTGTGTGTGAATCTTTTGTATCTGGATTATAATTCATATCAATACATACAAGATTCATATTAATTCTTCTTCTCCTTCTCTTCTATTTTTGATCTTACATCATCCGTTTGATTGGGATTTCGCACCATCAAACGGATCTGACTGATACACGGGCAAATTAGGGACTTACAATTCAGATGAAGTCACCCACTTTTGAGAAGGAGATGGAAGACAATTAAAGACTTCTATAGATAGGTGTTTGGTAAGATGCAACATAGATCCTTTCTCTTGTTAATTCCATTACGGAAAATCTGAAACACAAATTAGTGAAATCATTATATGCAAAGACAGACACAAATTTCTAAAATCATAACTTTGGTGTGAATTCAAATTGTAGATGTTACCTAATTATGGTTGCTTTGGTAATCCCTGTAAGGAAGGCTGAAACACAAATTTGTAAAATCATTATATGCAAAGCATACCCTGCTGACATAACTGTAAGCACAGGGAACTATCCCTTCTTTAAAAACCTTTCATTCGGTGATATATACACTCTGAAAAAATAAAATAATAAAATTTAATTTATAGATATTAAATATTAACATATATAGTTAGACTTGAAATTATAATTACTGACTCCATAAGGTACCACAAATATTGATAACAAAAATCATTATAATGTAACATACCTTTTTATTCTTCGTTTGGTATTACTCCCCCTTGTGTTAGGAAGACATTCATCTCTTTGAGATATATTTTTTCAGACGCCTTTGATCCCTAATTGTCGAGCACAAGCAAGGTATCAATTTATGGAAACAAAATCGATTGTATGATATGCCGATGTAGATGCTTAAAAACGGAGTAAGGTGTGACCAAACCATAGAACTTACCTTCTATGGTGCGATTTAAAATCATAGTTTTCAAAAGGACTCAATGTTAGGCGAGAAATTATTATACCTGGACATTTATCCTGGCAGTAGACTCCTCATCACGTCCATCAGCAAACCGTTTTCCTAATCTCTTCTCTGATTTTTTTAAAAGATCGGTTAGTTGATGTGTAAATGCTTAAAAACACAGGTTCGTCAGTTTTCTTGTTGCTTTTGGGTTTTTCGGAGAAGCATCTGCAAAATTTAGGGATTGAAAATTACGGGTATAAATCATCCAAACCGAGATAGAAAGTAAAGTTTAGAGAACAAAAAACATTCCTATTGTAAGAAAGACAATTGATTAGTTTGAGAATATGGTCGGTGGACATCTGAAAAAAAAGGTTATTGAAATAAAATACCAGTGTTGGTAAAATCAGAAGCCTTGAATGTAGGTGTCTGGAATAAGAAAATGTGTAAATTTGTAAACCTCTACCAAAAAAAGATAAGCAACAATAATGAAAAGATATCCATTCTAACTGAGCATGTTCAACAGCTATTCAGATTCAACCTGCCAATGAAACCTAAAGTTATCATCAAAAACTCAAAAGTGAAAGTTTTTTAAACCCCAAAAATGAAATAATTTCGAACTAAGTCCCTCCGATTTCAAGAAAAAGTGTACAATACAAATAAGAAATTAATGAATTGTACTATTAAGATTTCAACTTTATCATTTCTATGGCTTATATGCATTGACCTTGGTGAAGCAGACCCACGTCTCCACCACAGGTCATTAGGTCATTTAGTTGGCTTACTACTGCAATACAAACAACATAAAAATAAGTGAAAACTCGATTTTATAATATACATATAATGTTAAATCTATGCGAACCATCTATAGCACCCTAATCTAACTTACACCCTAACATCAGTAATCTTGTTTTACAAATCTGTACAGGTGGCAAAGGGGCACGAAATTGATAATCCCATGCAAGTTTGAAATGAATGTTTAACAACTTATGAATCTTGATGTTGTTCCTGTTACAAGAAATTCATTAAGTTAGAATCAGAATCGATTATCAAGAACGTGTATATTGTATAAGAATAGAAGATTGTAGAAACTAAAAAAGAAAGATTTATTAGGAGATATAATGTTTGAAGTTTAGTCATTTGTGATGAGTAACACCATTATACCAACAAATAACAAACAATTTGAACATAATGCTCGTTGTCGATGTGAATTCAAAAGGTTAGGGCTTTGATTATGAAGAGAAACGAATCTTTAAGAATAATCAAACCTAGAAAGAGATAGATACACAGTTTAGATACCCATTGGCAACGAAACAATGGATTGGAATGGAATTCAATTACAATCCATCCAAACCCCACCTAAACAATGGTCAGCACCATCTCCATCGATAGCTGTAGTCGACCTTTTTTGTTGTCCTGTCCACACAGCAACACAAAGGAATTAAGAGACATGACTAGGGTATAGATCGTCCTCGAAGAGAACTCACCATCGGTCGGTTGTGGTAAATCTGCTTGATTTCAAAACGATGAGAGATGTTGGATGTCGTTCTGTGCCAGAAAACGATGGGTGGGTTGTGGTAGCGAAAATCAGTTATATCTAATTCCATATTAAAAAAAAACGAAAAAATTAGGGCTCAAATGTGAGTGGAGAATCGGAATGAGAACATGTGACGCTACCTCACAATTGTCGTTCCTAGGGTCTCGGTCGATTGCAGAGAAAGGGGGAAGGAAAGGTGGAAGGAGGCGAACCTGATTAGAGAGGCGGTGGGAACTGGGAAGGCTATGCTAGAAGTCGACGGTTGTTGCTGACGAATGTTCTGGCCTTTGGGCCGACGGTTGTTGCTGACGAATCTTCTGGCCTTTGAGCGGTGGTAAAGTGAGGAAGAAACCAGGAGTGTCATCTATAGATCACATACACACAAGTATTTGGGTTACTACGAAACAAACCTGTACACCAACGGGAAATAAGGAAGCGTAGGGGTGGTGGACGCCGGTTCTAGTAGAGATGAATTTAGGGTTTCTGGAGACTGCAGAGCGAGGTGAGAGAAGGATAATCTGGAAGAATCAAGATGAGACGGTGGATGGTTGAGGATTAAACCCGAGGAACATGTACGGTTGGGTTGAGGAGGTTGAAGAAGACGCAAGAAAGGAACTAACGAATGACAGCCGCTTAAGGCGGTGGAGGATAGTGGCGGTGGTAATGAAAGGTTCGGGAAGTATCGAGAGTAGATTCCAATTTGAGGCGGTGGATATCGAGACTAACCAAACTCACGTCAACTAACCAACCCAAGAACAGTACCCTGTGCAGGTACTATTCCTAAGGATTGTCCAAGTTTAATATTTATATATAATAAGTCTAGGCTCAATAATTTGAGCCTACCAAACAACATAAATCCATTTCATCACATGATCTAACAAGATAAATCCGTTTCATCACATGATCTTTACTTTAATGGGATACAATTTATGAATTTAGGTTCAAGAAATTTCATGAAGTAAGCCAAGTGACATATACGATCCAAAATTTCAAAAATGTTTGTGGTCTTCTTATATTCGATTACATTTACATTCTTTGTTTTAATTCTAAAACTCCATTATACATCCTTCCATTCTCATTTTTTTCATTTTTTTACCCTAATCTAGTAATAACTTAACTTATTTAAAATACATAACAAAATATAAAACAAACTACACCATTAAAACATCTCGTCAATATGCCAAAACAAAGAGCAATGATGAACATATAAAAATTACTAAAGAGCAATAATGAATATACCGCTATAAAAGACTACTAAACGTTTAATACATTTATTAAAATGTTTTTTTAGCTGTTATAGACTTTTATAATATAAAAATATGTTTTGGTTCGTGATTTAACATACAAAATATAGGTTTAATAAATAAATAAAATGTTGCTATCCATTTATGGATAGTAGAAATATGTTTATAGAACTTGTAGATTTATATGTTACTAATGTGCTATGCTAAATTATGATATGTCCTTTTTCTTAACATCTAAAGCATTGGAGATGCTTTAAGAAGTAAGAACCTGAGAAAAAATGTCTTATTTCCTATAAACAAGGACAATCAAACAATCAAAAGCATTTATATACAAAATAAGTTTGAAAAGAATCGTTAAAATGGAAGCGTTAAAAGAATCCTACAAGAGAAACAATCATGCATGTTTCGCAAGAATACTACACCCTCTGCACATATATTCAGCTTTAAAAGATGATAAAACCAAAAAGTACCCATTAGGTTTTTTACACATCGAGTGAATTAAGCGAAAGAAGTAGCACCATCTTTCAAAGATTCAATACTTGCTTTTCCCCCCAAAAAAAACATAATATATATAACATTAATTCTGGAAAACTAATTAATTACGTTGTCAGGTAAAGAAGAGTTTGCATGATCACACAACTTCCTATGTTTACACCCATGACAACTCATACAACATTCTAAATCAACTTGTTGGTGAAGTGATATATATTGAACATTCATTATCTGTTTTAAATGTACATTATTGCAGATCTTTACACTATTGAATTCCAGAAAAGAGGCCTTCCCCATTGTCATATGTTACTGTGGGTATCAGCAAAGGACCGTATAAAAATTGCGAGTGACGTTGATAACTATATAACAGCCGAGCTGCCGGATCCAGTTAATGAGCCAGATTTGTACAACACTATAACGACCTGCATGATCCATGGTCCATGCGGACCACTTAACCAAAAGGCGGCATGTATGAAGGAAGGAAAATGCAAAAAACACTTTCCCAAACCGTTTCTTGATGCTACATTTTTTGACACAGATGGATATGTACGTTACAAACATAGTTCTACTGCACACCACACTACTCAATTTGGACAGATTGTTGATAATGGATACGTTGTACCATATAACAAAAGACTTTGTTCACGGTTCCGTACACACATAAATGTGGAGTATTGTGGATGGAGCATGTTGATTAAGTATCTATTTAAGTATATTTCCAAAGGTGCAGATTGTGTAAAATGTACTATCCAAAAACAGGGAAATGCCGATGTGGCATCCAGCTCAGTGTCTACTGCCGCTCATGAGAGAGCGACGAATCATGATTGTCGTCCAATAAATGAGGTGCATAATTATTTGGATGGGCGGTATATCTGTCCACATGAGGCAGCATGGCGAATATTGGACTTTCACATACATCATCGATATCCACCTGTTCAGGTTCTAACTGTTCATGAGGAAAATATGCAACAACTGGTGTTCAATGGGGACAGTTCCATACCTGAGGTGTTATCTAATTCGTATGCCAGCACTACTACTCTCCTTGGCTGGTTTGAAAGCAGTTCAAGGGACCCTCAGGGTCATGATTTGACATACCTGGATTATCCAAAAAATTACAAATGGGATAAGTCGAGTAAATCCTGGGATCGGAGAGTTTATGAATCATCAAAAATGGTAGGCCGCCTTGTATTTGTACACCCGACCTCTGGAGAGCTGTTTTATTTACGGATGCTACTGTGTCACCAAAAAGGATGTACGTCGTTTAAG
The DNA here is from genome assembly GCF_051521515.1 of Lactuca serriola. Lineage (NCBI taxonomy): Eukaryota > Viridiplantae > Streptophyta > Magnoliopsida > Asterales > Asteraceae > Lactuca > Lactuca serriola. The sequence continues at coordinate 5,222,896 of NC_136410.1, forward strand.
GATTTGCATACTGTAGCTGGAACTGTCTATCTAACTTTCAGAGCTGCCTGTAATGCACTTTGATTAATAGTTGATAATGTTGAGTGGTTGACGTGTTTTACAGAAGCTGCAACGTGGGCAACCGCATCACAACTACGATCACTTTTCTGTCACCTACTCCTTCTCTGTGAAGTTAGCAATCCGTTTCTGCTGTGGAACACTGCCTGCGATAGGATGAAAGATGACTACTTACATAGCCTAAGCGCTGAAGTACCAGATAAGGCAGTAACCTCTATGGCTGGGATTGTTGAACAGCAACTACTTCATGATTTAGATGACATGCTCCGGTCCGCTGTGCCATCTAAATCAATGAGAGACTTTGGACTTCCTGTTCCATCAGTCGATGTCACTGGTGTTCTACGAAATCGCCTGCTATTGGAAGAAATGAGTTATGATAAAGAACGGCTACGGAAACAGCACAGTGACCTTCTACCAAAGCTAAATCGCCACCAACGATTAGTGTACAACAATGTCATCTCTTCCATTGAGAACAACAAACAAGTACTAATATTTGTTTATGGCCACGGTGGCACTGGTAAAACATTCTTATGGACAACCATTCTTTCCTATTTGAGATCCATGGGGAAAATCGCTTTGGCTGTTGCTGCATTCGGAATCGCATCGCTTTTGTTACCGTTCGGGACAACCGCACACTCAAGGTTCAAATTACCTATCGATTTAAACAACAAAAAATCATGTGATATAAAAAAGCGTACCTTCCTTGGCGATCTTTTACAACGAACAACACTCATACTATGGGGCGAAGCACCAATGAGTGATAGAAGATGCTTCGAATATTTGGACTGCTCGTGTAGAGATGTGTTAGACTGTGACAAAAAACCATTTGGAGGAATATCGGTCCTTCTTGGTGGTGATTTCCGTCAGACTCTACCTGTTGTACCAAGGAGCATACGTTCAGAAATTATAGGGCTAAGTCTACTGAGTTCGTATTTATAGCCATATTTTAAAATTCACTTTCTGCATACGAACATGAGACTTGAACCCTCTAATACAATACCCCACTCCTTAATGACTTTATCTGACTTTGCCACATGGCTCTTAGCTATTGGTGATGGGCATATAGGTGTGCCTGACAAAGATGACCCATGAGACTCAAGCTGGATAGAAATCCCATCTTCACTCCTAATATCACCTTCCCCTAATTCATTACAGGCCTTAATAGATTTCGTGTATGGGGATGATACACTTAATCAGTCGACTGCTGTTGGCCTTTTTACAAGCCTGCAATCAATGGAACAGGTACAGGGGCAAAAAAAGGAAAAAAAGACAGAGCACACAGGTGCTTAAAGCTTGCAGCTTTCTGGAGCCTTTCTTTTTACTAAGCTCAAAAAGGAAAAGTGATAAATACAACGTTACCAGTAGCTATCTATTTAAACATGAAATAGTGCTAAAATTTCTGCAACTACCCCTACTAGCTTAAGACTCGGACTTTCAACAGCCAACATGGCTTGAATTATTCAGCACATAAAAACATGACATAAAACAATTAAAAAAAACTATTTCTGAATTATTCCATCATTCTCCTCCCTAATTCAGAAGTCATACCTTCATTACCCCAAGTAGATCACGCATCACTTCGAATTTCAGTCTTCCAAGTGGCTTTGTCAAAATGTCTGCTTTCTATTCTTCACTTGGCACAAATTTCACAGAAATTTCCCCATTTTCTACACATTCTCGGATGAAATGAAACCGAATATCTATGTGCTTACTCCTTCCATGGAAAACAGGATTTTTCATCAGGTCAAGGGAGGACCTGTTATCCACGTTTATTTCAACTGGGGGAACATTTTGACCTGTTATCTCTCTCAGAAGTCTTCTTAGCCATATCCCCTGACAAGCTGCTAGAGTAGCAGCCATGAACTCAGCTTCACAAGATGAAAGGGCTACACACCTTTGCTTCTGAGATGCCCATGTGATCAGGCTATTGTTCACATAATATGTCATGCCTCCTGTACTTCGTCTATTATCTAGATCATTAGCAAGATCACTGTCTGTGTAACCAGTGAGACTTACATTTTCTTCCCCTTTTGTGTACCTTAAGCCAAAGTCCAACGTACCTTTTATATACCTGAGTATATGTTTTACAGCTTGTAAATGTTGACTTGTTGGCTTCTCCATATAACGGCTCACAATTCCCACTGCAAAGGTGATATCTGGTCTAGTGTGAGTTAGGTACCTTAATGCTCCAACAATGTTGCGATACTCAGTGGGGTTGACCCAATCTCCTTCTCCATTCTTTCTCAGCTTGAGCTTGTGCTCCATTGGGGCTCTTGTGGGATTGCAATCCTTCATCTTTGTCTTTGATAACAGGTTTTTGGCATAAGCTTCTTGCTTGAGTGTAATCCCCCCTTTATATTGTTTCACCTCTATGCCAAGATAGTATGTCAACAGTCCGAGATCACTCATCTCAAACTTGATATTCATGTCGTGTTTGAACATCTCTACATTCCTTGAGCAGTTTCCTGTCACTATTAGGTCGTCTACATACACACCTACAATTAGAACATTCCCCTTTTCCTTCTTTGTGTAGACTGAGTACTCATAGGCACATCTCTTGAATCCGAGAGCCTTCAGATGTTGATCCAGACAAGCATTCCAAGCTCTAGGAGCCTGTTTGAGGCCGTACAGGGCTTTCGACAATTTTAAAACCTTTTGAGCTTCTCCTTTCTTCTGAAATCCTTCAGGTTGCGAGACGAAAACTTCCTCCTCCAAATTGCCATTTAGAAATGCTGATTTGACATCTAAATGGTGTACCTTCCATCCGCTTGACCCAGCCAAAGCAAGAATGAGACGAATTGTCTCTATCCTTGCCACAGGTGCGAACACCTCTTCAAAATCGACTCCATGCTTCTGTACATACCCTTTCGCCACAAGCCGAGCTTTGTGCTTGACAATCTTTCCTTCTGGATCTTTTTTCAGCTTAAACACCCATTTTAACCCGATGGCCTTTCGATTATTTGGAAGATTCACCAAGCACCAGGTGTTATTCTTTTCGATCGAGGCTATTTCAGCCTCCATCGCCTCTCGCCATTCTTTCTTTTTGCTTGCTTCGAGATACGATGCCGGTTCCTCATCGCTGTGAGTCAAGAGTAGTTCTTCAGGGGGTAGAAAAATCTCGTCAGTGTTATCATACAGCTCTGTGAGCGTTCGATAGCGTTTGGGAGCACCACCGCCGGTGGAGCTCGAAGTGGTGGTAGAATTTATCGAAGAGTTTTGGGGGAACTGAGAAATGGGGGAATTGGGTGTGATTGGGGAATTTACCGGGGTATTTGGGGTTACCGGGTTCGGGTGACCCGATTCATTTGTCTGGTCAAAATTGTTTGACTGCTGCGACGCGATTTGATCTGGTGTGTCCTGCACCCATTCTCCCCATTCTTCTTCATCATCAAAGAATTCACTTTCAAGATCAAAGCCTTCAACAGTGAAGCTCATTCCTGGCATAGCTTTGATCTTCATGCTATCTTCCCAATTCCAGGCTCGTTTTTCTTCAAATACCACATCACGGCTCACGTACATTCTTCCGGTATCTGGGTCCAATAGCCTATAGGCTTTTGAGCCTTTTTCAACTCCAAGATGAACTAGCTTAATGCTTCTATCTTCCAGCTTCTTTAGGTGACCTTTCATAACCTTCATATGAGCTACACAACCAAATACGCGCAAATGATTCACCTGTGGCTTTCTCCCGGTCCATATCTCATATGGAGTTGCATTCTTCAAAGCCTTTGTATGTGCCCTGTTTAAGATATAAACAGAGTGGGTTACAGCCTCCCCCCATAATACATCAGGCATTTCCATTGTCTTAAGGTTGCATCTCGCCATTTCAAGTACTGTTCTATTCCGTCTCTCTACTACTCCGTTTTGCTGTGGAGAGTAAGGAGACGTATAGTGTCTCTGCATCCCTGTTTCATCACAGTACCTTGTGAATTCATTTGACAAGAACTCACCTCCCCTATCGGTTCGTAATACCTTCAGCTTCTCCCCTGTTTCAGTCTCAACTTTGTTTCTAAAGTTCTTGAACACTTGTAGTGCCTCATCCTTTGTTTTCATCAGATGTATCCACATTACTCTGCTGAAATCATCAACAATCAGCATAAAGTATCGATTCCCGGAGGGTGTAGGAGGTGTGACTGGCCCACACAGATCACCATGGACCAGTTCGAGTCTTTTCTTTGCTCTAAACTTTGTATGTGCTGGGAATGGGTTTCTCGTTTGCTTACCCACCAGGCAGCCTTCACAAGGTGTCGATGGTACTGAGAATTTTGGTATTCCATTGATCATTCCTTTTTCCACCATTTGTTTCATGGAATTGAAATTGATGTGCCCCATTCGTTTGTGCCACAACCACATTGAATCATCAACTTCGACTTTGAGACATACCGCCCCGAATTCCTCTAATTCTATTTTGTAGAGTCGGTTATTTGATCTACGGACCTTCATCAACAATCTTCCAGATGGGTTGCGAACCCATAGAAAAGGATCTTTAATCCTTATTTCATCACCTCCTTCTGCTAACTGTCCCAAACTAATGATATTACTACACAAATCAGGAATATAGTAAACTTCATTCAGTTTTCGTCTCCCACCATCTTTGCATCTAAATACGATTGAGCCTTTCCCTTCAATCTGTACTTTGGATTCATTGCCAAACTTTACAAAACCTTGTATGGTCTTGTTCAGGTCTGTAAACTTGGACTCGTCTCCTGTCATATGATTGCTTGCCCCCGTATCAAGATACCAAATACGAGACGAGTTCTGAGAATTACCATGAGTTCGTAGCCGAGGACTGATGTTTTCTTCATTCAGAAATACCTTGTTTCCATCTTCATATGTTGCGAGTAACAGAGCAGGTTCGTCATCTTCATCTTCCCGAATTAGATTACTTTCGTAATTTCGTTCTTTCTTTGGATTTTTACATTCGGCGGCATAATGCCCAAATTCCTGGCAATTATAGCACTGAATCTCGCTTTTGTCTCGATTACTCGACATATTTTGGCTTCCCTCTTTCTGATGGTGTGAATTTCCCCTTCCACGAACACCACGGCCACCGCCGTTTCTTCCTCTGCCTCTACCACTACCTCCACGAGAACCTCCGAATCCACCCCGGCTTGACTTTTGCTTTGGATCACCCACTTGTTTCTTTTTTTTCTATCGGACCACTCTTTGTGAGTTAACAAGAGTTTCCGATCATCGCTTTCACATGAGCTCTTCATACGTTCTTCATACGCCTTAAGCCTCCCGATTACTTCCTCAACGGACATCGATTCCAAGTCTCCAAATTGCTCGAGTGTCGAGGCAATCTGAAGAAATTTGGACGAAACTGCCCTCAATAGTTTCTTCACAACTTGAGATTCTTCTACCTTGTCCCCCAAGGTTCTTAATGTACTGACTGTGTTGATGATTTTTCCGGTGAAATCATCAACACTCTCCGTTTCTTTCATGCTCATGGCTTCAAACTCAGCTTTGAGTGTTTGGATCCTTGCAACCTTCACTCTATCTGCCCCTACAAACATGATTTTTAAGGCTTCCCAGGCTTCTTTAGCAGTCTTCTTCTCCACCAAAGTCATCAGTAAATCCTCAGGTATCCCCTGATAAATGGCAGCCAAAGCCATATTGTCCTTCTTTGCTTCAACGAGGGTGTTAGCAGTTCTGGGTTCTACTGCATCCCAAACACCCTGGGCCAACATAAAGACCCTCATTTTGATTGCCCATGCACTGTAATTGCTCCTTGTCAACATCGGGTAGTGCAGGGTGATTTGCCCGTCTTTGTCACCATTCCCATTGCTGCCACTTCCTGCCATCTCTTCTTCTCTAGGTTGATACTTGGGCATGTACCAGGTATGCTCTGATACCACTTGTTGGCCTTTTTACAAGCCTGCAATCAATGGAACAGGTATAGGGGCAAAAAAGGAAAAAAAAGACAGAGCACACAGGTGCTTAAAGCTTGCAGCTTTCTGGAGCCTTTCTTTTTACTAAGCTCAAAAAGGAAAAGTGATAAATACAACGTTACCAGTAGCTATCTATTTAAACATGAAATAGTGCTAAAATTTCTGCAACTACCCCTACTAGCTTAAGACTCGGACTTTCAACAGCCAACATGGCTTGAATTATTCAGCACATAAAAACATGACATAAAACAATTAAAAAAAAACTATTTCTGAATTATTCCATCAACTGCGTCACAACTTTCAGTAAGAGCAATAGTTTGTTCTACAAACGAGTCAGCGGACGAGATAAACCGTCAAGTTCTCAAAATGGTCGCAACAGCTGCCAGGGTATACAATAGTACTGACACCATGCAGCCAAATGGAAAACACACATCAGATTTGGTAGACCTCTATCCAATCGAATATCTAAACCAACTAACTTTTCCAGGAATACCACCCCATGAGCTTCTACTTAAGGTGGACTGCCCAATAATGCTTTTAAGAAACATAAATCAGAAGGAAGGTTTATGCAACGGTACCAGGTTGATTGTTTCACAATTGTTACCAACCGTTATTGAAGCAACGATCATAATGGGCACCTCGATCGGAAAACGTGTGTATATACCACGCATAAAGTTCATACACAAGTCATCAGATTTACCATTCGTATTCTCACGTAAACAGTTTCCAGTTAAAGTTTGTTACGCAATGACTATCAATAAGAGTCAAGGTCAATCGCTACGTAAGATTGGAATCTATTTGTCACAGCCCGTTTTTGCGCATGGACAACTTTACGTAGCCCTCTCCCGAGCAACATCACCGGATTCGATAAGAATACTGCTAAACAACACTGATACATGTAAAAACAACGAAACAAAAAATGTCGTTTACAAAGATTTACTACAGAAAGTTACTTCAACTAAGGTCTACAGTATCACTCCCTGTCCAGCTTTTGAACATCACTACTATTTTTCATTTTATTCATATACAATTTATTATTTACAGAATTCCTACTTATTTTTATAATTTTATATTCACATTCAAATATAGAGCTTACCTGTATACATTTATTTATATTAGAGAACGCAAACAACAAATGACGACAATTTTGCGAGCTCAAAGCTGAGGGTATTGGAGGCCCCTTACAGGTTAGAATACTACGCAAATGGAAACACGATATCCGACAATACGAAACCTGGTACCTGGCTGTCGACAAATACGTAAGTTCACACGAGAATACATCATCACAAAAACAGGTATCAAATTTTAATTATCCGTCAGATGAAACATGTACCAACTACATTTTTAGTTATTAGTATATTATATTCACATAAACAACCAATATGTTCTTTAATTAAACATAAATTTTTACAAAAAAAATACCATACTAATTTATGAACGTTCAACTAAACTAGCTTTCCAGTTTACCATTTACAAGAAATTTAAATTTGTAGAAAGCGGACCCTTAATAATCACTTATCAGTATTTACAAAAACCAATTGCTTTCTTGCCCAAATAAACATGTGTTATCAATGGATCATGCAATTATACAAGAACAAAAATACAAGTAATACCATTGAATCTAATGTGAAGATAATATCTTTCTACAGGCAGATGCAATCCAAATTCTTGGACAACGAACAAACCAGAGCTACATTGAATCTGTTTTCAACGTTTCAGAATGTTACATTATATCGGATTATAGCCGTCCTGAATTAGACAAGTATCAAAAGGTTCTAGAAAACGATTTCTATATTGATGTTGGTCTGAAGTCCACCATACAACGAATTCCAGACACAATCACAATTCCAAAAACCTGGTTTCGATTCGTATCAAAGTCAAAGCTGACTGAACTCGGAGAAGCACCACCATACTATCCAGGTATTCACTGTGTTATCCATATAACCAAAATAGAAATATGCATTACACATCGTTTGTATAGAATATTGAACTTCTTTTTACTACTAAATTAACAACTTCTGTCATTTTTTGTTATTTGGCTGAATATCTCGGCTACTGCTTTTAAAAATAATACATTATAACTTTCCGACAGTTATTACTCATCGTTCCCAGTTTTGCTTATCGTTTTATTTTCTGTTAAGCCCAAAACATGTACAGGGGTACATTAGTCACATTTTTAAATTAAAAAACCAAATGAAAAACTGAAAAAAAAAATTACCCCATAAAAAACCACTTCCATCTTTAAAAAAATTACTTAGTAGCCTTTCTTCCTTTGATTTCTTAGATTGTCATAGTTGTTAACCCTGACAACAGCTTATGCACTTAGTTACAAACAGACTTCATTGGCGTTCTTTCGAAGATAAGGAATTGCACAAAAGCAAATCGAGAACCATTTGTGTTGCTTATACTAAGCGACGAAAGGTATATATACTAACCACCAAAACACACACATAAATCTCATCATCCCTAACTAACCACATACAAAATCATATTCCATTAGTGGCAGTGAACTTGCAATAAATCTATGGAAGGAATGTATAACAAATACGCACAAATTCAACCGTGCCTCCTTAAATGACCCATATGCAACAACTGTTGTTGCAGTAACGAACCTAAAACCATCAAAATCCTATGGTACCTATTAGCCGAAGATATCTTTCCTCATATTGAGGAAGTATTGTTATAGTTGATAAACTCTTCATTATAGATAGCGATAGGATATTGTATAAATATGAATTGTAAATCATTGGAATGATACGGGAAAATTACCAATTAACATGGTATCAGAGCACAAATATCATTAACCCTACTTCGCCTCTTGTTCTTCCCTGTACGCCATTTTTATTTCTTCTTCTTCAATGGACCCAAAATCTCACCCAGCCATCACAGTCACAAACATACGGAACTTCATTCCGTTTATACTGGAGATGGAGAGCGGACAGTACACCTCATGGGCAGAATTATTTCGCATCCATTGCAGGGCTTTTCAGGTTGCAGATCACATTGATTCTACCATCATCCCTCCTTCAAAACCACCTTCTTCTTCTTCTTCTTCCTCAACCTCAACAGAAGTTGATAAAACCTCCACTGAAGCCGACAAAACTAAAGCATCGGAGTTTGTAGCATGGTCACGACTCGATGCTATTGTTCTCCAATGGATCTACAGCACAATTTCTAATGATCTAATGCACACAATTTTGAAAGCAAACACCACTGCGTGTCAGGCATGGACTGCCCTTGAAAACATTTTTCAAGATAACCAGAGCACTAAAGCTGTCTATCTTGACAGCAAATTCGTCTCTACAAGACTTGACCAACACCCTAACATCTCCTCCTATTGCCAAGCCATGAAGATGCTTGTTGATCAACTAGCAAATGTGGGAAACCGGGTTTCCAACCAACGTCTTGTTCTTCAACTAATTGCTGGTCTCAATGAAAGCTATGAAAGGGTCGCGATGATCATCCAGCAAACAACACCCTTACCTGATTTCTATGAAGTTCGCTCCAAACTCATCATGGAAGAAGCACGAAAAGCTCATCAGGCTGCTGCCACTGCTGTATCCCTAACCGGAGGCACCTCCGCTACTGCCTTGACTGCTTCAGCACCAATGACTCATCCAAATTTTGGAGATAGCAGCCGCCTTAACCAACAACAGGCAGATCCCTTTACCTCTCGTGAACGCGGACGGGGTCGAGGAGGACGCGGTCGTGGACGATCTTCCAACGGGCGTGGACGCGGTACCAACAATAACCAAACCCAACAGACATACAATCGGGGGTCCCGTCCCTATCAGCCATGGACTACACCGCCACCATGGGCTTTTCCCAACTATACACCATGGGCTTACCCCCTTGCCCATATCCGACTCAGCAATATGGATCCTCCAGACCTCCATCAGTTTCCACCGGGATTCTAGGCAATCGACCTCAGCAGGCCTATCCGGTATCAGAAATCAGCCACACACCAACCGATCTTGAGCAAGCTTTTCACACAATGGCATTACACCCACCTGATCAGACTTGGTATGCTGATACCGGAGCAACGTCACACATGACTCCCAACACAGGTAACTTCACGTCTTATATCAATAATGGTCTTTCTCAGAATGTTATTGTCGGTAATGGTTCCACTATTCCAATTCAAGGCATCGGTAATCAAACACTTCCTTACCCTCTTCCTCCTTTTATTCTAAAAAATGTTCTTCACACTCCAAATGTCATTAAAAATCTTTTATCCATTCGTCGCTTTACTATTGACAACAATGTTTCCGTAGAATTTGACCAGTTTGGTTTTGATGTGAAGGACTTCCAGACGCGGACTCCAATCCTCCGTTGCAATAGTACCGGTGCTCTCTACCCTTTCAAGCTCCAGTCAAATTCCCAAGTTACACAACCTTCTACTTTTGCTGCAATTACAAGAGACCTATGGCATCATCGCCTTGGCCACCCGGGCGCGGATGTTTTATCTTCTTTACGTTCTACTTTAAATTTTCCTAGATCAAAACCTTTTTCTTCTGTTTGTCGTTCTTGTGTGTTGGGTAAACAAATAAAACTTCCTTTTATTACTTCTCAGTCAATAACTCATTTACCTTTTGACATTCTTCATACGGATCTATGGACCTCCCCTGTGTTAAGCTCTAGTGGTCACCGCTACTATATTTTATTTTTGGATGACAAAACCAATTATTTATGGACTTATCCTCTAGCCAATAAGTCCCAAGTTTTTTCCATCTTCATCCAATTCTTTGCTATGGTCAAAACACAATTCCATTACACTATTAAAACCATACAATGTGATAATGGTCGTGAGTTTGATAACCATCAATTTCACAATTTTTGCTCTCAAAATGGCCTTCAATTCCGCTTTTCTTGTCCACACACATCTCCTCAAAATGGAAAAGCTGAACGTAAAATACGATCCATTAATAATATCCTTCGCACTCTTCTCACCCACTCAAACGTACCCATGCATTTTTGGCACCATGCACTTCAACATGCTACGTACCTGTTAAACATTCTTCCCAGCAAACTTATTGCCAATCTAACCCCTACACATCTTCTATATAATCTTCAACCCTCATATTCACACCTTCGTACCTTCGGTTGTCTATGTTACCCACTTACTCCATCTCCCACCATCCACAAACTCCAAAAACGTTCCCGACCCTGCATTTTCTTAGGCCACCCCATCAATCACCGAGGGTACAAATGTTTTGACATGCAAAATAAAACCATTATTATATCCCGCCATGTAATATTCGATGAAACTATTTTTCCCTATCTTAACCTATCATCACCGACCCCTACAACCCAACTACCATCAGACCCACACCCATTAATGTGGTCCGACTCCATTCAACCAACCCCCAACGCAGCTACGCCTCCCCCATTGGTTGTCAACAATGCTCCGGCAACCACCCCATCACCTCCCCTAATCACTTATTCACGCCGTACAAGGCCTACCCTTCAACAACCGCCTTCCACAACAACAACCCCTTCTGGTTCGAACCCCCTACCAATCACCTCACAAACACCTTTTGTTCCTCCTACTCGTACCATCCACACCAGAAGTATGTCTGGCATTTCGAAACCCAAACAACACTACAACCTCCATACTTCTACCTCTATCTCCCCTATCCCTCGAAACCCAATAGAAGCACTTAAAAACCCGGATTGGAATAAAGCGATGACAGACGAGTTTCAGGCCCTTATTGATAATAAAACGTGGGTGTTAGTCCCGAAACATAACAATATGAATATAGTGCGTAGTATGTGGATTTATCGTCATAAAACTAAGTCTGATGGTTCTTTAGAGCGATACAAAGCTCGTTTGGTTTGTGATGGCAGGTCTCAAAAAGCAGGTATCGACTGTGGTGACACTTTCAGCCCCGTGGTAAAGCCGGCGACAATTCGGACTGTTTTGTCCCTAGCTCTTTCTAATGAGTGGCAAATTCACCAACTCGACGTGAAAAACGCGTTTCTACACGGACATCTACATGAAACGGTTTACATGCATCAACCCCCCGGCTTTCGTAATCATTTGTATCCAAATCATGTATGCCTGCTTAAAAAGTCTCTCTACGGACTTAAACAAGCACCACGAGCTTGGTACCAAAGATTTGCTGACTACGTATTCACTATGGGGTTCAAACATAGCAAATGTGACCATTCACTATTCGTATACAAAAAGGGAACCCATACGGCCTTCCTCCTTCTATATGTAGACGACATCTTACTCATCACCTCCTCACCCGGATTACATCATAAGTTTATGGTTTTATTAGCAAAAGAGTTTGCCATGAAAGATCTTGGACCCCTAAGCTACTTTCTTGGAATTTCGGTGTCTCGTTATAAAGATTCAATTTTTTTGTCACAACAAAAGTACGCCACTGAAATTTTGGAACAAGCAGGCATGACCTCATGTCACCCAACTTCCACACCAGTTGACAGTAAGGCCAAATTAAGCAGCACCGATGGAACTCTTTTGCCTGACGGGGGAATACAATATCGCCAGCTGGCAGGGGCTCTCCAATATTTGACCTTCACACGGCCAGACATAAGCTACGCAGTTCAACAAGTTTGCATGCACATGCATGCACCCCGAACATCATATTTTAATGCTCTTAAACGAATTTTGAGGTATATTAAAGGTACTCTTGCTCACGGGTTGCATCTTCACAAATCACCTTCTAGGAAACTTATTGCCTATACCGATGCCGATTGGGCAGGTTGCCCGGACACGAGACGCTCAACTTCTGGTTACTGTGTCTACTTGGGCGATAACCTAATATCCTAGTCCTCCAAGCGTCAACTAACACTCTCCCGATCTAGTGCAGAAGCAGAATACCGGGGAGTTGCAAATGTCGTTTCCGAAACATGTTGGATCCGAAATTTGTTGTTGGAGCTTCATGTCCCTCCAACTACAGCCACACTAGTCTATTGTGACAATGTCAGCGCCGTTTACTTATCATGCAACCCGGTTCAACACCAACGTACCAAACACATCGAGCTGGACATTCATTTCGTTCGGGAAAAGGTCGCTCAGGGTCAAGTCCGTGTATTCCACATTCCCTCTCGCTATCAGATTGCGGATATCTTCACAAAGGGTCTACCTTTCCTTCTCTTTGACGATTTCAAGCACAGTCTCAACGTTCGTCATCCTCCCGATTCGACTGCGGGGGTCTATTAGCCGAAGATATCTTTCCTCATATTGAGGAAGTATTGTTATAGTTGATAAACTCTTCATTATAGATAGCGATAGGATATTGTATAAATATGAATTGTAAATCATTGGAATGATACGGGAAAATTACCAATTAACAGTACCGTCTTCTACAAACCTATATATATATATATATATATATATATATGTGTGTGTGTGTGTGTGTGCATCATCGCTATCACATCACATCTCCTGATACCCTTAACCACGAAATATCATCGGTGTAGGAGAATTACGACACAGATCGTCGCGTGTCACACATATCTATGTCAACCCTGATATACCGGAGACAACAACACTCATAGATCTGTAAGTCACATAAATTACCGAACTTTTTTACGATATATATCAATGAAATTGTATACCAACAGCAACGACGTTATAGATTCACAGGACCCTCAAGGCCAATACCTGCGTTATCGGGAACGCCCACAACCTTATACGAAATGAAACTGAAAACCAGATATGATCTACCGGTAAGAAGACAACAATGCTATTAGTATTTACTAATACAGTCCGTTTGACATTCTCACATTCGTTTGCTTTCTATGTATAGGATAAAACTTTCATAGTAGAAGCCTCAATCAAGGAATTTCACTTCCAAAACACTTGGTACCAAACAACATGTCCAATCTGCAAAGATCCGATTTTCAGAAGAGGCCCCCAGTGGCATTGCAGTGCACATGGACTAATTGAAAAGCCAGACTCCATGTAAGCATTCTCCAAAGCACACAAATAAACCACTATTCGGTCATCATACTATTTACAGATTCTTCATATGTATAGATACAAACTTACTGTTACCATTGCCGACACAACGGACACCATACCTGCAATAGTGTCCAAAACATCATGTCGTAAGCTGTTAAAATCATCACTTGAAAAATTCATATCCGACAACCCGGTGACAAACAGGAACACCTTGCCTTCAATCATGACGGATCAAAAAGAACAAACCAAAACCATGTGTATATAAATGCTAAGGGCATCAACTCCTGACAATATCCGTTTCATAATAATTGACATCCAACAATCAACCACACCACCAGAGACACCCGTCCCAACAACACCCGGACGAAAAGAATCCGATCGGATAACGAAACACCTGAGGCAAGCGAATCTACACGCCCTGTCGTACGCACCCTGACCTTTACTCCACCAGGTAAAAGAAAATGTAATAATGTCAAAAGTAAACACCAAATTACGAAAACCAATACTAATACTTTCTAAATTCTTCTATCACAGGCCCACCAACAACAACATTTCTGAAGCGAACCACAAAGTAACGAGTAACAGCGAACAGGACCGTCAGGTCCAACTTTTGATTCGGATACTAATTTTCCCTTTGTAGCAAACAACATTAACAACTATCCTATGTAATATAAGCAATAATAAACAAACACCATTTGCATGCTTGCACTCTACCTGAATTTCACAAAACAAATAACCATATATACTTATTTAAATATATAATAGGCTTCCAAACATGCACCCGACAATATCTAATACTATGGATACAATGACATATGCAAATTTAATATCATATCAGAACAGACAAAAATTGCATGAATCTATATACATGAATAACTTACTCGGAATGATTCTATATTGAAAAACATAAACATAATAAAAACCTTCTTGAAGAAAGCATATATAGTAATTCCAAATACCATATTTTCCCGTTTTCCAAAACAAGAATATCCTGTGCAGTCAAAGATCTCCCCAGATATCACAAATTTAATACCATACCGGTGCCAAACAATCACATCCATTTAATAAAAGAAAAAAATGGTAGCCGCCACCCTACATCTATAACAAATCAGAACATGAATTAATTACTTCCAATAAATGTAGTCCAACAACCATAATCCTCCCCTATAAAATACCACCCCAGATAGATCACCCTTCTACCAAACACGAAACATAGAAGATGGAGACCATCATGGAGAAACTGCAAAACCAACTTCACACAATGTAGGAAGCACTCGCCATGGTCCAAAACACATTCACCCGCATCAACCAAACAAGGCAAAACATGATAAACGAAGCTCCACTGGAAATGCCATACATGCATGTTGTCGTCACCAAAACCTTCATCAACGACCTCGATCAAGACACGGTGATCGGACATCTTCCAGACAAAAAGTTTTTTCAACTTCCTCGAAGGAGCAGATGCAAAATTAGTCTACCAAGCCTTTCAAGTTGGACTAATCGACAATATCTACCCAAGTTGCAACCTTCAAGAACTCAAATTCTTCCCAGGCAGCATAGTAGAATCCATTAAGAACTTTCGAAAGAAAGTACTTAAAGCAAAAGATAATCCGATCTACATCAGATGCATCTCTTCACTCCTAGAATGGATTCAAGAATCAACTCTTTCTCCATATCACTTTCTGGAAATTGGTCTTTCTAAAGCCAATAGAGAAATTGAGCAATCTCAACTAATGGAAGATAAAGATCTACCTTTCACAGAAATTCTTCATCCCAATCACATCAATGGTTTAAGAAGAATCTCAGACAAAATCATTGAGATTATCTCTGGTTCAAAAAAGAAGATTAATTATACCGACTCGCATTGTATAATTACAAGCTGGAGTTACAACACCAGCCAAGAAGATCTTCGTCAAGCCTCCAAGTTTGGCGAAAAATTCATGAACAATAGCATGGAAGTATCCAATGCTACATGCCAACACTTCTGCCGAGATGCAAAACAATTTTTCAAAGAACATCTTTGTCACTTTTGCGAAAGCAAAGATTCGGAGACAAAGGAAGGGCCCTCCTCTGAAGATGACAAATCCTCATCATCTTAAAGAAAGATGCTTCACGTGTTAAATGGCCCCCGCCACTCAAAATAATAATGTCTTTCTTCATTATTAAAAGCTTTCCAGTTGTCCACAATAATGTAATCTTTAGTGGATAAAAACGTCATGTCTGGCATAATAGGAGGGGATCAGACCCTCTCAATGTATCTATAAATTGAGAGTTATGTTTTGTTTAGGGGCATCACAATAACGAGTGCATGAAAAAACACTCTCTATCTAGTAAATTTTCAGTTCAATGTCTAGTGAGTAATTCCTCCCTTAGAACGGAAAAAATGTAAAATATTGTAAGAGTTTTCCCTTTTTGGGAACTCTTTTATCAATAAATCTTTGTTTTGTTATTTTTGAGTGTTTATGCAAATTAGTGTCATGAAACTTATAAGTGATAGAGTGTCAGGTCGACGATGATTAACAGTACTGCAGGCACGATGCCAACAGGGAAAGCAACCACACAGACCAAAGAAGGACACAGGCTGGCTTGAATAGTTTCTATCTATGTAAGTATAACACCCACTACATTACAACATTACATTTATTGATACTAGAGTCTTCTTTTTATAATTTTTATATTTAATCCCTTCTTTGTTATAAATATTCCGTACACACACCACACACCAAAACTGGTATCAGAGTTGCGGATGATGTTCATATAGGATCCCGCATCAAGCTTACACATGTGAGATACATGAGAGACATAAGCATGGAACTTCATCCCGCATATCAGAAACGCTTGATAGATATTTAATCTCACAACACCTTCTGAATTTATCTTTGAATCATAGAAAATGGCATGACATTTTGGTTGCAAATAGTTGTATAATTTTTCCCTCAAATTAACAACTGGACTCCCTTTCCAACTCACTGTAAGACTTGGAACTTATATCCCCATCCAAGTACCTTATCAAAACCCATCATAAAAACTATTAAGATAAAAAAACATAGCATAAGATGATTTGAAGTAAAAAATAAATTAAATAAAAAACCTGGTGTAGTCTGCTTGAACTTCGAGAGTATTGCAGTTAATTAACAAACCACTCCACTTGAGAAACTTTTTATTACCATCTTCATCAAAGCAAACCCTATTTGATTTTGAGTTTGATTCTTCCATAATCATGTCACAATCAAAGCTTACACCAAATTTCTCTTTGTTCATTTCACAATTATACTCCATGAATCCTCTTCCTAACCTTGACAAGAACGCAACAACATGTTTCTTTGATGTTGAGATGAAAAGAAAATCATCAATAAACCTCATCAACAATTTCTGACAATAATGCCCTCCATCCGACATACCAACCTTATCTTAAAACGGAACAATTTTACTATTTTCCATGTGCCCATAATAGAATGAACACAACAATGCAGACAAAATACTTCCTTGAGGTATACCACAATTTTGGAGGTAAAAGTTTTTGTCTATTTTTAACACATTGTACTTCACATGCTGTTGCAGATTAAAAAGCAATTCGTCTTTCCTTGCTTTTCTTTTTCTTCCCTAAAATCAAAAATATCATACAATAATTTCCAATTCACATATTATAAATAAAAACAGATATATACCGTATCAACAAGAATGCTGTGGGTGTGAGATGAAGGGTAAGACCGGAATTGTGTAGATGAATTGATGTATAGAGAGATTTGAAGTTTTCTCTTTGATGAAATGCTGATCGTTTGTGTATGATGTAAAAGATGATCATCAGTGATAACATCTTTCATCACATCAACAAGTTTATCCTGATCAATGGAATCATAAGCTTTCTGGACATCAGCAACAACCATATATACACCACCACCCAATCCACTCTTGACACCTGTCAAGAAATCACGCAGCTTTCTGTGGACATCATTGTAGCTGAAAACTGATGAACCTAACTTTTCTGCTTTTTCAAGTTGAAGGTCTTTTAGGGCAGCATGCAGATCTCTAAGAACAACATTTACAGCTGTCCAGGTCCTATTGGTGTTGGGAAGTGTTGATGATGATTTAAGATTGGCTAATGGTCTCATCATCCCATTTTGTTTTGGACGAAATCTTACCCTTGAGAAACCAAATCTTCTCTTACTTATAATCTTTTTGACATCATTCACATCTAATAAAGTGTAGCACTTGTCTTTCAAGATTGACACTGAACTTTTCATAAGATTCTCCCAAACTGATTTCTCATAATAGAAAACATCCGGTTTTCCATGTTCACTCTCAGTGACATAAAAGTTGGCTTGAATTAATGGCACTATCAGGTGTGTGAAGAACCAATACATCCATCTTTCCAAAACTATTCCTCTGATTTCCCCAAACTTGAAGTCACAAAGAGAGTGTTTATTTGATAGGAAGGAGAAATCTGATATTTTGAGTTTATGCATACATTCATGTAAGGAAAACTTCTCGTATAACCTTAATTTGATAAACTTGGAAATGTTCTTTCTGAGGGGTCTCAAATTTCCTAGTAGCTCTTCCGGAACAATGCTTCTAGAAGCTGCCCATATAAATGACACCACTTGCCCTTTTGAGCAATATAAATCTTTTTTATCCAGTATATGTTTTTTCAATATCTTTGAACGTGGGCAGCGTTTGGCTCTTCCAATAAGAAGCTTGAGATGCTTATGGAGGGAATGATATCTGTAGCAAGATTAACAAAGGGAGTGAAAAAATTAAATTAAATGTATTTAAAAAAAATATATATGTATATATTAAATGTGAATTATGTGATCATGACACTCACAAGCATGTTGTTCCAATTCCACAAATGTCTTTGCTGTGTGAGCATAAGGTTAACTGATCATCACTTGATCCAAATATTTCTTTGAAGAGAGCATTTCCACCAGCAACATTTGGCTTTAAAGAATTTATAATGTCTAACATTCATAATTAAGGTCATCAATCAAAACTTCATTAATCCTCATAAATATAAAAAATAATATTGAATAATATAAACAGGATACGCTTTCCTGGAAGAATGGATGATGTGCGCTCCAGTTTATACAACACGGATTGCTTACTAATCTCAACACGTCTGGGAACTTTCTCAAGTGTTTGCCAAATATAACAGCAAGAGCATGGGACTTACCTTGTGAACAACACATCTACCATATCATATACACTTGAAAACTAATTAATTACCTTGTGAGGTGAAGTAGGGTTTGCATGATCACACATCTTGTGATTTTGGGATAACAACTTCCTTCGTTTATGTCTGTGTAACCATGCATGTGCTCTTGCTCGCTTCCTCCCAGCTCCATTTTCAGAAAGTACTATGGAATCCTCATTAGAAGTAGAAGTGGTGTTGCAGTTGGAGCAGTGTTTCATGTGAAGTCCACATTGGGTTACAGAAGCCTTCACATTGCATCCATAACAAGTGATACAACTTATGGAATTGGATGTATATTTCAAGAGTTTCCAGCACATGTCATTAATGGGAGTTCCTGCTACCTGATGGTGCTTGTTTTGATCCACTTGAATGAATATTGAAAAATTCTTCAGTAGATACACCATTAGCCCATCTCCTACCTGTGTATGGAGATTTTATAACCCTAATAACCACATTACAACAACACAATCCCTAATTAAAATATTTCAATTTCATCTTTTCAACGTATGCTTTAATTGATTTCCTGTTTACTTGTTTCACAAAGATTCTTCTATCTTGAAATACGGATTACCCTCTTTAAAAGCAGACACCATGAAGCTGATGTAAGAGCTTCTACAATGATGCTTGAACGATTAAGCTGTCAATATATCAAGTGATTGGCACTAATAAATATATAGGTTTTGTTGTGGATACAGAAGTAGCATTTTTGTTGGAAGAGAAAAAGAAAGTAAAGGTCATGAAGACAACAAAAGGGTACAGCTTACAAGTTCAGCTAACCACAAAAAAAAGTAGCTTACATTGTTATAACCTGCCCATATCATATTCTCTGTGGATGTGGATGTTTTCTCACATAACATCATTTCAATGGTCCTTGTAACAATCTACACATAGCCATCAATGCGATTATATGAGACTATGAGTTAGAAGAAGATTGCATTCAATGGTAATGGAATTCGTTGATTCAAGTAGATGGAGTAGTGACCACTTCATGTACAACTCTGAGTTTTCTTTTTCAAGTAATCGAATACATATTTCATTTCATAAATCGACAATAATCTCGAGTTTTCCTCTATTTTTCATTTTCGTATAAAGTCAAAATTGAACCTCTTTTCTTCAAAAGTTTGCTGCGTGTGTGTGTGTGAGAGAGAGAGAGAGAGACCTCTAGTTGAGACCAACGAGAATGATGATGGGAATAAGGAGGAGATGACGCAATGTCCGACGCGACCACAAAACATTGATTGAGGAGCTTACAGTAGTCGGATGGATCGTCTTCTCTGAGCAGAAACGACATACGGTCACCGTGGCTACAGCAGTGGAGACAAGGCTGACTACCCGTGCACCGGAGTTGAACCGTCGCCGACGATGGTGGAGGGATCAACGATAGTATGGTTTCCGCGAGAGTACGCGCACGATTTTTGAACAATTTCCGTAGCCCTTCGGGTATTCTCGGCTTCTTCGTCATCTGATTCCAACCTCTAAAGCACCATAGAGACTACTGAGGTGGGAGTGACTGAAATATAAATCGACGAACAAATAGTGATTGATGTTTTGAATAGTGACTGAAATATTGCAGAATATAAAGGGGTGCTCCTATTCGCACGAATAAATTCGTGAATAATCAATGATTACAATCAATCCCATCACATTTGTTATTTTGGCAATTTCAATTGTTTTTATATTTTTTGATTTTACCTCCTCTAGCTTAGATGCAAGTTACAATACACTCTTAATGTTTTATAGTATTTACTTTAAACTTTATTATTTTTTGTTATATGGTTAAAAAAAAGTTTTATTTTAATTTATAACTCTTTCCTATTTGTTTTCTATCAACCATCACCGTATAAATATATCATATTAGAAAACTTTTTTTCTTTTGTTTTTATAAACCATTTAATATATATTAGTCAATAATTTTTTTTTTATTTATGTTTTATAACTCTAACGTTTTCCTAATTAATTATATTATATTTTATTATATTATTAATTTTAATTTTAAATATATTATTTTTTACTATTGGTTATACATGATTCAATGGGGATTGAACTTCTCATTCATTACATTCTAGCTATAATGCATTTTTATTCCATTCAATGTTATAATACCACTTTTTAACCTATTAATTATAAAACCCTCGATGGGGATGATCATACTTTATCATCATTTTTTATTTTAATATATATATATATATATATATATATAAAATATATTAAAAACTCAGGGTCCTCCTATATACACGAATTTTTCGTGTATTTGTTGCATTGAATTGCGTGCCGAATTATTTTATCGATAAATATGTGTGCCGAATTATTTTATCGATAAAATATAATATTACAATTTTATACCTTCGGTTTACATTGTAGTTTTAGAAAAGACCCTAGATTTTATCAATTTAAATCTTAAACCCTTAAAACTTTATTAATTTTGAAAACTAACAAGTAGAAACATATTAATTATTCATAAAAGTTGTTTAATTAAAATGATCTCATGAATACATTTATAAAAAAAGTAATAATGAATATTATTAAATATTAATAGAAAAAAATTAATTTGTTAAATAAGAAATATAAACTATGAAACATTAACAAAAATAGAAGGGATAAAAATGAAAATTTGGTTACAATTTCTTTCTATATATTGAGGATTCATATTTCTTATATGGTACACTGAAAGCGACTTGCTGAAAGTAACTTTCCTTAAAAGCAAATATATGATATTTGTTAAAAATATAGATTTTATTAAATGACAAGTTGGAAAGAATGGATGGGTGACACATATTATGAGGTATTTGTACTTAACCTTTATTATTATTATTATTATTATTATTATTATTATTATTGTTATTATTATTATATATTTTTTTCTCTTTGTTATGTTTAGAGAGATGATATTCATCCAATGGAGACAAATGAAATAGATGAAAATAATAGCTTCAATGAAAGTAACTATTTTTTCGACGACACATCACCATTCGAAACGGATATTCATCCAATGGACACAAATGAAACATATGAAAATGAAAGTTTGAACGAAAGTCGTTATTTCTTTGATGACACGTCACCCTTCAAAACAAATAAGGTATAAATTCATTAGTATGTTGTTACTGTAATGTAAGCATCAAGTGGATTTGTCTGCTACTGATAATAATATAATTGTCAGGTGTTCAATTCTCGTCAAGAATTGATGGATTGGGTGCAAAATATGGCAAATACTTTAGGTTATGTCATCGTCATAAAAAATTCTAAACGTAACTTTAATGTTGTATTTCAATGTGACCGTGGAGGTACATACAAAAGTACACAAATCTCCAAAAAAAAAACAGGGACAAAAAAAATTAATTGTCCATTTAGCCTACAGGGTAAATATTCGTCAGTAGATAATTCTTGGAAGATAAAAATGATATGTGAATTTCATAACCATGAGCCGTCATTATATTTAGAAGGTCATCCTTATCCACGACGACTAACTGAATATGAATGTCGAATAGTGGAAGATTTGTTGAAAAAAAATGTCAAACCAAAAGATATATTATCTGCACTAAAAAACCTAAATCCGAAAAATGTATCTACTCTCAAAACTATCTACAATGCAGACGAAAAACTTCGACGTAGGGAGAGAGAAGGTAAAACTCAAATGCAAGGTGTTATGGAATTTCTAGATCAAAATGGATATGTTTATTATAGTCGTGCAAATGTTTTGACAAATAAGTTAGAAGATTTATTCTTTGCTCATCCAAGATCATTAGAAATATGGCGTGCATTTCCACATGTCTTGTTAATGGATGCAACATATAAAACAAACAAGTACGGGATGCCTCTATTGGAGATTGTTGGTGTAACTCCAACAAATATGACATTTTCCATTGCATTTGTGTACATGCATGAAGAAAAACAATCCAACTATGTTTGGGCTTTAGACTGTCTAAAATCGGTAATGGAAGGATGTATGTTGCCGCGTGTTACTGTGACTGATAGAGAAATGGCTCTCATGAACGCATACACTATTATATTTCCAGATGCTAAAGGATTACTTTGCAGATGGCATATAAATAACAATATCATGAAGAAATGCAAATCATGTTGGGATGTTCTTTATACGTCATGGACGAGGTTGGTTAACTCTGAAACAAAGGAAGCATACAACAAGAATTTGGCACAAGTTGAAAAAACTACGAACAATTATCCAGGTATTTTTAAATATACACTATAATATGTTATAAATCATTACATCAACTGAAATTTTTTATGTATTTCAGATGCATTTTCTTATCTAAACAAAACATGGTTGACACCACACAAAGAAAAGTTTGTGTCTGCATGGACCGATAAGTTTCTTAACTTTGGCAATCACACAACTAATAGAGCTGAAAGTCAACATGCCAAGTTAAAAAGATATGTCGAAACATCAAGATCAGATATCGCCAAATCATTGAAGCGTATTGCTGATGTTGTTGAGTCACAATACACAGGTATAAAAGTGAGTCTTGCGCATAACAAAATTTTCATTGTACATCGGTACTACGAAATACCACATCTAAAACCATTGTGTCGTTTCGTTTCAATTTATGCACTTGATATCATTTTCAAAGAATATGAGCGGTCCAAAGAATTTGGATTTGTTTATGAAAATTGTGGATGTCAAGTACGTACAAGTTATGGGCTGCCATGTGCGCATGAACAAGCTATATTTGTTAAAAAAGGTCATTGTGTACCGCTTCATTCAGTAGATAAGTTTTGGAAGAAACTTGATTTATTAGAATGCAAATCGTTAGAAGATGATAAATTGGGTTGTGCAGTTGAGGTAAATATGTTTAATGCTCATTACGAAAAACAATCAAGACCTGTTAAGTTAAGTTTAGCAAGGAAGTTACTAAACTTAATCACGCCGTCAACAACTTCAGTTTCTGAACCTGCTACTCACAAAAATACTCGTGGGCGCCCCTCCTTAAAGAAGAAACTTTTCAAGAAAACCCATATCGATTTAAACCACGACCCACCAACTCAACATCCACCACCTCAAGATCAACCGACTCAAGCGCCACCAACTCAATATCCGTCTCGACGTAGCATTTTTACTTATACGCCTGATTATATGCGGTCTAATTTGTTTGATCTAAACCAGGAGCCGGATAGGCACAGTACGTACTCGTTCCGAGAACCTCCAATGTTCAACTCAACTTTTAATCAGGAACAATCGATGCATAGCTCGTACTTCAACCAAGAACAAGTAATGTATAATTCAGATCCACTTATGAATGAAATTCCGTATGAATTTCATCCATATGTCACAAACATACAAAACGTGAGGGGAGATGGAAATTGTGGATTTCGTGCAATAGCTGCGTGTCTCGGTTATAGTGAAGATAATTGGCGTCAAATCCGCTTAGATTTACAGAATGAGTTGTTAGCACACCCAGCTGAGTACGCACAGATTTTTGATTACGATTTAAACACCATACACCACTCATTGAATTTCAATGGATCACATTTCGCACCAACAGATCATTGGTTGATTATGCCGGCCACTAGCTTTCTCATTGCTAACAAGTATAATGTAATAGTTATTTTTCTAAGCAAAGATAGTCCGTCAACATGTTTTCCACTATGGCTTGGTCCCCAAGACATCTCAACTCATAGAGTTGTTGTTATTGCTCTTGTTAGAGGTGATCATTATGTGAAGGTTGATTTACATGGAGGATATCCAATGCCTACTATTTTACCACTTTGGCGTCACAACAGATCATCACGGTCTGCTGGATGGGAAACTGTTTATGCTGCTCGCCTGAATTCCTACATTTCTCCATTTGCAACACACAATAATTGTAACAATTCTACAGTTATAATATCTGATAATTAGTAAAATAAATTTATGTTTTGTTGTTTATAATTATTAAGATCTGTATAAATTAAAACAAAATTGTTATATATGTGCGATTCTGATGTTTCTAATATATATATATATATATATATATATATATATATATATATAGAGAGAGAGAGAGAGAGAGAGAGAGAGAGAGATGTTCAAGACTAAAACCATTAAATAATAAAATAAATAAAAAATAAACATAAATTAGTAACTTTCATTAATTATTAAATGCCTTTAATTTCATTAATTATAAGGCTTAAGGAATATGTGGCTGTTATGTACCTAATATTAGGTATAGATCCATTAAAAACAATATAGTTTTAATAAAATACAATCAAATCTCTCTACTATCTTTCTTGTATTCATTTTCCATATAACTCTTACCTATATATATATATATATATATATATATATATATATATATATATATATATATATAAAAGCTAAAGTTTCAAAAAGTATAAGGTATGATATGAAAATCAACTATAAATATAAGGGCATTTAATGAAAATTGTAAAGTAAACATTGATATAGTTTAATATATTAAAAACTGTCAAAACTTCCGGTGATGTACATCAAGTCAATCAAAAATTCGTGCATTTGGAATTTAATTCGTGCGGTTAGAATTACCCATAAAGAAAACGTTACGTCTATCTACTTGAAAAATGCAAATCTGGTCCTCGTATTTATCAAACTATTGGGTTTTAAGTCCTCAAATTTTCAATTTTAAATCGATAGTCCTTATTGGATTTTGGTTTTAGTTTTGGTTTTTATTTTCATTTTGATCCCTCTATTCAAAACTATCAACTATCAGTTTAAGTTCATTAACTCATATTAAAAACTAAAATTACATTTTTACCCTTTTTAATTTATATTATACTAGTTTATAATCCGTGAGTACTACGGTTATAAAATTAATTAAACTTTCACAGTAAAAACTTAAAATTATTAATCAATTATATTTTTTTAGTTATATAAAATTATAATCGGTGATTTAGATAAATACGTGACCTTATAATCTGTATTAATTTTATTTTAAATGTTATTCTAATGTTATTTAATTTAATTTAATTAAAGTGGAAAATTTAAATTTTTAAATTTGAAATGCATAATCAATAGATTGACATGTGGCATGACATTAATTATGATGTCTAATAAGGTGACACATGGCAAAAGGAGAATCAACATATTCTTTTATTAGAGCACTAGGCAAATGTCTGTGTGTTGCGCATAAACATCTATATAGCTGAAATCTTTACAAATATATATATATTTTTTAATATAACAATATTGTTGTTGTTGAATTTGATATAATAATTTGTATACTAAGTTGATATAATATATTGATTATTTTGAATTATATGATAATATATACATCTATTAAAACTGCATAATCTCAATATTTTGAACTACCTCTACCCACGGGTTACTCATGAATAAAATTAAATATAATATATGGTTTAATGTTATTTATAGTTGTTGTTATTCTTAATTGATTTTTTAAAATTTATTTGCTTAACATTTAAATTTTTATCATTGTAATTATTTAAAACATCAAACAAATTTTTTTATTTTATTTTAAAGATAACAATATAATCATTATATAGAGTTATTTTTAACTATTGTTATTGTAAGTTATTTTAAGTTACTTATTTAAAAACTTTTAATGATTATAAAAATATATTTAGAAAATATTTTAGTTAAATTTATATTACAATTTAGTTTTTGCATTTATCACTATAATTTATCACTTTTAACAATTAACAAAATATTCTTTGGTTTTTTTAAGTGAAACTGAAATTTATATTGAAGTTAACCCTGTAATGTTATATTTAAATTAACAAATTAAGTATTTTGTCCAAACTGTTCAAAAGTTGTAGTTTTAAACTGATAATGGTTTACATACAACAACATATTAAATCTAATAAATTTAGTATAATATATTAAAAGTTAAAGACATAACTTTATAAGTAGAAGTAAAAATATTATTTTAATATTGAAATTTAGTTTATTTATGATTACACTTAGGGTTTGATACTTATTTAACCTTATTGACCAACTTATAATCATTATTAGAAATACACTAAAATTTATCATTTTTAACTTTCTACAAAATATTCTATAGATTGTTTAAGTTGAACTAAAATTTATATTTAAGTTGATCCTGTAAGGTTATATTTAAATTAATAATTTAAGTATTTTATATAAATTGTTCAAAAGTTGTAGCTTTAAAATGATAATGGTTTATATATAACAACATATTAGACCTAATAAATTAAGTATAATATGTTAAAAGTTAAAAACATAATTTTATAAGTAGAAGAAAAATATATTCTTTTAATATTGAAATTTAATATATATATATATATATATATATATATATATATATATATGATTAAACTTTAGGTTTTATATTTATTTAACCTTATTAACCAATTTATAATCATTATTAGAAAGAAATTGAAAAGTCATGGAAGTTTCAAATGAATGTGGTGAAAGGAAAAATGAATGGGGGTTTCAAATGCATGAGATTCAAGAAAAAATGCTAGCTTTATAAGTATGTATGATTGGGTGTGGGCAACAATGTGCAACACTAAGTTGTGTCACCTCACATGACACCTAAGCAAATGGTCTTATGACACCAAGTGGAGAAATAAGCAACAAGATGCAACACCAACTTTTTGAAAATAAATATTTTTATTTTTGTAATTTTTTTACTATTTCGTTTTTTTTACTTTTTTTTGCTTTCTTTTTTTTTCTTTTTGTGTTTTTTTAATAACTAATATATTTTTTATAAAACATATAATTTTAAAAACAAAAAAAGACATAATATTTAAAATCTAAAATTCCGATTACAATTAAAAAACATAATTTTAAATCTAAATTAATAACTAAAATACCATTCAAATTACTACTAAAACCACACCAATCCTAATTAAACTAAATATTTTTTTTCCTAATTTGTTCATTTATCGCTTGTAGCACCGCTAGATCAGCAGGCGCTAAACCCTCCTCGCTTGTCCGAAGAATTGACAATTGATGTGTCATTAGTTCCCTCTCTTTGTGTTCCTGCTTCTCACGTGCCTGCCTTTCCAGAAACTCCAAATGACGACGTTTCAACTCATTTTTTTCTTTTATTAATAAATTGTGCTCGTCGAATTTGGCTCTCATTTCCGCCGCATCTTTTGCTCTCGTCTCCACCTCCTCCGCATGCCTTGCAGCGCGTCTCACTTTGTCGCGTCCGGGCGAGCGTCGTGGTGGGGATATCTCTTGGATATCATCCGGGATCTCATCATCATCGGCGATTAGGTCAATGTTAGTCTGTACGTCCGACACGACGACCGAGCTAGAATTGCAAGACCTTTTGGATTGAACCTCCGACGATGTAGGCGTTTTATTCCATTTTGGATCCGCTCGCAACAATTCCCATGATTTTTCAAAGTCGAAAACATGACCCATTTCGACCCGATATTGTTCCTTATCCGATTTGAACAAATTAATAACCCTAATAACCACATTACAACAACACAATCCCTAATTAAAATACTTCAATTTCATCTTTTCAACGTATGCTTTAATTGATTTCCTGTTTACTTGTTTCACAAAGATTCTTCTATCTTGAAATACGGATTACCCTCTTTGAAAGCGGACACCATGAAGCTGATGTAAGAGCTTCTACAATGATGCTTGAACGATTAAGCTGTCAATATATCAAGTGATTGGCACTAATAAATATATAGGTTTTGTTGTGGATACAGAAGTAGCATTTTTGTTGGAAGAGAAAAAGAAAGTAAAGGTCATGAAGACAACAAAAGGGTACAGCTTACAAGTTCAGCTAACCACAAAAAAAAGTAGCTTACATTGTTATAACCTGCCCATATCATATTCTCTGTGGATGTGGATGTTTTCTCACATAACATCATTTCAATGGTCCTTGTAACAATCTACACATAGCCATCAATGCGATTATATGAGACTATGAGTTAGAAGAAGATTATAGCATTCAATGGTAATGGAATTCGTTGATTCAAGTAGATGGAGTAGTGACCACTTCATGTACAACACTGAGTTTTCTTTTTCAAGTAATCGAATACATATTTCATTTCATAAATCAACAATAATCTCGAGTTTTCCTCTATTTTTCATTTTCATATAAAGTCAAAATTGATTCAAAAGTATACTTGCTGCGTGTGTGTGTGTGAGAGAGAGAGACCTCTAGTTGAGACCAACGAGAATGATGATGGAAATAAGGAGGAGATGTCGCAATGTCCGAGACGACCACAAAACATTGATTGAGAAGCTCACAGTAGTCGGATGGATCGTCTTCTCTGAGCAGAAACGACATACGGTCACCGTGGCTACAGCAGTGGAGACAAGGCTGACTACCCGTGCACCGGAGTTGAACCGTCGCCGACGATGGTGGAGGGATCAAGGATAGTATGGTTTCCGCGAAAGTACGCGCACGATTGCTGAACAATTTCCGTAGCCCTTCGGGTATTCTCGCCTTCTTCGTCATCTGATTCCATCTGAGGGGGGAGTGACAGAAATATAAATCGACGAACAAATAGTGATTGATGTTTTGAATAGTGACTGAAATATCGCAGAATATAAGAAAAATGTTACGTCTATCTATTTGAAAAATGCAAATTTGGTCCTCGTATTTATCAAAC